>NC_069502.1:185735024-186105024 GCF_027579735.1 Bombina bombina
AAGGTCACATAGCTACGTACGATCCCTTTAGCTGGAAACAACGCCCCTATACACGTTCCTATCTAGATAATCATACTTATAAGACCGAAGGATCTTATATTAATAGGGTGTTTGGGATCTTTTTTAGTTCCAGCGCTCTACTTATTCACACCAATAAAATACTGTTTCCTCCTTCTAGCAGTAGTAGCAGCAGGATCCGTTTTTGATTTAAATTTATTCACTCGCTTTTTTAATTTAACTTTAATCACTAGCACTTTTATTATGGAAGATATTTTTGATTATAGAGACCAATTTTACTCAGAAATGAAGGATGATAATAGTCAACAGAACAGCTATACATTAGCGGAGAAAACCTCAGATTTGATGAGCAGATTAGAAACACATATGATAAAAGAATTGAAACAAAAAATGGAGTTGGTTTTTCTTAACAGATATACCTCCAAGAACATTATTCCTAAAGGCTTAAAATTAAATAAAAACTGCACTTTTCCATTGGCAGAAAAATTCCAGATAGAATGGATGGATACTCTAAAACAGGCCTCAAACACATTGATAGATATTCTAAAAAGATCTAGAAAAGAGACACTTACAGAAATAGAAGCCAATATCTTAGAAATAAAGGAGAAACTAAAAAAAAAAAAAAAAGTAATGAATATAAAGAAAAACAAAAGATAATAATTGATAAATTAGCCAATCTTAATAAGGATCTTCTAAGAACTAAATGGGGAAAACTAGAAAGGGACATGAACGAAAATTCTAAAAAATCTGAGGATAATAATGATCCTTTAATCAATCCCCATATAAGAGAACCAAAAAGTGAACATATATACAATAAACCAATTAGAACCACACATCCATATAATCGGGACAAACAAAACATGAGAACTCACAATACATACAATGATAATTTTGAACAAGAAAGATTCCGTAACAGGAACCATGGATATGATAACAGAAGAAACTTTAATATGTACAATAGAAATTATGATCAAGATAGGTTTCAATATAGAAACCAACAAGATCAAGATAGGTTTCATTACAGAAATCCACAAGATAATAGATCATGGCATCCCAGACATAGAGAGAGGGAACCCTTTATTTCAGAGTCAGGGCACAACACATTTAGACATTATCCGCAAAGAGACAATAGGCAAAACAACTGGGAATATCCCAGAAGAACTCAAAGATGGGATAGCCACAGACAGGAAGATATTTGGGTTACACAAACATATAATCGATTTGAAAAATTAAGAGAACCGACACATAATCGTCCCGAAACACCTAGAGAACACATCTCAATTAAAGAAAAACTAACTAAAGATGAGGTGGCTTTTTTAGGGAAAAGCCCTCCGATGGAGGGCACCTCCCGAGATTTGACCAGACAAGAAAAAGATATAAACCCAAAAAAGAGAAGAAACCAAGAGGAAAGAGAGGACGAGGAAAGTCTAAACGATCCAAAGAGATGGAGGTAAAAGATACACATAATGGAATTTTTAATTTAAGCAGTACCAATTTAAGTGAAGAAGAAAAAAAGGTTTTAAGTTTAGGATTATCATTTGCTCTAACTGTAAGGTTAAACAAGTTCAATACACACATCCACATAAAAAAATTTGTGAGAAATTTAACAATTAAAAGATTCTTTCTAAAAAATCCTGTAGAGAGACAGATAAATTCAAAACCTCTAATAAAAGATAGTATCAAACATACAGATCTAAAAATAAAATCAAAATTCAACCCTATACAAGCCAAAGGAAATTTCCTAAAGACATTTGAAGAATTAGTATGTAAAGAAGTTAGAAAAAACAATTTACCAAAGATCAAAAATCACAATATGAGTCTAAAAGAAAAGACAGTAATGGAAAATCTCCAAAATAATGAAATGATAACAATAAAAGCAGCGGACAAGGGGGGAGGGATAGTCCTTATGGACACCCAGAATTATTTAAAGGAGGCCCATAGATTACTAGGGGATATCAAAACATATAAAAAACTGGAACTTGATCCAACAGAAAAATTTAAGAAAAGTTTGAACAAATTATTGGCAGAGGGTGAAAAATCAGGAATACTTAACAAAAAGGAATTTGAATTTTTAACACCTAAGTTTCCGAAAATTCCGATTTTTTACTTTCTGCCAAAGATACATAAGAATTCTACCAATCCCCCTGGCAGACCCATTATCTCGGGGATCGATTCCCCATCTGCTAACCTTTCCAAATATGTAGACAATTTTCTACAAGTACATGTAAAAAATTTTGAACTCTTATTTGAGAGATTCTACCCAGGTTTTAAATATGCTAGAATCCGTAAAATGGAACAAAATATGATCCTAGCTACAGCAGATGTTACATCATTATATACATCCATTAACCATAACAAGGGGTTATCAGCAACAGAATCTTTTCTTAAAACAGACCAACTTATGACAGACCAACAGAGGAGCTTTATTTTGAAAAGTATGAAGTACATATTGGATAACAATTACTTTTCTTTTGAAAAACAGTTCTATTTACAAATAGAAGGCACGGCAATGGGCACAAGGTTTGCGCCAAGTTATGCTAACCTTTTTATGGGGTCTTGGGAAAAAGAGTTTTTTGACACCCATAACTATGGCGCAAACCTTGTGCTCTACAAAAGATTCATTGATGATCTGCTTATTGTATGGGAGAGTACTGAAGAAGAACTCATCAAAATGCTTAATAATATGAATAATAATACATGGGGTATAAAGTTTACATCAAATTGGAGTAAGGACACAATAACTTTTCTAGATCTCGAAATAATGGTCATAGAAAATCAATTAGAAACAAAAACCCATTTTAAAAAAACAGACGCCAACAATTATATACATTCTAAAAGCTGCCATCTGGAATTATGGAAAGAAAATGTCCCATTAGGGCAATTCTTACGCATCAAGAAAAATTGTTCAAGACCGTTTGATTTTGAGGAACAAGCAGAAAAGCTAAAAAAGAGGTTCCTAGCTAGAGGTTATAAAACAGAGATTACAAAAAAAGCATTAGACAAAGCGAAAAACATAAATAGAGACAGTTTACTTACAAATAAGGAGAGACAAATTAAAAATACAGAAAAAATCACAATACCTTTCATCACAGACTATAATGCAGACTACAGTATTATCAAAAAAATTATAAAAAAGTACTGGTATATAGTAAAAGAGGATGACATTTTAGGGGAAAAAATTTCAGAAAATCCGAAATTCATTTTTAAAAAAGCCAACAATTTAAAAACAATTCTGGCCCCAAGTGACTTAAAACAAAATAAAAATAGTCAAAAAACACAAAAAGATCTAATGGGAAGGAGTATCAAGGGTTTTTTCCCTTGTTACTCCTGCAAAGCCTGTAGTTTCAGCAAGAAAATAACAAACCTTAAAATCAATGGTTCAGATAAAATATTTTCAATAAAAGATACCATAAGATGTTCCACAAAAAATGTTATCTATATATTAAGATGCTCCTGTAATTTATTTTACATTGGAGAGACCAAAAGAATGGTCAAAGATCGTATTAGAGAACATCCAAACAACATAAAAAACGGTATAGACAATACTCATCTCTATAAACATTTTAAAACAGTGCACAAAAGCAATACAAAGGATTTGACATACTGGGGAATCAAAAAGGTACATAAACATTGGCGGGGAGGAAACATAGAAAAGAAACTGCAAATAAAAGAAGCAGAGCTGATATATAAATATAATACTCTATTTCCATATGGATTAAACTCAGAATTAGATCTCTCCCCTTTTCTCTTTGAATAAAGAATACCTATATAATAAGATCATTGTTTTTCAATATAACAAATCTTATTTCCTATTTCTTTTTCAAATTCTTTTTATGTAATGGTCTAACAAAATAATATATCATGCAATCAGTCTAAATAATATCTAGCTTTTATAGAGAATATTATCTTCCACAACGGGATTAATTACTTTTCCGTATAAAAACACACCTTCCAGAGGTATTCCAATAATAGAAATAAATTATTGTGATCTTTTGATTCCCATAAATTAGTTAACATCGTTAAGTAAGATCTGTAACTTCCTATAGAAATTTATGAAACCTAGGTTTATGTTAAATAATGATTGATGTAATATGCATCCACAAGCTCTATTTTTTAGTGGTTAATATAATGGTGTAATAGTTTAGATAGAAAAGTAAGATATGTTACTTCATATAGAAATTTATGAAACCTAGGTTTATGTTAAATAATAATAAATGTAACATGTAGCTATTAGCTCCTTTTTAATGGCTAATATACTGTTGTAAAAGTATAGACAATTATTATGTTAGAATTGAGGTCTGGAAGGACACATGGAAACAAAGTAAAATCAACCTATAAACAGAATATTGGATATTTAGACACACTACTGGGGAAAGAATAAAAAATTGACTATTACTATGAATGGAGATGGATATAAAAAATCCACCTTTAAAAAAAAGGAAAGAAGGAATTTTAGACATACTATGGGGGTTACTAAGAAATAGAAAATTTCCACCTTTATTGGCAATTAAGGAAGAACCAATAGAAAACATGCAAGATATTTAAATAGAGGCAACTATTAGTCACCAGCATCTTGATAAAGCTCTGAACAGAGCGAAACGCGTCGAGCTGGGTGACTTATACACAGACTGAGGAACATTATAAAATTACAAAGAAGAACTGTAAAGATTTGTATACATAACCCGGGTTGTGCACTTTCCTATTGGCATTGCCATCTCTAAATTACCACCTTCTAAATCCACCTTAAGAACTGCGTGTAAAGCACTAAGTGCAGTTCCATCTCTAACATTTTCCACCTGAGCTACTAACGGAGATATAGGTAGCGGTGTCTTGGGAAAATATCCTCCTTTAGGGGAGTGTGACGTCAGACGCCGAACAGAGGCGGCAAAGCGAGAAGGACTACAGTCAGAATCCACATACTGATCTGACAAAGACAGCGGCAAAATCAAAGGGATCTGTGAGTACAGTTACAAGAAAGCAAGTAAAACCCCCAAAATAGTGTGTACTAAAAGTTCCATTTCATTTGCATTACCATACGTTGATATATGTAAAGACTCTGACTGCGTGCAAGGCACTAAGAGCAGTCTTACACAGAAAAGCTTGTTTAATACAAAGATACGGACTGTACAAAATCAGAACTGCTTATATTTTAAGGAAATGATTTGCAAGACCAACAATTGTTTAATCCTGTAAAGTAGGGATAAGGTTGTGAGCTTTTATTATATCTTAACCCACAATTGAAAGGTTGATGAGTGTTGAAATTTTGTTAAGTAAAGATCAAAGGTCAGCTCAGACATAGTAACTATTTAAAAGGTTTTTAAGCCAGCTTCAATGTTATTTTACTGTCAATAACGTTTAAACTCAGTAATTGTCACAAAATATACATATCGATTTCAAGGTTTAATATATATTGTTTTATGTATTTGGGAGACGTCCCATAGTTTATTTTAGAGGAGCTTGTAAACAGCCTTATATAGGAGTTTTAAATTTTAATCAGTACTCTATTATAAATATTTTAATAAATTTGAATTAATTCTGGATGGTGTATCTTGACTTTATATACTGTCATTTTTTCACTTACACCCTTTAATATAGGGGTAATACACACTCTGATATAACAGCACAAAAACACGGTTTTTATGGTAAAAAAAATTTCACTTTCAATTCACATAGTTCCCTACCACAATACACTAAGTACACATTGTGTAGAGAGACTTAAGTTTATATAAATTCTGAATAAACTAAAATATTGTCACTATAAATTTCACTTTTAAAACATTATAATATATATACCATATCACTATATTAGGAAAATACAAGGTCACATAGCTACGTACGATCCCTTAAGCTGGAAACAACGCCCCTATACACGTTCCTATCTAGATATTTTTTATTTAATTTCACAGGTAAGTTTTTATTTATTTTAAGATAGGGATATTGTAATTTTATTTTAAAGTTAGGGGTTGTTAGGTTTAGGGGTTAATAGTTTAATTTAGTTTTTTGCGATGTGAGGGGCTGGCGGCTTAGGGGTTAATAGGTTTATTTACTTGAGATGATGTGGGAGGCCAGAGGTTTGGGGGTTAATAACTTTATTTAGTGGCGGCATTGTCGGGAGCGGCGGAATAGGGGTTAATAACTTTATTATAGTGTTAGCGATGTTGGGGTGCGGGGGAATAGGGGTTAATAGCTTTATTATAGTGGCAGCAATGTCGGGAGCGGCGGAATAGGTGTTTAGACTTGGGGTTTATGTCAGGGTGTTAGGTTTAAACATAACTTTTTTTTCCCCATAGACATCAATGGGGTTGCGTTACGGCAATCGCCATTCATCGCTTCATGTGTTAGTTTTTTTTCTCCCCATTGATGTCTATGGGGAAAGCATGCACGAGCATGTGAAAAAACAGCCCTTGGATTTTGTGCGGTATGGAGCTCATCGCCACCATATCGCACGCACAAGGTGGCTTTTTAGAAACTTGCTATGGCAGCGCTATAGAAGGTGAAATAACGCAACTTTTGTTGCATTCGTTTGCACCCTTTATAGCAGAAAACGTGTAATCTAGGTGTATGTTTACACTCTTACTCATTTGATTTTACAAGTCCTACTCCTAACCAAAATCACCATTTGTATTTAATGTTCAGCAACTGTTTAGAAGAAAAATAAAGTCTCCGAGTATTTTGCTTTGCAACTGTAACCTGATGTCATTAAAGGGATAGTCAACACCTTGAGATTTTTATATAAAATATTTAGGTATATGTAATGAATCAACTTTGCAATATACCTTTATTATTTAATTTGCCTCCTTTTCATATAATTCAGTTCTGAAAATTAGGATTTTATCATTCTCAGAACTTCAATGAAACCTCACAACTTCAAAAGGGTAACTCTGTTTTGTATCTGTCCATAATTAGCTCTTACTAATAACAAAGGCAAATCAATGTACTTTATACTATTGCTATGACCTTGAATAACCTTGTTGACTGCAGACTAATGCCCAGATTGGTTCCTCCAAATAAGGCAAATAATGGGTGGAGTTTGGCTCTTGGTTAATAATCACTGTAGAAAGGATGTTAATTTGTTTTAAAAATGTTTAAAATTGGCTGATTTTTCTCTACAGCAACATAACAGAAATGTCTTGTATTTACATGATATTTACTGTCTCTTTAAAGAATTGTATTGCATGTTTCCCTTTCCCTTCAAAAATAACTCAGTCCCAATAGACATTCAAATATATATATTGTTTTAAATGGAATATACTATTTAATTGTCATCTATGTCTGACCTTATGTTAAGGTTTTTCAACAACCACTTTATAGCTGCCACCTACTGCATGTGGTCTTCATTTGCGCAATGTTTTTAAGGCAGATGATAGAAACATAGAAACATAGATATTGACGGCAGATAAGAGCCATAGGCCCAGCAAGTCTGCCCGACCTTACCTAACAGTATAAACTTATCTAGTTCGTAGGATAGCCTTATGCTTGTCCCATGCATTTTTAAAGTCCCCCACAGTGTTTGTTGCTACTACCTCTTGAGGAAGTTTATTCCATAAATCAATCACTCTTTCTGTAAAGAAGTGCTTCCTCAAATTACTCCTGAATCTTCTACCCTTTAGCTTGAGCTCATGACCCCTTGTTCTTGAATTTTCCATTTTTTGTAAAATACCCACAGCCTCAGTTTTACTAAACCCTTTAATGTACTTGAAAGTTGCTATCATATCACCTCTTTCCCTTCTCTCCTCTAAGCTATACATATTTAGGTCATTGAGCCTATCCTGGTAAGTTTTATTTTTTAGACCATGTACCATTTTGGTAGCCCTCCTTTGCACAGATTCAAGTTTGTTAATATCCTTCTGAAGATATGGCCTCCAGAATTTGATACTCTTTTGAAATTTAACATGTGCATAATAAAAAAACAAGGCAATAACACCAACTCAGAATTTCAAGCAAACAGTAAAAAAAATTCTGACAAATGTATTTTTTCTCCCATTTTGCCGGCCCCCTATATCATGTGACAGACATCAGCCAATAAAAGACTATTATATGTATACCCTGTGAGCTTGTGCACATGCTCAGTGAGATCTTGTTCTCCAGAAAGTGTGTATATATAAAGATTGTACAAAATTTGACAATGGAAGTAAATTGGAAAGTGTCTTAAAACTGCATGTTCTTTCTGAATCATAAAAGTTTATTTTGACTTGAGTGTCCCTTTAACTTTTCTGTCATTCATTTTTATTTTATCTAAAAATATTTACATACAGATACTTTGTATCAACTAAAAATGTTGTTTGGTTTATTTATTTATTTGCATATTACAATAGGACATTTTCAAGTTTCCATCTTTGAAAGTCACATTTTTTAATTGTCAAACAATACATGTTTATTAGTGTTGTATCTTTTTCATTAGTAAAGAGGCAATGTGTTCCACCTTCATTGATATTCTAGTCATAAATTGAGGTATAAAAATCTCTTGAGGATGGTGATAACGTTATCTGTAAAATTAATTGCACAGAGGTTAAATAGACACTATGAGCGACTAATGCAGTGTTAATTTCAAATATAGGTTTGCTGTTAAATATAGCATGATCAGCGGGAATGCATTAGATCAATCTTAAACTTAGTAATGATGAGAGCAAAGATACAGTCATAAATGCTAAAATATTAAAACTGTAACCTTGAAACAGTGAACATTTTCACATTATTTAATGTATTCTATTCTAACAAAAACATTGAGCAGGAAACTGAAAAGACTATTTAAATGACATTATATAGTTTTGATAATTTAGTAATACTATAAGAAGTTAATAAACAATGAATGTACAGTATAGGGTTAAAACAGCAAAAGCTAAAACAATGTATATTCTAAACTATACATTAAATAACTTTGTAATCAGTTTGCTTTTTAAGGTTACACATCTAACATGCTAATACCAGTGAGTGATTATCCATAGCGAAAGTCACATACACATTAGAATATAAGATTTTAAATAGATCATCACTTTAAAAACCATAATTATAATGCCTATATAGAATAACGGAATGTTAGATGTTATGTTAACATGTATAAAATTGTTAAAGAACAAAATTGGGGGGCGGAGCTTGGCCGCTTAGAGAGATGGCTGTGTGAAGTTACAGCTCCTAGGCCCACGCATGTTAATCCCGGCAAAATAAGCCTTTCATACCCACTCTACTTGCAGCCAACAGGAGGTGAAGTGTAACGGTACCCAAGGACAGAAAAATAACATAGCAGGGGACAGCATATACAACGGACTGTTCCACGCTCAAGCAAGCTCACATTCCAATGCAGTGAGACCGTACCATCTTGGAGAGCAACGGGCGCACATCACTCCCTGGACAGCAGCACTGAGAACTGTTGAAAAGGCAGGCGGCTTCTCAGCTGAGCTCACATAAGCAGAAAACCTGCGCAGCTGAAGCCCGGTAACTAAATAACACTGCCATCGCACTACACACACCACGCAGACAGGCAATAAATCACCTGACTTCACGGAGGGGCCTAACTCTAATAAGATACTGCCCCAAACACAACACGCTTCCTCATACAGGAGGACGCATCACTTGGGCACAGCCTGATTGGGACACAGAGGTCTAATTGAGACGCTATAAAGCCATCACGGTGTGGCTTCCTTTCTCTCACTTTTTCTGCTGAGCGACACACTACATAGCTGGCAGACAGACATGCAGATGCAGAATAAATCATCCCAAGCCTCCGGCCCTGCTGACATCACTAAGGAAGATCTGAAATCGCTCTGTACTAAGGATGATGTTAAAGAAATTATGTCTGAAGTAAAAAACTGGTATGGGGAACTGAAAAGAGATTTAACTAAGGTGACCCAAAGAGTCACAAACCTGGAAGAAAATCACAACACCACCTGCAATGATATTCTACATATGTCACGCCTGGCTTATGAACAGGAAGACACAATCCAACACCTACTTGAAAAAGTAGAGGACTTGGACAACCGGGGCAGGAGGAACAACCTCCGTATAAGGGGTATTCCAGAAAGCATACAACCTATGGCCCTAGAGGGCTCCCTTTCAAAATCTGTTCCAGACCCTCAGGGGAGATGAGGGAGCACCGGATATTGCCATCGAAAGGGCCCATAGAGTATTACGGGCTAAACCCCCCCCAAAGGTACCCCCGAGAGATGTGATCCTAAAACTTCTAAATTTTAAAGATAAAGAAGACATTATGAAATACGCCAGACAAAAGAAAGACTTCACGCATGCAGGAAATAAGATCCAAATCTTTGCAGACTTAATCCCCACCACCTTGCAAAAGAGGAGAGACCTCAGCTACATCACCTCGGCCCTACGAGAACAAAACATCCAATACAGATGGGGTTTTTCGGTGAGCATCATCGCCACTAAGGGAGACACCACTTCTATACTCAGATCTCAGGATGATCTGCCACGCTTCTGTGAGCCCCTACGGATCAACATTAAAAGCACGGACCCGCGACAGCAGGACAATACTGAACATCGTACTTTCCCAGGAAGAAGTAGCCTGCCACAAAGAGAAAGAAACAAGGAAAAAGACATACCTCAACTGGACATAGCCCGAGTAACAACGGACACCTCTGTGAACACCACTTAGATTGAAGCCGCCTCCTGTTGAGACTCTGAACTTTTTCTGAAATGGCTTAAGACTGTAAGTTTTTCTTTAACATATTTTTCTTATAATTCTATTATGGGATTGCAGACGTGGGATACTACCCACCTCACTTACTGTTTAGACTCTTTAGTTTGACTTTTAAAAGTCTATTTGCTGTTTACATTGTTAGCTTTTATTGATGAGCATTTCACTCAGGTTTATTTTGAAGGATATTATATTGCCTGCATACCGCTTGACAATTGTAATACCCTACTTGCATACCAGACAAACCACCGGGGACCCCCGTCCCCCAGAGAAAAGTTGACTCAGTATATAGGTACACCTCAAGGGATAGTGCCTACACTCTCTAACAAGCACTATTTAATGCTTCTCACATATACCACTCAATTAACTGTTTCATACTGTAGCAATGGCAGTCGACTCTATGCATACTGCCAAACCACTCACACTGATCACTATTAATGCAAAGGGCCTGAACAGTCCAGAGAAAAGATTGATAGCTTTTAATCAATTACATCGTGCCTCGGGAGATATAATTTTTCTCCAGGAAACCCACTTCCAGACAGGGAGGGAACCGACATTTCTACACCACAGATTTAGATCAGTTTACCTGGCATCGGGAAAGGAAAAAAAGTGTGGAGTAGGGATCTTATTCCGTAACTCAGTTAACTTCACACCGTCTCACATGATCAAAGAACAAAATTTATATATTCATATTCAACTATTTTAACACTCATTATTAAAATTGGATTTTTGAGAGCAGGTGTATAAATTTCTTCATTTAATATTTTTTTCGCTTGTACATAATATTTATACTTCTATTTATAAATGTTTGCTCTTTTCTTATAGGAATGTGAAATTATTGTGTTCTTTAGTATGATTATGTTACCACTACACTATAATGCCATTAAATATCTCATTAATATATGTTCATATAAAAAAAACTGACTGTGTGTGTATATACCCAGAAATGATCACTAAAAACACTAAACAAATCAAACTTTGAGAAAAAATAATCAATTAGAATATTTATCATCTGACACCTTAAGAAAACAAACATTGAACACAAATTCCAAAGCTTTTGTAAGGTTTTCTTCTTACCTATCCAATGTACCATTTGGAATTCCTTCCAGTGACACAACCTCTGCTTATTTGCCACTCTGTATAGTAGTGTCACAGAATTTATTTTTTGGTGCCTTCCTGTTCTACATCTTCTTTTGTGAATGGTATAAGTTCCTTTGTGTTCCAATACATCTTCACACTCACATCTACCTCTTGTATCTTTAAATCACTCACGCCTTACTCAATAAGGTCACAAAATGTTTCTTTATTGTTTTGGGTGGTATTTTTGCTAATCTAGCACTTGCTAATTGTAATTGGTATGTCACACAATCTCTACATTTTCATTTTTGTATAGGTTGCCTATCAACACTCCTAATCCGTAATTCTATACACTACAAGTGTGTCTAGTTTGAAAACTACGGATCTGGAGGGTTGCTAGGCAACCTACACAAAAATTAAAACTCTATGTTATATAGGCATCATGGGCAAGTTTTCATATGCGGCGTTGCCTGCAAAAGACGGCGACACCAGTTTTTAGTTGAAGTGAGCGATCACATATACGGCACCGCATACAAATGTGGCGTGTATATTTCACCCATCGCACACAGTTTTTACTACCATAAACTAACATAGAACCAGCGTCGCAAATCGGTATCACATATTCAGCGTAAGGCAATATGCTGCAAAAATGTTACTCCATTTTCACCTCGCCACACATAGGCAGGCACAGCAAGTCTTGCGGTGAGTATATGAGCACCGTAACTCCCTGGAGGTATCAATAAACACCTAAAGCATGCGCAATATCTACCTGTCAACCGCCATTCCCCCACCACAATAGCTAAATAAAAGTATTAACCCCTAATTCGCCTAATTCGCCAACTCCCTCCGCAACGCAATAAACCTAAATTAACTATTAACCCCTAAACGGCCATCCCCCCACAATGTAATAAACCTAAATAAACTATTAACCCCGTAACCGCCATCCCTCACAACGCAATCTACCTAATTAAACTATTAACCCCTAATCCGCCATCCCCCACAACACAATCTACCTAATTAACCCCTAAACTGCCATCCCCCCACAACGCAAAGAATGAATCTAAGTACTAACCCCCTAACCTAATACCCCTAAGTTAACCCCAATTATATAAAACAAAAAATACTACCTTACTAATAAATTAATTTAAAAAAATTACAAAAATAAAACAATCATAACATTACTTAAAAAAAAACTAAGATTAAATTAAAAAAATCTAAAACTACAAAAATAATAAGATCTAAAATTACAGAAAAAATAAACAAAATTACCCAAAATAAAAAAATGTAAACCTAATCTAATACATCTATTAAAATATAAAAGCCCCCTAAAATAAAAAACACCCCCTAATCTAACACTAAACTACCAATAAAAACAATCTTTTGTAGGGCATTGCCCAAAAGCGATCAGCTCTTTTACCAAAATAAAGTACAAGTTACCCCCTAAAAGTAGCTTAACTCTAAAACAACCTAAGCTACCCAGAGCCCCTAAAGGGGCATTTGTATGGGCATTGCCCTTAAAAGAACAATCAGCTCTTTGTAGCCCATTAAAAAAAGCCCTAATCTAAAAAAATAAACCACCCAAAAAAAAAAAAAAAAATCTTAAATCTAACCCCGAAAGAGGTACTCACCATTCCTGAAGCCTGGTGGGGAAGGTCTTCTTCCAGGCGGCAACATCTTCATCCAGCGCGGGGACCTCTTCTATCTTCATCCGGAGCGAAGGCAGTGCGGAGCGCAGGTTGCCGCAGAGCAGAAACGGCGGCTATGGAGACATCCAGCGCAGAGGATACTCTTTATGTGATCCTTGCCGCACACTGAAGCTTGAATGCAAGGTACCTGTTTTATATTTGGGGTACCTTGCATTCCTATTGGCTAAATAGTTCAAATCAGCCAATATGATAAGAGCTACTGAAATCCAATTGGCTGATTTAAACAGCCAATAGGATTTCAGTAGCTCTCATCCTATTGGCTGACTTGAGAATATCAGCCAATTGGAATGCAAGGTATCCGAAATATAAAACGGGTAACTTGCATTCAAGCTTCAGTGTGCAGCGACGATTGCATGAACAGGATCATCCATGCCGGTCCTGCTCTGCCGCCGTTCGTGCTTCGCGGCCACCTCTGGATAAAGATAGAAGAGTTCCCCATGCTGGATAAAGATGTTGCCGTCTGGAACAAGACCTTCACCACCAGACTTTAGGAATGGTGAGTACATGTCGGATTAATTTTTGGGAGGCGGGTTATACATTTACAGGCAATGTAATATTTTTTTGTTTTTTACTTATGCGCTTGCAGATCATAAAATATGTCAATTTGTGATCTGACGGCACCATACCATATATGTAATTCACCCAATTTACGAGGTGAACAGGCGACGTGGGTTTCAGCAGTTGCAATGAAGCCTGTGTCGCATATGTAATCTCCTCCCATATTTCAATGCTGCCTCTGTGGCATCTCTCCGTTAAATTTCTACCTCCCGTCCGAGCTGCCGCAGCCCACATGGAAATCTACCAGTTTCCCAAACTGGCCCTGCTATATGCAAAGCCAATTTCTGATTCAAAAACATTTGGGTACTCGGTAATAAATCAAACTTGTGTTTACTATTTTACATTGTAGCTTTTTACAACAAAAATATGTGATACATAATCTCTTTTGTGATAATCAATAGTAAAATAGAATGTATGGTATTTCAAATATCAAATAGTTCTTCTTAAAAAAAGATTATTTTTGTATTCTAAATCATAAGTAACAATGCTAATCTTTGCAAAATGAATACAAGGTGAGATTATGAATTGTATTTTTTTAAATAAAGAGTATACTAGCATCTCTACTATAAAAATGAAGCAAATAATCAAAGCTAAACAATAATATGAAACTGTAGAAAGAAAATTAATTATATCAGTTCTGAAATGTTTTTAATTTAGATAACATTTCATGAAGCATATCCCAATTTTAGTAATAATACGAATAAATATAATACATTCAGTAGATACATCAAGGTACTGCTTAGATTTGCAGTGAAATATGTTGTTTTATTTAGCATTTAAAATAAAGTGTGACATCTTTCTAATAGAAATAATAAACTACATTTGCTAAGGCAGATGCTTTAAACATGATTCTATCATGCACTGTGTTTACCATTGTCTGCACCCTGTTGCGTTAGTTTCTGCATTAAAATGTGAGATTTCTCCACCAAATTTAAAACTTGATTCTAATGAAGTATTCCGTACATATGTTCCTGTTTTTTGCTTGTAATTTGATAGATGTAGCTTTTGCAATACTGCAATGATCTGGAAACAGTCACAACACTGTTAAGCAGTCAAAAAAATCATTAGCTTAATATTTTTATATATATATATTTTTTGGGGGGGTTTTCATACTACAAAGTTATTTGACAGAAAAGAATACTAGGCATAAAACACATGAATTATATAATTCCAGAAAAGCATGGTTGTAAATACAGTTTGAAATACAGCAAACCATATTACTTTTTAGGTAGATTCACATCTTACAAGGTGGACCATAGGTTTGCTTGTTCCAATATAACATTCATTTTGTTTCCATATGTATTTGCTGGGCTATGAGTATGCCCATTTTTAGTGTTTAATGTGCAAATATAGTTGTGAAATATGAATGCAGATTCAATTTTTCTAGGCTGTTCAGTAAGCTTAAGCTTAAACAAATAAACAAGCATTTTATAAAAAAAAAAAAAAAAAACAATTTGAACTGTGAAGGAGGGGTATGTTATCTAGGGAGGAAGGTAAGCATAACAAACTATTCATAAGCTAACCATGTTTTATGTAATAAAATGTGATTATAATTGTGATGTTTACAAGATATACCGCGGAAAAATACTCTGATCATAATAAAAATGCCAGAGTATATTAATGGGTGGGGGGTTAGGAGCATAAAGGGCTATCCAAGCTACATAGATATTAAACTTAGTATTCCAAGAAACATTATTAATACAGGTTACTAAGGGGGATATAAATATTAACACATAAACTGGAGAACAGATTCTGCAAACACACTAATCCACAGCAGAAATAGATATTTGCTCTATGTAAAAGGCAAAACTAATAAGCAACATTTGAGCTAAATGGATATAATGACAGTTTGGCTTACATATAGTACAGTTGCATAACTTTTCAAGGGAGAATCAGACGCACAGAATCCCATACAGAGAATTGAAATAACAGTTGGCTAGATTACGAGTTTTGCGATAAGAGCTGCTCGGTAATAACTTGCAAGTTATTGTCACCGCTCACTTACCTACAGTGCTGGTATTACATGTTTAA
Organism: Bombina bombina; assembly: GCF_027579735.1. Classification (NCBI taxonomy): domain Eukaryota; kingdom Metazoa; phylum Chordata; class Amphibia; order Anura; family Bombinatoridae; genus Bombina; species Bombina bombina. The sequence goes on from NC_069502.1 coordinate 185,751,066, forward strand.
AAAAAACTGGCGATAGCAGGCAAGAAGTGAGCGTAGACCACAACTGAGCTCCATATCGCACTCCAATACCAGCGCTGTGGTGAGCTGGGTTTACGTGCTCATGCATGATTTCCCCATAGACATCAATGGGGAGAGCCGGCTGAAAAAAAAAGTCTAACACCTGCAATACACCTGCGTAAAGTCCTGTAACGCAGCCCCATTGATTCCTATGGGGAAAGAAAATGTATGTTTACACCTAACACCCTAACATAAACCCAGAGTCTAAATACCCCTAATCTGCTGCCCACAACATCGTCGACACTTACATTACACGTATTAACCCCTAATCTGCCACCACCGACATCGCCGACACCTACATTATATTTATTAACCCCTAATCTGCTGCCCCCGACATCGCCGACACCTGCATTATACTTATTAACAACTAATCTGCTGCCCCCAACATCGCCGACACCTACATAATGCTATTAACCCCTAATCTCTCACCCCCAATGTTGCCTCAACCTACCTACACTTATTAACCCCTAATCTGGTGCCCCCAACGTCGCCACCACTATACTAAATTTATTAACCCCTAAACCTAACCCTAAGTTTAACCCTAACATCCACTAACTTTAATGTAATTAAAATAAATCTAAATAAAACCTACAATTAATAACTAAATAATTCCTATTTAAAACTAAATACTAACCTGTAAAATAAACCCTAAGCTAGCTACAATATAACTAATAGTTACATTTTATCTAGCTTATTTTTTATTTTTATTTCCCAGCTAAGTTGTATTTATTTTAACTAGGTAGAATAGTTATTAACTATTTACTAACTACCTAGTTAAAATAAATACAAATTTACCTGTAAAATAAAACCTAACCTGTCTTACACTAACACCTAACCTTACACTACAATTAAATAAATGACATAAATTAAATACAATTAACTAAATTACAACAAAAAACCCCACTAAATTACACAAAATAAAAAATGAAATTTTCAGATATTTAAACTAATTACACCTAATCTAATAGCCCTATCAAGATAAAAAAGCCCCCCCAAAATAAAAAAAAACTCTAGCCTAAACTAAACTGCCAATAGCCCTTAAAATGGCCTTTTGCAGGGCATTGCCCCAAAGAAATCAGCTCTTTTACCTGTAAAAAAAATACAAACAACACCCCAACAGTAAAACGCACCACCCACACAACCAACCCCCCAAATAAAATCCTAACTAAAAAAACCTAAGCTCCCCATTGCCCTGTAAAGGGCATTTGGATGGGCATTGCCCTTAAAAGACCCGACATCCATCCTCATCGAAGCCGGCAGAAGTCCTCAATGAAGCGGCAGAAGTCTTCATCCAACCGGGCAGAAGTCTTCATCCAGACGGCATCGTCCATCTTCAAGACATCTGGCATGGAGCATCCACTTCAATCGACGTCTTCTTCAGAATGAAGTTTCCCTTTAAATGACGTCATCGAAGATGGCGTCCCTTAGATTCCGATTCGCTGATAGATTTCTATCAGCCAATCGGAATTAAGGTTGAAAAAATTCTATTGGCTGTTGCAATCAGCCAATAGGATTTAGCTTGCATTCTATTGGCTGATTGGAACAGCCAATAGAATGCTAGCTCAATCCTATTGGCTGATTGGATCAGCCAATAGGATTGAAGCTCAATCCTATTGGCTGATTGCATCAGCCAATAGGATTTTTTCACCTTTAATCCGATTGGCTGATAGAATTCTATCAGCCAATCGGAATTCAAGGGACGCCATCTTGGATGATGTCATTTAAAGGAACCTTCATTGTTCAAGAAGACGTCGATTGAAGAGGATGCTCCACGCCGGATATCTTGAAGATGGACCCACTCCGCGCCGGATGGATGAAGATAGAAGATGCCGTCTGGATGAAGACTTCTGCCCGGTTGGATTCAAAAACTGTAATTGGATCTTCGGGGGTTAGTGTTAAGCTTTTTTAAGAGTTTATTGGGTGGGTTTTATTTTTAGATTAGGGTTTTGGGCGGAAAAAGAGCTAAATGCCCTTTTAAGGGCAATGCCCATCCAAATGTCCTTTCTAGGGCAATGGGGAGCTTATGTTTTTTAGGTAGGATTTTATTTGGGAGGTTGGTTGTGTGGGTGGGAGGTTTTACTGTTGGGGGGTTGTTTGTATTTTCTTTTACAGGTAAAAGAGCTGATTTTTTTGGGCAATGCCCCTCAAAAGGCCCTTTTAAGGGCTATTGGTAGTTTAGCTTAGGCTAGGTGTTTTTTTATTTTGGGGGGGGGCTTTTTTATTTTGATAGGGCTATTAGATTAGGTGTAATTAGTTTAAATATCTGATATATTTTTTTTTATTTTGTGTAATTTAGTGGTGTTTTTTTTGTAATTTAGTTAATTGTATTTAATTTATGTAATGTATTTAATTGTAGTGTAAGGTTAGGTGTTAGTGTAAGACAGGTTAGGTTTTATTTTACAGGTAAATTTGTATTTATTTTAGCTAGATAATTAGTAAATAGTTAATAACTATTTAGTAACTATTCTACCTAGTTAAAATAAATACAAACTTGCCTGTGAAATAAAAATAAAACCTAAGCTAGATACAATGTAACTATTAGTTATATTGTAGCTAGCTTAGGGTTTATTTTACAGGTAAGTGTTTAGTTTTGAATAGGATTTATTTAGTTATTAATAAAAATTAAATTAAAGTTAGTGGGTGTTAGGGTTACACTTAGGGTTAGGTTTAGGGGTAAATAAATTTAGTATAGTGGCGGCGATGTTGGGGGCGGCAGATTAGGGGTTAATAAATGTAGGTAGGTGATGGCGATGTTGGGGGTGGCAGATTAGGGGTTAATAAATGTAGGTAGGTGGCGGCAATGTAAAAGGCGGCAGATTAGGGGTTAATAATATTTAACTAGTGTTTGCAATGCAGTAATGCAGCGGTTTAGGGGTTAATATGTTTATTATAGTAGCGGCGATGTCCGGAGCGACAGATTAGGGGTTAAACATTTTATTTTAGTGTTTGCGATGTGGTGGGGCCTTGGTTTAGGGGTTAATAGGTAGTTTATGGGTGTTAGTGTACTTTTTAGCACTTTAGTTATGAGTTTTATGTTACAGCTTTGTAGCGTAAAACTCATAATTACTGACTTTCAGTTTACATTATGGATCTTGAAGATTTAGGGTGCACCGCTCACTTTTTGGCCTCCCAGGCAGACTCGTAATACCGGCGCAAAGGAAGTCCCATTGAAAAAGGACTTTTTGAAAGCTGCGGTAGTTACGCTGTGTTCTGGCCAAAAAAGTGTGCATTGCCCCTAAACCTGCAAGACTCGTAATACCAGCGGTAGTGAAAAAGAGCCTTAACGCTGCTTTTTCACTCATACCGCAAAACTTGTAATTTAGCCAATCGTTCACACGAAAGTTGAGTAGAATACTCAATCTACACATCATCACTAGGTTCCCTAATAAAGTCCCATGGTTTCCAATATCATTTGTATGCTGACGACACCCAAATCTACTTCCCTGCACCAGACCTATCTCCTTCCTTGCTAACCCGTGTCACTAACTGTCTTTCTCACATCTCTTCCTGGATGTCCTCTCACTACCTCAAGCTAAATCTCTCCAAAACTGAGTTCCTTATTTTCCCCTTCTTCTAAAATCTCCACCCCAATCACTCTATAACTGTCGACAACTCCATCATTACCACTACCATGCATGCCTGATGTCTCGGGGTCACATTTGACTCAAATCTTTCTTTCACTCTTCACATTCAGTCCTTATCTAAAGCCGCCCGCTTCCACCTTAAAAACATCTCTAAAATTAGACACTTCCTTACACAAGACACAACTAAGATTTTAATCCACTCTCTCATCCTTTCCCGCCTTGATTACTGCAATTCTGTCCTCTTTGGTTTCCCAACCTGCCGCCTAGTTTCTTTACAATCCATAATGAATGCCTCTGCCAGGCTCATCTTCCTTACGTGTCGCTCTTCATCTGCAGCACCTCTCTGCCAATCCCTTCACTGGCTTCCTCTTGCCTCTAGGATCAAACACAAAATTCTCACTCTGACATACAAAGCCCTCAACTGCACTGCTCCCCCCTATATCTCAGACCTTGTCTCCAGATACTCTCCCTCCTGTCCCCTTCACTCTGCTCATGATCTCCTACTCTCCTCCTCTCTTGTTACCTCATCACACTGCCGTTTACAGGACTTCTCCAGACTGGCTCCCATCTTGTGGAACTCTCTGCCTCGCTCCACAAGACTCTCCCCTAGTTTTGAAAGCTTCAAGCGCTCCCTAAAGACTCTACTGTTCAGGGATGCATACAACCTACGCTAACCTTTCTTTATACCAGTTCCTCTCCTCCATCGCTATCCCCTGAATCCCCTTAGCATTTAAGCCTAAGAGTCCAGCTGTTTATAGATCACCTTCTTAAGAGCTGACTACAACAGTGCAACTCTTGGCAGGGCTCTCTACCCATTTGATCCATATAATTGTTTTGTTGTACTCCGCATTTGTTTATAGCGCTGTGGAATCTGTTGGCACTTTACAAATAACCGATAATAATAATACTACTTCCAAAAGCAGTATTGATTTTCACTATAAAACCCATCAAACCTATTTAGATTATTAATGTTAAGTGTCAGACTATTGTTTTAAACCTCTATTCATTCTCTGCAATTAAAGTTTATAATTATGCTTTGGGTATGTAAGGTAAGTGACCCCTGAGGTGTGTCCACCATAATGGAATAAATGCTCACTCTAGGAGATAAAGGGGGCTATTCTAGTAGCACTTAAGTAGTAAACATATAATGAGGGGGTATAAAGAAAGTACATGAAATATATCGGCCCACTTTCAGGTCTATATAAATATAGCTCAGGTGTTAATTAAATGAGGACAGATGCATTTTCAGTAAAAATCTAGAAGATCTAACCCCACGCTGAGTTAGGATCCCAATCTTTTAAAGACTAAACATTTTCAATAGGTGATATATAAAGTAGCCTTGCTGTGAGGGCATGGGCCCTATGCCCTATGCCCCACTACAAGATATATGATTCATAGCAATAAGCACAGTTACTCAGTTACCTTGATTATGAGTTAACGTAGGGGTTCTTATAGGATGCGAGTGCTTTGTGTATGAGGCCATTAGAGGGTCTATAGACTAACTGGTTAATAAGGCTTTATCAGGGTTAAATAAGTGTTAATTCAACAAAACAGTAGCTGGGCTATAATAAAAGTAAAATCAGCCTCTATATAACAAAATGGCTCTTAGCCCCTGTGAACAAGCATGTGTATATTTACAATATTAGGTATAATACATTATGACTGCAGGGCTCAGGTTATAGGATTATTGCAAAGAAAGAATACACGTAAGGACTACAGATTAATATCAGTGGCTTTCTGTACTGTCTCTTTAAGAACACTCAATTTCTCCCTATATAAGCCACTTCCTGATGTCTCTCATTGCTGGTTTATTGCTGTTAACTCGTCTTTCAGCTAACTCCTCAGCCAAATTGGTCAAGCTAAGAACCACTGTTATACTAACCTCGTCTTCACAAGAACTACTACGAATCTGCAGCGCTACAAGTCAATCAGCAGACAGACTTCAGACTTCTCTCGCTACTCTGCTGACATCATCAGCTATGGACACGTTGCTGTCCTCCCTGTCTCCCTGATCGGCTTCTCACTCTTACACCAGCTTCTCTAACGGGTAAAGTAAAGTTACCAAACATCTTTACATTGATTCAGAGGTAATGCTTGCCATAACTTATATCTGTTAACCTGACAACACTACAGAGGTAACGCTTGCCATAACTATTGTCTGTACATTTATCCAAGTATTTGTACACGTAAGGACTACAGATTAATATCAGTGGCTTTCTGTACTGTCTCTTTAAGAACACTCAATTTCTCCCTATATAAGCCACTTCCTGATGTCTCTCATTGCTGGTTTATTGCTGTTAACTCGTCTTTCAGCTAACTCCTCAGCCAAATTGGTCAAGCTAAGAACCACTGTTATACTAACCTCGTCTTCACAAGAACTACTACGAATCTGCAGCGCTACAAGTCAATCAGCAGACAGACTTCAGACTTCTCTCGCTACTCTGCTGACATCATCAGCTATGGACACGTTGCTGTCCTCCCTGTCTCCCTGATCGGCTTCTCACTCTTACACCAGCTTCTCTAACGGGTAAAGTAAAGTTACCAAACATCTTTACATTGATTCAGAGGTAATGCTTGCCATAACTTATATCTGTTAACCTGACAACACTACAGAGGTAACGCTTGCCATAACTATTGTCTGTACATTTATCCAAGTATTTGTACAACTTAAGTTACGGCTACATTAAGTCACTGGGGTAACCTGTTAATTTAACATCTTGGTTACCTCCGTGACACAAATAACAAATTTATCCTCCTCTGTTGCATTGATCTAATATCATTCATTAAAGGCACAGTCTAGTCCAAAATAAACTTTCATGATTCAGATAGGGCATGTAATTTTAAACAATTTTACTTTTGTCACCAATTTTGCTTTCTTCTTTTGGTATTCTTAGTTGAAAGCTTAACCTAGGAGGTTCATATGCTAATTTCTTAGACCTTGAAGGCCACCTCTTTTCAGAATGCATTTTAACAGTTTTTCACCACTAGAGGGTGTTAGTTCATGTGGTTCATATAGATAACACTGGGCTCATGCACGTGAACTTATCTGGGAGCAGACACTGATTGGCTAAAATGCAAGTCTGTCAAAAGAACTGAAATAAAGGGGCAGTTTGCAGAGGCTTAGATACAAGATAATCACAAAGGTTAAAAGTATATTAATATAACTGTGTTGGTTATGCAAAACTGGGGAATGGGTAATAAAGGGATTATCTATCTTTTAAAACAATAACAATTCTGGTGTAGACTGTCCCTTTAAGCAAAACATATTATCTCAAGATTCCCACCTTCATAGTAAAATTGTAATTCTAAAAGTCAAATTATCCCATCAGCGGCTCTTATGTGCCCTTATGCTCTTTTGTGCAACCATAAACCTAGGCTCCATGCCACTAAATAGATAAGGGCCCACATTACGTATGTGTCACTCACACGTTATTTAGCATATGGACACCTTATGTACACTATCATCATATAAACCTTCCCTCACATTATTGGATTGTAGTTTAATTTATTGCTATCCAATAGGACCCTGACCATAGAGACAAACTATTAATCATTATCAGTTCCCTACAAACAACAACTATTACTACTAATATAAATATTAATGAATTGTATAGAAAGTGAATAATAAGAGGCTGTTATGGCCCATTTATCTCATATACTTTTAATTATCATTGGCATAATTACAAAATGTTATGTACTTAGTTATTTTGAGTTCTGAAACCAAGGTTGCATGATTGATAACAGAGATTTCTGTAGTAAATGTGGGCTTTGGGACAGAAAAATAGACAGGTGCCAAGAAAGCTTAATGAATTAGAACAGCAGTATCATCAGCCAAAAGTTGACATGTATGTGGTCAGAACAGAAAGGGTCAGAAACCAAAACAAAAGTGTCCACTACCAAAGGTTTAAACATGAATATATTTAGAGCTATTCCAGTGCCAGTAGTGCCAGCAAACAGAGGGCGAGGTAGAAATGTAATCTGGGCCATGGCAGGGTCAATGACTATATTAATTATATCAGCAGTCACAGGGTCAAGCATATGTGTAGTAAATGCCAAGCCAATTGCAGGAACTTTATAAGCAGTATCAACAAGAACACATGCACAATCAACTACTATGGGGTGACCATTTAGTTCACTTGCTATAATGTACCCCTGACATGGAGTTATTTAAAATATGTTTATTAATGAAAATCTATTCAACCACTATTTCCTATGGAGAACATCTTCGGTGCTGCCGAGGGGCTACTATACACCAATTTGACCTTAAATTAAGTTAAAGTAGTAGCTAGTGATACTGCTATAAGCTAGCAGCAACACTAAACACTCTTTTTTTTTTTTACTGGGGCAAGTATTAGCAAAATTGAAAGTTATTAACTTATTGGCTGACACAGGAACCAATCAACTTACAAGGACATGGATTGCTATTGAATAGTGTAACTATGTAACTGTAAATCTGAAGCCTTTTCTGCCCGCAGAATAGATTTAGTAACAGTTTTAAATAGATGAACAAATCAACTAGACTTTTGTTTTCCGTGTGTATCCATTTGTTTATTTGTTAAAAGAGCTGTTTTTTGCATTCAAACAAATGCAAAGAATACAGAAAAAGTAGGTATTTCCTGCATTTACTTAAATCAGAAGGCACATGTCTAGTCCTCAAATTTTTATTTTTAGACTGGTTTGGATGCCCTGTGTCAGCATCACTATACAGCAAGTAAGAAATCTATCATGTGCTGATGAGGTCTAATAAGAACAACACAGCTGTCCACATTCAATTTCTCCTGCTGTACTTTACATTGACTTATTGTGTGGAAATCCTTGCGAGAGCCAATGTGAAAATCATGCCATATTCTCTTTCTTTTAGTTTTATTTTAGTTAGTTTTCTATGTGCTTACCTATTTGGGATAAAAAAAGAAATACCAGAACCCAGGAAATATTGCAACACCCCCCGGATATTTTCTGTATTTACTGGATATTTGTCAAAAAGATTGGAGTCTATGCCATAATATAGCTATTTACTTACTGCTAGATTTAGAGTTTTGCGGCCAAAGGGGTGCGTTAGCTACGCATGCTTTTTTTCTCCCGCACCTTTTAAATACCGCTGGTATTTAGAGTTCACAGAAGGGCTGCGTTAGGCTCCAAAAAGGGAGCGTATAGCATATTTACCGCCACTGCAACTCTCAATACCAGTGGTGCTTACGGACGCGGCCAGCTTCAAAAACGTGCTCGTGCACGATTCCCCCATAGGAAACAATGGGGCTGTTTGAGCTGAAAAAAAACTAACACCTGCAAAAAAGCAGCGTTCAGCTCCTAACGCAGCCCCATTGTTTCCTATGGGGAAACACTTCTTAAGTCTGCACCTAACACCCTAACATGTACCCCGAGTCTAAACACCCCTAACCTTACACTTATTAACCCCTAATCTGCCACCCCCACTATCGCTGACACCTGCATATTTTTTTAACCCCTAATCTGCCGCTCCGTACACCGCCGCAACCTACATTATCCCTATGAACCCCTAATCTGCTGCCCCTAACACCGCCGACCCCTATATTATATTTATTAACCCCTAATCTGCCGTCCCCAACATCCCCGCCACCTACCTACACTTATTAACCCCTAATCTGCCGACCGGACCTCACCGCTACTATAATAAAGTTATTAACCCCTAATCCGCCTCACTAACCCTATAATACATAGTATTAACCCCTAATCTGCCCTCCCTAACATCACCGACACCTAACTTCAAGTATTAACCCCTAATCTGCGACCGGACCTCACCGCTACTCTATTAAATTTATTAACCCCTAAAGCTAAGTCTAACCCTAACACCCCCCTAAATTAAATATAATTTTTATCTAACTAAATAAATTAACTCTTATTAAATAAATTAATTCTAATTAAAGCTAAATACTTACCTGTAAAATAAACCCTAATATAGCTACAATATAAATTATAATTATATTATAGCTATTTTAGGATTAATATTTATTTTACAGGTAACTTTGTATTTATTTTAACCAGGTACAATAGCTATTAAATAGTTAATAACTATTTAATAGCTACCTAGTTAAAATAATTACAAAATTACCTGTAAAATAAATCCTAACCTAAGTTACAATTAAACCTAACACTAAACTAGCAATAAATTAATTAAATAAAATGCCTACAATTATCTACAATTAAACCTAACACTACACTATCAATAAATTAATTACATAAAATACCTACAAATAAATACAATTAAATAAACTAACTAAAGTACAAAAAATAAAAAAAGAACTAAGTTACAAAAAATAAAAAAATAATTTACAAACATTAGAAAAAGATTACAACAATTTTAAGCTAATTACACCTACTCTAATGTTCTGATCAGCCAATAGAATGCAAGCTCAATCTGATTGGCTGATTGGATCAGCCAATCGGATTGAACTTGAATCTGATTGGCTGATTCCATCAGCCAATCAGAATTTTCCTACCTTAATTCCGATTGGCTGATAGAATCCTATCAGCCAATCAGAATTCGAGGGACGCCATCTTGGATGACGTCATTTAAAGGAACCGTCATTCGGCGAGTAGGCACCGGTAGAAGAGGATGGATCCGCGTCGGCTGGAAGAAGATGGCTCCGGAAGAAAGAGGATTGAAGATGCCGCTTGATAGAAGACTTCAGCCCGATGATGGACTTCTTCAGCCCCTGCTTGGGCTTGGATGAAGACTTTGGAGGCTCCTGTGGACGGATCAGTGATACCCGGCGTGGTGAAGCTAAGGTAGGGAGATCTTCAGGGGCTTAGTGTTAGGTTTATTTAAGGGGGGTTTGGGTTAGATTAGGGGTATGTGGGTGGTGGGTTGTAATGTAGGGGGGGTATTGTATGTTTTTTTTTACAGGCAAAAGAGCTGAATTCTTTGGGGCATGCCCCGCAAAAGGCCCTTTTAAGGGCTGGTAAGGTAAAAGAGCTTTTTTATTTGTATTTTAGAATAGGGTAGGGCATTTTTTTATTTTGGAGGGCTTTGTTATTTTATTAGGGGGCTTAGAGTAGGTGTAATTAGCTTAAAATTGTTGTAATCTTTTTCTAATGTTTGTAAATTATTTTTTTACTTTTGTAACTTAGTTCTTTTTTTATTTTTGTACTTCAGTTAGTTTATTTAATTGTATTTATTTGTAGGTATTTTATGTAATTAATTTATTGATAGTGTAGTGTTAGGTTTAATTGTAGGTAATTGTAGGTATTTTATTTAATTAATTTATTGCTAGTGTAGTGTTAGGTTTAATTGTAACTTAGGTTAGGATTTATTTTACAGGTCATTTTGTAATTATTTTAACTAGTAAGTTATTAAATAGTTATTAACTATTTAATAGCTATTGTACCTAGTTAAAATAAATACAAAGTTACCTGTAAAATAAATATTAATCCTAAAATAGCTACAATGTAACTATTAGTTATAATGTAGCTATATTAGGGTTTATTTTACAGGTAAGTATTTAGCTTTAAATAGGAATAATTTATTTAATAAGATTTATTTTATTTTGTTATTTAAAAATTATATTTAACTTAGGGGGGTGTTAGTGTTAGGGTTAGACTTAGCTTTAGGGGTTAATACATTTATTAGAGTAGCGGCGAGGTCCGGTCGGCAGATTAGGGGTTAATACTTGAAGTTAGGTGTTGGTGATGTTAGGGAGGGCAGATTAGGGGTTAATAGTATTTATTATAGGGTTATTGAGGTGGGAGTGAGGTGGATTAGGGGTTAATACTTTTATTATAGTAGCGGTGAGGTCCGGTCGGCAGATTAGGGGTAAATAAGTGTAGGTAGGTGGCGGCTACGTTGGGGGCGGCAGATTAGGGGTTAATAAATATAATATAGGGGTCGGCGGTGTTAGGGGCAGCAGATTAGGGGTACATAAGTATAACTTAGGTGGCGGCGGTGTGCGGTAGGCAGATTAGGGGTTAAAAAATTAGAGTGGTGGCGATGTGGGGGGGCCTCGGTTTAGGGGTGCATAGGTAGTTTATGGGTGTTAGTGTACTTTAGAGCACAGTAGTTAAGAGCTTTATGAACCGGCGTTAGCCCAGAAAGCTCTTAACTCCTGGCTTTTCTCTGCGGCTGGAGTCTTGTCGTTAGAGTTCTAACGCTCACTTCAGCCAAGACTCTAAATACCGGCGTTAGAAAGATCCCATTGAAAAGATAGGATACTCAAATGGCGTAGGGGGATCTGCGGTATGGAAAAGTCACGGCTGGAAAGTGAGCGTTAGACCCTTTCCTGACTGACTCTAAATACCAGCGGGCGGCCAAAAACAGCGTTAATAGCCCCTAACGCTGGTTTTGATGGCTAACGCCAAACTCTAAATCTAGGCGTTAATAATCTAATACTATATAAACTTAAATGCGTCATTTGACATTAAAAATGAAGTCTGGAAGACATAATATTGCCTTTAAGCCAATAACACATATAAGGAGGTAGAGAAATGCTTCAACTGAAACTTTATGGTATTGCGCGTTAAATTCAGTTGCGCTCAAGCGATCGTGTTTACTTTCAACTTGTATTACAAACAATACATACAATGAGTGCAAATAGCCTCGATAAACCCAATATTGCTTGTGTGTAACTGTAAGCATGCCACACGTTAATCTTTAGATCCCAGCCATTTGTCAAATTCTCCAATTTTTGTATATCACTTCTCATTTTGTCCACCCCCCTGAAAAATCTACTCTTTTACAAAAATGTTATCATCTGCAAACAGACATGATTTCCCCTGTAGCCCTATGCTGATATCTTTGATAAATATGTTAAATAAAGGACCTAGACTGACCCCTGAGGAAAACCACTAGTAACTGCCTCTACTTAATGAACTTAATTTAATAAGACACTCTTACCTAGATTACGATTGTTGCGCTAAACAGGGTGCAAAACTAATGCCATAAAAGTTGTGTTATTTCACTCTCCATAGTGCTGCCATTATGAGTTACTGAAAAGCCTCCTTGTATAAGCGATATGGTGGCATATTACATGCAGTTATATGAAAATGAGTGTATACTGTCCCTTTAAGACATCATTCTATCCAGTTCAGAATTTTTGAGTCTAGAGCAAGTAGACACAGTTTGTAAGTTAATGTGGGTCTGTGTCAAATGCTTTGCTGAAATTTAGCTATGCTACATCAACTGCTCCACCCTGGTCAATACTTTTGTTACATAATCAAATAAGTAAATTAGATTAGTCTGACATGATCTCCCTGAAGTAAAACCATGCTAATTTTGGTCCTCTAAATTGTTTGTCTTTATGTAAGTCATAATTCTTTCTACAGGGAGTGCAGAATTATCAGGCAAATGAGTATTTTGACCACATCATCCTCTTTATGCATGTTGTCTTACTCCAAGCTGTATAGGCTCGAAAGCCTACTACCAATTAAGCATATTAGGTGATGTGCATCTCTGTAATGAGAAGGGGTGTGGTCTAATGACATCAACACCCTATATCAGGTGTGCATAATTATTAGGCAACTTCCTTTCCTTTGGCAAAATGGGTCAAAAGAAGGACTTGACAGGCTCAGAAAAGTCAAAAATAGTGAGATATCTTGCAGAGGGATGCAGCACTCTTAAAATTGCAAAGCTTCTGAAGCGTGATCATCGAACAATCAAGCGTTTCATTCAAAATAGTCAACAGGGTCGCAAGAAGCGTGTGGAAAAACCAAGGCGCAAAATAACTGCCCATGAACTGAGAAAAGTCAAGCGTGCAGCTGCCAAGATGCCACTTGCCACCAGTTTAGCCATATTTCAGAGCTGCAACATCAATGGAGTGCCCAAAAGCACAAGGTGTGCAATACTCAGAGACATGGCCAAGGTAAGAAAGGCTGAAAGACGACCACCACTGAACAAGACACACAAGCTGAAACGTCAAGACTGGGCCAAGAAATATCTCAAGACTGATTTTTCTAAGGTTTTATGGACTGATGAAATGAGAGTCTTGATGGGCCCGTGGCTGGATTGGTAAAGGGCAGAGAGCTCCAGTCCGACTCAGACGCCAGCAAGGTGGAGGTGGAGTACTGGTTTGGGCTGGTATCATCAAAGATGAGCTTGTGGGGCCTTTTCGGATTGAGGATGGAGTCAAGCTCAACTCCCAGTCCTACTGCCAGTTTCTGGAAGACACCTTCTTCAAGCAGTGGTACAGGAAGAATTCTGCATCCTTCAAGAAAAACATGATTTTCATGCAGGACAATGCTCCATCACACGCGTCCAAGTACTCCACAGCGTGGCTGGCAAGAAAGGGTATAAAAGAAGAAAATCTAATGACATGGCCTCCTTGTTCACCTGATCTGAACCCCATTGAGAACCTGTGGTCCATCATCAAATGTGATATTTACAAAAAGGGAAAACAGTACACCTCGCTGAACAGTGTCTAGGAGGCTGTGGTAGCTGCTGCACGCAATGTTGATGGTGAACAGATCAAAACACTGACAGAATCCATGGATGGCAGGCTTTTGAGTGTCCTTGCAAAGAAAGGTGGCTATGTTGGTCACTGATTTGTTTTTGTTTTGTTTTTGAATGTCAGAAATGTATATTTGTGAATGTTGAGATGTTATATTGGTTTCACTGGTAAAAATAAATAATTGAAATGGGTATATATTTGTTTTTTGTTAAGTTGCCTAATAATTATGCACAGTAATAGTCACCTGCACACACAGATATCCCCCTAAAATATCTATAACTAAAAACAAACTAAAAACTACTTCCAAAACTATTCAGCTTTGATATTAATGAGTTTTTTGGGTTCATTGAGAACATGGTTGTTGTTCAATAATAAAATTAATCCTCAAAAATACAACTTGCCTAATAATTCTGCACTCCCTGTATTAAGAGACTTTCCATTAATTCCCCTACTACTGAAGTTAAACTAACTGGCTTGTAGTTACCAGATCCTTTCCTACTACAGTTTTTATGAAGAGATACTATATTCATTACTGTATACTCTGCTCATCTGGAACAACTCCTGTCAATAGTGATTGATTAAACCGATCAGTTCGTTTAAAACCTATGGATGAATATTATCAGGACCATTTGACTTTTCTACATTTATTTTTGATAATGCAAATAAACCTCATCCTCTGTAAAAAAAAAGTTCAGTGCTAAGTTCATTTCCATTTTTATGCCATCCCTTAATGTAGACATTCCATCTTCACAATCTTTTTTGAAGACATAAAAGAAAAAGTAATTGAGAGCATGCATTTTGTTTATATCCTTCTACATTTCTACCATTAACTGTTTTCAATTTTACTATTCCAATTTTAGTTTTTCTCCTTTCACTGATATAGCTATAAAAAGTTCTGATACCCATTTTTTACTGACTGTGCTAACTTTTCTTCTGCATGAGCTTTAGCTTTCCTAATTAACTGTTTAGATTTTTTTTATGGAGTTTCCATATTTGCATATAATCATTTGATTGTGTTTGTCTGTAATTTTTATATGCTATCTTTTTTCTATTTACAGCATGTGCTACTACTTTGGAAAACCATATTGGTTTCCTCTTTTGTTTACTTTTACAGATATGTCTAATACAGTGTGCGGTTGCATCTAAAATCGCACCCTTCAAAAATGTCTTTCCTTAAAGGGACATGATACCCAAACATTGAAGCACTTGAAAATGATGCAGCATAGCTGTAAAAATTAGACTAGAAAAATATCACCGGAACATGTAAGAAAGGAAAATATTTTACCTTCAAAAGTATTCACACCCCACTGTAAAGAGACTTTGGGCTCCATGTGCGAAGCAGCGAAAGCTGCTCCGGAGCCCTTGTGGGGCAGTTCACACATGTGAGCCTGCTTCCCGCTATGTAAGAAGTCATTAGTGTCAAGGTATTTGAAATATTATTAAATAATATATAGAAGTATATTTATCTTTATTTAATAAATCTGTGGATGTGCACATGGTCTGTAGGACATTGTTAAAGTTATGCTAAACACACAGGGGGGGGGGCAATGGAACATGAGGCCATAACAAATTTGCTATAATCAACTTACAGTTTGAGACAGGATGAGTCATAAAAGGCAAATTAAGAGGATAGATTGTCAGATAGGCGACACCACACAAAATATATGGAGACAAAATGTTTGATATACCCTTTTGTAACTGATCAGAATCATAGGGAAACAGCTTTTATGCACATAGGTGTTAATCATCTTTAAACATCAAATACACATCTGCACTACTAGCTAAACAGGAAATATGCTGCATTAAGACTTTTACAACTACTCGTGGATTGATCCCATGTGGTGAGTATGAGACAAAAAGTCTGGCAACTGAAGTTACTGAAAGGGCAGTTAGAATGTTAGGATAATACAGTGAAGGCACATGACTTACATTATGATTTCAAAACAACTGTATATATTTTAATGGATATGAGATGTGTGTATATATATATATATATATATGTGTATATTTTGAAAGCATGAATATCTTAGCCTCTGTGTGTTTAAGAACATGAATAGATGTTTATGGACCTGAAGAGAAGTGATCATTAACATTTATTTTTTTTATTTCAGATCTACATAGACAGGATTCACTTGGAATACAGTACAATACTGAATTAAAAATAAGCTATTATTCACATATAAATGCCAGGATACCGATAAAATTGTAATGCATTTTAAGCTAATAATTAGCAGTATTAAATTACCTTAATATAATAAAATGTTAATAATATAACATATTTGGTATCAGAATAATAAAAAAAAATAACCTGACATTAACCATCTGTAATTGGGGTTATATATGATTAATGCAGAGAGTGTAATCTGATTAAATAACCACTTTATGAAAATAATTAAGTTGTTTAAAAAAAAAAAAAGTTCAGAAATGCTGTATTGTATTGCTATGTTGTACTGTATGCTGCCACCCGGTGTTGCCATGAGAGAACTACAGCCAGAAAGCCTTTTGGCTGTTAAATATAAGGTATTCAAATGACAAGGGACAAGGCCGTGGGCGTTTCCAACATTCACCAATGACTGAGAACAAACAAAAACGGGGAGGGGTGAGATCAGATGATTTAAACCCCAGCATAGAGACTAAAAAGTTAGGTTGTGTTGACTGATCCAGAAAGGAGTAACTGCTGCAGTTATTAATCAAAAGCACACACCTACTATTGGACTCCATATGCTTTACCCCAATTTTCAATTTCTGAGGTGAATTGGACCTGTTAAGAAATATTGGAAACTGGATTGCTGTTTATTTGGTGAAGTATATTGTATTTTAAATTGGTAGTCATAAGCCTAGGTATTGTTTAAATCTGTGTCTGATTGGCTAAGTAACTCATCTATGCAAGTTCTGATATTGTCAGTTAATTTGGTATTAGGATAAATTGCAGTTAAATAGCAGAATATATATATTATCCTATTGCTTAAATTAACACTGTAAATCATATTGCTGAATGTTTGTAACTGCTATTTTAGGTCTCATTGTAATATTTTAAATGCAGCTCTGAATGAAAGATTGGGTTTAAAGTAAATTGGCATGAGCTTTGCATAGCATATTTTAAATAGTTGTTGTTTTAACGCATATAATATTGACTCATATTCTAATCATTATTTGTACGTATCAACATGTTCATAGTTATTTACTAATAATAAAGAATTCAGATATTTAGATTAATTTTATTGTCTTAGCAAATGTATGTTTGATTGCAGGTTTAGTTTAAAGGAAGATTGTTAAATATATTCCCTGCCAAATACTTACACATTGTTTAGAGCAGAGCTTTCCAAACTTTTCATGTTGGTGACACACTTTTTAGACCTACATCATTTCGCGAGACGGTAATTAATTCAGTTGTACTAGCAAAAAGGAGGTTAAACTAACTTGTTTTAAAATATACAGACACATACATAAATTATATAATAATAATATGTATTTACAAGTAACAGTATGTATGTGCAAGAATTAAAAAAAGTTTAATAACACCAATAGCTACTTACTATTTTAATGGGATTTATGAGGTTGATGGGATGAACACAATTTCTGAATATTTGGTGGAATATTAGATAAAGATACTCACATTTCATCATCAAGCATTTTTAAGCTTCCACTTCCTATCCATATATCAAGAGCAGGAACAGCAATGCACTACTGGGAGCTAGCTGTAAAAAACCCTCTGACTTCAGCTCAGCATTTAAACTGCCGCCCTCAGAGCTCCGTGAGCCCTACTGACTACTGCCCACACTGCAAACACACTGCTGTCCCACTCACTAACTACACATGCAGTCACAAGCCATTTAAGGAGACTACACGTGCAGTCAGGAGCCAATGTGCCGCCAAAGCCGCCAATGAGAATAGTTTCAGTTCCCACTGAGCTGCGCCAATTGGTTAAGATGATCTGTGACCCACTAGGTATCAATCGTGTCAACCATGTGATATGCATAGCAGGCAAACGGAAAGTCAGAAACCAAAAAAAATGTAATTTAAAAAAAATTGTGCTGAAGCAGGGACACACCTACACACTGCTGCCGACACACTAGTGTGTCCCGACACACAGTTTGGAAAGCACTGGTTTAGAGAATACTGCTAAGATTTTCATAAATATACTGACATATTGTATGGAGGCACTGCTGAGATATTATAAGTAATTATCATATTGATATAGTATATTTGTGGTAAATAGAAATTATTATAGAAGGGAGAATTTTTTTTTTCATATTTCGACTTGATATTTTGAAAAAATAGAAGTTTTTTTTTTTTGAAAATTGAAATATTGATTTTTGTGTTCAAGATTAATATTAATATTTTGAAATATTATTAAAAATTTATTTTTGAAAAATTTATAAAAATATTAATTTTTCATATTAAAAAAAAAATTGATCAAAAAAAATATTAATTTTTCATATTTCAAAATTCATAAAAATATTAATTCTTCATATTTCAAAATTCATAAAAATATTAATTCTTCATATTTCAAAATTCATAAAAATATAAATTTTTCATATTTCAAAATTCATAAAAATATAAATTTTTCATATTTCAAAATTAATCAGAAATATTAATTTTTCATATTTCAAGATTAATAAAATATTAATTTTGTCATATTTCAAAGTTGATATTGATATTTTGAAGATATAATTTTTTTTATCTCTCTCTCTTATTGGTCAAAATTGTATTAGCGTTTTATCTTATTAAGTACAAACACTAAAATAACGATGTCTTCAGCAAAAAGTAATGCTAGCGTTTCTGTGCAAGATGAAATTGTGTCCTCCCCAATATCCTCCGTCAATGAAGTGATTCAGAAAAAAACGCTCAAATTAGACGCCATGAATCACATCATGACTAGACTTGATATTGGGGACGATGTCTCCAGGTATATTAATGAGTGTAAAGATAAGGCCAAAGATTTAGTTAAAGATATGTGGTTTGAAGATGGGGAATTATACCAAATGTTACTGCAACTTAATAGATGCACGGAACTTAGGGGGCGTGATGAATTAATTTTCGAAACTTGGCCGATCCTAATGTATTTGAGCTGTGAAATGTCTAACCAAATGGCAGGACAGAACAGACAATTAGGGCGGCTAAGGGATGAAAATAATTCATTACGAGAATTTCAAGATGCCTTTATTCAGACAAAGACAGAGGTTTTCCATTTTAGCCAAAAGGCTTCTGATTTAGATAAATATAATCAGGAACTAATGGCTGATTTTAAAACTTTCGAAGAAGAATATCAAAAGTGCCAAGATGAAAATAAAACTTTAAGAGCTAGATATCATGAGGCTGAAAAAGCATACGAGCATGCAATAAATACATTACAGAGACAAATTAGCAGCTATAAGGACTGGGACAGAAATGATAGTCAAGATCCCAGGCAGGAGGATAGACAAAGATATCCAAACTATAGCCCTAATTCAGGCCCAGAGATAACTTTTTCCCCTAGACAACTACATAACTCTGGGGGACCAGAAAATTATTACGCTTCAAATGAAAGGCACTCTAGCTCAAACAATAAGTCCCCAGTAAGGTCCAGTGATATACCAAATAAAGTGTATGACACCCCCACAATAATTAAGTTCCTAAAGAATACAGTACGCCCATTTTCTAAAGGGGGGGCCACTTCCATAATTGACCACTTAGAGGCCTTTGAAAACGCATTATCTATAATGAGTGTTACAAGTGAGCAATTAAAAATTGAATTTCTACCCTGGGTATTTGAAAGTAAGCATCACAAATTCTTTGCTTCACTAAAGGATATGAATATTCATTCCTGGAGTGAAAAAAAAACGACAATGCAGAAAAGAATTCGGACAACATCGCACTAAAACGGCAGCGAGAATAGCTGTATATGGTTTAAAATGTAGTGCGAATCAAAGTCCAATCGAGTTCCTTTCTGTATTGAAGAATGCGTACAGCATGGCTGAAGATGATCCCATATTTGAAGGTTCAGAGTTTGTGAATATATTTTTTGAAGCGCTCCCCACACCCATCAAAATCAACTTAGCTAGAGATTTTGAGGAGAACTGTTCATTGGAATGGCTGATCAAAGAGAGTACAAAGTTATACTCTATTCAGCAGTCCAGTGAACAGGGGGATAAAAGGGAGAAAAAGCCCAATCCTAAAATAGTGGCCGAAACTAGGGTGTCACCTGAACCCCTAAATTTGGAGTCTAAAAAGAAAACCTATGCGGAAGTGGCCAGAGAAAACGGGCCATCTCCACAGAGGTTTAACTCTACCCCTCCCCCAACACGGGATGAGACGCTGAGAGACTTTAGCCAAAGCGGGGGACATACTCAGGCGAATAATTACGCCCAAAGAGAATACCCACAGAATAATGGGTACCCCCGCAAAGGTAGATACAATAGACGGCGAAGGTATTCTCAGGATAACCAGACACCCCAGGTATATAATGCTCCCCAAGGTACTAATACTGAGCAAGCTGAACCCCAGGGGCAACCACGCCAGAATAGAAATAGCGGCCCTGATTCTAAGGGTACCCAATGGTCCAGGAATCATTACAATGGGGCACCAGGAGATAGACCCAGGGGTAGAGGTAACTTGTACAATCAGGTAGATATGCTGTTTACCCAGTTAAATCGGTTGAGTGAACAAATCGCTAATATGAGTCAAAAATCTACGGCTCAGCAACCGAACAATACTTTTTTAGGGGTACAGCCAGTGGTCAGCAGTGGACCACAGGCACAGTCATAAATACTGCAGCATCACCTGAGGGGGAGGGGAGAGATATACAAAATGTAATAATAAATATCAATGATACTAATCATGTTCTCTCCCCACAGACCGAAAACGGACAATTTAGCTGTGATGACAGGCAACCTCATCCGGGAAAAATTAACAAAACTCTTCCCTTGCAGCTCTCTCCTAACCTTATCTCCACAGATGCAGTACACAAGAATCCAGCCAACCCTGTCATAGAAGAAACAGGTAGGTATGAAGCTTCCTCTGCACAGGAAGACGTGGCGAATTCAGGTAACACGTGGCGAAGCCCACAGATGTGTGAGAATGCAAATTTTATGTGTGAAATAGTAGAAACTGCAGGAAGATATTATGTATTAGTTGAGCTGCAAGATTCAGTCTCCAACCCTATCAGGGGATTAATTGACACTGGGTCACAGGCAACTATCTTATCCCACAGGTACTACAAACAGCTAAATGAGCTAACACCCCACAGACCTAAAATAAAAGAATTTGACGGTTCCCTAATAGGTGTTGGGGGTGACTCCCTAAAAGTCTACGGTACTGCCTGGTTAAAATTTAAACTGGGGAACAGGATCATAAGACACCCTGTCATTATAGTGGATCTGCCAACTGATCGTTTAATTATTGGTAGTGATCTCCTGAAGCGATTAAGCACCATAATTGATTGCATAAATAAAGTAATTTGGTCGCAAGTTAAACGGCCTATCAATTATGAAAAATCTGATATATCTCGCACCCGACATAGCTGTCACGTGGTGGAAAAGAAACCAGATGCTGTGGAGATTCATTTCAGAAATAACTCTATACCTGAAATCACTATTCTACAAATAGATGATCAGACTCCTTTTAGTGGCTCTGATGGTAATACTTTAAAAATTTCGCCTGGAAAGATAGCGAATATTTCCCTAGATGGCGATGTATTAACCATATCACTCCACAAGGGGGATCATAAAATCCCTAAGGGGGGAGGCCACGCTCAATACCTCACAGGGATTGAGAGAGTTAAAGAGGATCTATTTATCCCTATACAAGTACATGACCTTGGTAAAACCAAGTATGCTAAAATAAACTTAAAACAGGAAGCTAGCTATATAAGTGAAGGTTTATTAGCGCAAATAGCTGAACCTAAAGTGATTAAATATCTTTCTCCCCAAGACCACTGTGTCAACGGCCTGGATGACAGGTCTGAAAGCTATAACATCACAGCTAAGTGCTTATTATCTATCTCTATTGGCAATAAGTCAGTGAAGCACCTGTTTTTAGTTTTAAATACTCCCCATAATCAAATATACATTGGCAATGATATCTTACATAGATATGCCATACAAATATATTTGATTAACTCTTGCCTCTGGAGCAGGTTAAAGGGGGACCCTGAAGAATTTCAGGATGAAAATGCAGCCCTGAAATCAAACCAGCAATTGCCATATGCTGTGAATATGCAGGTATCTAGCGATGTTATAATTCCTGCTGGGGCTGATAAATTGATAAATTGATAAATGAAACACTGATTTGCCTCTCCCATAGAATACAAAATCTGGGTGTCACAGTAACCTACACTCCTATGGTTAATATTGGAACTGTTCCAATAAATATTATTGTGCACAACATGACCCCACAGGATATAACATTATCCAAGGGAACTAACATAGGATATGCACTGGAATCAAGTTATTACACTTTTGGATTCCAGAATAATGTAATTGGGCTAATACCTGAAGGATACTTAACTGAAGAACAATTAATAGAACAATCCTTTGCATCTATGCCAGAGGGTCTATTTAATGTTCAGTCTATTTATCCCTTCAGCTCAGAGGAAGACATCTGTAAAATTGAAGAAGCCTCTCTAGTGTTTGATCAGCCAATCAAACAGCAAGATTACCCCAATACCCAGAGTCATGGGAGCAATGTAAATTATAATCAAGGGGATCTCACCTCTAGGTTGGAAGAAGCCTATGAAATAGGACAGCCTGAAATCTTTCCAGGATTTCAGCAAATAGTCGAAGAGCAAATATCCTTAGCTAATGGCTGTTCCAGCGATGATGAACGCCAACAGCTGCGAGAACTCCTGATGGAGTACAAGGATATTTTTGCTAAGGATTCGTTTGACTGTGGTACTACAGACTTGCACATTGCAAGAATACAAACAGATCCCGATGCACCACCTGTATTTGTCAAACAGTACAGACTTCCCTTAGCCTCATATGACTCTCTTGCAGAGATCATAAGGAATTTGGAAGAAAGAGGTATTATCAGACAGGTGCACAGCTCTTATAATAATCCTATTCTAGGTGTCCTTAAGCCCAATGGACAATGGCGTTTGTGTGCTGACTTAAGACAGCTAAACAAACGAGTATACATGTCTGGCTGGCCTGTACCATACATTGACCAGTGCCTAGCACAAATGCAGGGATCCAAAATATTCACTGCCATTGATTGTGCGCAGGGATATTGGACCATAAAGGTACATGAAGAGGACCAATATAAGCTAGCGTTCTCTTTCCAAAAGGTTCAGTATGCATTCCAGAGACTTCCTTTTGGATACATAAATTCTGGACATGAATTTGCTGTATTCATGCATAAGGCTATGCCTGACGCACTGGAAAGGGGGACCTTATCTTATGTTGATGATGTTTTAATCAAAAGCACAGACTTTGAAAAACACATCGCAGAGCTTAAACACGTCCTCAGCCAACTTAAAAGGGCAGGTGTCAAATTATCGCTACAAAAAGCTCAATGGTGCCGCACTCATGTAAACTTCTTGGGACATGAAGTTACCTCTGAAGGATTAAATCCCCAAAAGAAAAAGGTGGAAGCTATAGTGAATTCTAAAAACCCAACTAATTTAAAGGAATTGAGATCATTCCTGGGTATGACAAATTATTCTCGCAAATTCATTGATAATTATGCGGAATTAGCTAAACCACTACTACTTCTTCTAAAGAAAGATGTGAAATGGCACTGGAGTGAGTCTCAAGAGACAGCCATCAGAGAGCTGAAGAGAAAACTCACTCAAGCACCTTGCTTAGCGTACCCTGAAGGTGGTAAACCTTTCTTCTTAGAGACAGGTTACACAGATATAAGCATGAGTGCTGTGTTATACCAAAAGCATGATAATTTGAACAAAGCCATTGCTTATGCGAGCAAAAATCTATCCCCAGTAGAAATAAAATTTAACGATTGCGAAAAAGCCCTCTTATCTACTGTATGGGCTCTACAAAATTTCCGCAGCTATATACAGGGCGAAAATTATTGTAGAAACGGCCCACCAGCCTTTGCTATATTTGCAAAGTGAGAGAATAAGAGATGGGAATTTGTCTAATAGCCGCATAACAGCGTGGACTCTTTCCTTACAAGGCTGGCCATTAGAAATTCGCTACAAGTAGAATAAAAAGAATCCAGTCGCACAAGGGCTTGCTGAGCTCCACGACTGTACTGCCAGAGATCCAGGGGAAGAATTATCAGAAGATGATTTTCTGGAGGAACAATTGCTTTCCCCATATAAAATGTACAATGAGGACCATTGTCAAACATTACCTTGGGTGTATGTTGATGGTTGCTCTTACCATGCCACTATTGATAATGAACGCAGATTAGTCGCTGGCATTGGTATAACTGGGGCAAATGGATTCCCAAATATATCTATAGGTTTCAACATTGGACCAAGATCCAGTCAGGTTGCAGAACTAACTGCTGTTTTCAAAACCATTGAAATGGCTATTGAACATGGTATTCATGAATTTGTGATCATAACTGACTCAAATTATGGGCGTGACAGTTTTGTTGAATATGGAAAAGAAATGGCATGCAGAAAAGCAATAACAAACCAGTCAAGCATGGCAAGTTGTTCTGCAAGATTGATAATCTGGTAGTATCCAATGATTTAACCATACACTGGAAAAAGACCAAGGGTCATTCCAGAGTTCTAGGTCCTGATAAGGAAGGCAATGACCTTGCGGATTCGTTAGCCAAAGAAGGAGCCATAACTGGAGAACTCCTTAATATTGACCACTTAATGGGTACAATTCAGGTAGAAGCCATTACCAGAAACCAGGCAAAACAACAGAGTGAGCCTAACTTGGTACAATGGAGTCAGGATTCTCCTAGTGAGGACCTGATCACTAGTCAAAAAGAAGACCCCATTGTAGGCATCTTCTATAAACACATAGAAGATCCTGAAAGCAACCCCATCTCAAAAGATGATTGTATTGGCAAAGAAGATCTGAGAATCTTAATAAAATCTAAATCACAATTCAAATTACAGGATGGTTTGTTAATTAGAACCTCCAAAACTGGCATCCAGCAATGGGTATTACCCACCAAGTTCAGAGGTCTAATGCTTCAACATGCCCATGATGCTCCCACATCTGGACATCGTAGTGCCAAACTCACGTACGAAATATTGCGTGATTATGCTTTTTGGCCACACATGTTGAAAGATGTTCAAACCTACTGTCAAGGGTGTTTAATCTGTCCACAGTTACAACCCACTGCACCAACGCATAGAGCGCCATTGCAGAAAAGGTGGATGGTAATGCCATGGTTAGATATACAAATTGATTTTATTGGTCCGGTAACAAGGTCATCAAGAGGTAACAAGTACATGTTAACAGTGACATGCCTGTTCACTAAATGGGTAGAGTGCATTAGTGCACCTAACAATAGTGCAGAAACATGCGCAGCATTGCTCATCAACCATGTGTTTTCCAGATTTGGTTTGCCCCAAAGAATCGAATCAGATCGGGGAACCCACTTCACTAGCGAAGTGATGACCAAAAAGTGGAAAATACTAGGGGTAAAAAGAAAGCTCCATATTGCTTATAGAGCTGCCTCAAGTGGTGGTATAGAGTGTTACAACCAGTCCATTGTTAAAATCCTCAAAAAGTTTGTGAGTGAAACAGGTAAAGACTGGGATGTAAAACTACCTCTAATCTTAATGGCATTAAGAGCAACTCCAAGTAGTGCTACCAAAATGTCACCTTTTGAGCTGATGACTGGTAGAAGAATGGTTCTACCTCAGCATCTGCTGTACCGTACATCAGACCAAAACTTGATAAACGCTGCCAATACACATCAATATGTGGAGAACTTAAGAAAACACCAGCAATATGCATTTACATTTGCTCAAAGGAATTTAGAAAGAGCCGCAACCGCCACCAAAACCTATTATGATCTCAAAACGTCCAAAAAGGAATATGAAATAAATGATAAAGTTTATCTTTATAACTTTGGAAGAGATCAGGTTAGGGAGAAGAAATTTCTTCCCTCATGGAAAGGTCCTTTCGTCATTACTGACAAAATATCTCCAGTGGCCTATAAAATACGGATCCCCAAAAATGAAAGTTTCATAGATAAATGGGTCCATGTCAATCAATTGCGAGCGTGTCATCCAAGATCCCAACTACAAGTCATAGAGGAAAAATGAAGTGTCATATCCCCAAATGAACTAAAGACATACTGTAGTTCAAAGATGCCTAGCTGATAAACATGAAGACTCAAAATCGACAGACTATCTACATAGAAGACTGTCCATGATGTGTACGGTCAACATCCTCACCAAATACCACTAACTTTGATCCAATTCAAATACATGTGTCCTACATTTTTTTGAATTAGAAAGGGGGATTTATGTCAAGGTATTTGAAATATTATTAAATAATATATAGAAGTATATTTATCTTTATTTAATAAATCTGTGGATGTGCACATGGTCTGTAGGACAAAGGATTATTCCTAAGAGATCTCCCCCACTCATTGTTAAAGTTATGCTAAACACACAGGGGGGGGCAATGGAACATGAGGCCATACCAAATTTGCTATAATCAACTTAGTTTGAGACAGGATGAGTCATAAAAGGCAAATTAAGAGGATAGATTGTCAGATAGGTGACACCACACAAAATATATGGAGACAAAATGTTTGAAATACCCTTTTGGAACTGATCAGAATCATAGGGAACCTTAATATAATACAATGTTAATAATATAACATATTTGGTATCAGAATAATCAAAAAAAATAACCTAATATTAACCATCTGTAATTGGGGTTATATATGATTAATGCAGAGAGTGTAATCTGATTAAATAACCACTTTATGAAAATAATTAAGTTGTTTAAAAAAAAAAATTCAGAAATGCTGTATTGTATTGCTATGTTGTACTGTATGCTGCCACCCGGTGTTGCCATGAGAGAACTACAGCCAGAAAGCCTTTTGGCTGTTAAATATAAGGTATTCAAATGACAAGGGACAAGGCCGTGGGCGTTTCCAACATTCACCAATGACTGAGAACAAACAGAAACGGGGAGGGGTGAGCTTAGATGATTTAAACCCCAGCATAGAGACTAAAAATTTAGGTTGTGTTGACTGATCCAGAAAGGAGTAACTGCTGCAGTTATTAATCAAAAGCACACACCTACTATTGGACTCCATATGCTTTACCCCAATTTTGAATTTGAGCTCAATCTGATTATCGGATCGGCCAATCGGATTGAACTTGATTCTGATTGGCTGATTCCATCAGCCAATCAGAATTTTCCTACCTTAATTCCGATTGGCTGATAGAATCCTATCAGCCAATCGGAATTCGAGGGACGCCATCTTGGATGACGTCCCTTAAAGGAGCCTTCATTCGTCGGTAGTCCGTCGGGCCAGCAGGATGTTCCGCGTCGGAGGTCTGCAAGATGAACATGGATCCGGAAGAAAGAAGATTGAAGATGCCGTTGATAGAAGACTTCAGCCGGATCATGGACCTCTTCAGCTCCTGCTTGGATGAAGACTTCAGCCGGATCATGGACATCTTCAGCCCCCCGCTTGGGCTTGGATCAAGACATCGGAGGAGCTCTTCTGGATCGATCGGTGAACCTGGTATGGTGAAGATAAGGTAGGAAGATCTTCAGGGGCTTAGTGTTAGGTTTATTTAAGGGGGGTTTGGGTTAGATTAGGGGTATGTGGGTGGTGGGTTGTAATGTTGGGGGGGGTATTGTATGTGCTTTTTTTACAGGCAAAAGAGCTGAATTCTTTGGGGCATGCCCCACAAAGGGCCCTGTTCAGGGCTGGTAAGGTAAAAGAGCTTTGAACTTTAGTAATTTAGAATAGGGTAGGGCATTTTTTTATTTTGGGGGTCTTTGTTATTTTATTAGGGGGCTTAGAGTAGGTGTAATTAGTTTAAAATTGTTGTAATATTTTTCTGATGTTTGTAAATATTTTTTATTTTTGTAACTTAGTTCTTTTTTATTTTTTGTACTTTAGTTAGTTTATTTCATTGTATCATCTCAAATTTAGGCATAAATAATGCGTCCAACTGTTTTATTAACTCTTCATTATTCGAGTTCTGGCTAAGACTTGTTTCAACTGCTCCCCCATGGGGTTCTAATGAAATTCTACTCCCCTTTCTTTCCTGATTTTTGTTTCTAGAGGACATATTTGGTGAGGTAGTTTTACTTTTATTTAAATATTTTTCCATATATACTTCTAAAATTGAGTAACAAAATTATAGTGATTATATTTACTAGTGACTCGCAAAATTTTAACTATTCTCTTCTCTCTCCCTTTCCCCTAGTTCTTCCTTTTCTCTCTTTTTGAGAGACAAGAAAAAGAAAGAAGTGCACTTTCCTATCTCACAGTGACATCCTCACCTTGAGTGCTTTAATTATTCACAGACCCTCTTGGTCAAAAAGAAAAAAAAACGAAAAGTTTAATTTAACCCGTGTGTTCACTATTTCTAGTGTTAGTGTAGTCTAACTCTACTTTCCTCGTGTGTTCCCCTTTCCTTCTTTTTTTTTTTTTTTTTTTCCCCCCTTAAACCTTGTGTTTAAAGTGTATAAGATTACTCTATCTTAAAACCTCAATACAGAAATAATACTCTCAGTATGTATCTATCAGGTCTTTTTGATATTGTATCCTTTAACCTCTCCGTTGTTTTGCTATAGATTCCCCTTGTAGTCTTATCTCCAACTGAGCAGTAAATTTAAACCTTCCCGCACTCCGTCTATACTTTGCTCACCCTCCCGCGGTGCAGGATTTAATATAAGTCACCTTATATAATAATTTAACCACTCCTAGGTCTGGGGATCCACATGTATTCTTACAAATGCAAAGCCTTTTTGCTATGGTAAATTCACATATATTTTCAAGGTTTTATCTCACATTTATCCACCTAACTTAATAGTAGGTTCTACTTTAGTGTCTTATCATTAATCTCCCTATCAATATCACTATTGATCAGCAACAATGTCATATGTGAACTATACACAGTACTTCAGTTATTCTCTAAGTCATGCCATCATTATCAGTAATACTCATCAGCACTGCCACAGATAGAATATATGCATTACTACAGTTAATCACTGAGTCCTCAGTATCTATATTGCAGAGTTCTCTTAAAGTCCTTAAGATTTTAAGGTTCTTTTAAAGTCCTTAGGTGTATCTTTAGGCCTTTTGCCCGGTTCTTCTCTGGCAATTCTTTACTTATGTAGTGTTTTTAATGCTTATCCCAGCAGCAGTCTCTGCTTTGCTTAATCCCTGGTTTCTTAAGGATGTTGTATAAAGTCTTTCACTATGGGTAGCAAAGGGTCAGGGGGGGGGGGGAAGACAGCAATTGCCAGGTCCTACTCTCGCAGGAACCCCTTAATGCTTTAACTGTGGGTATACACCTGGCCCTCCCCCCCCTCTCTCTGCCCAAGTTTCCAAGCAGACCCAAGAAACACAGCAGCAGGATCCAAAAGCAAACTAACAGTTAATAGGTTTTCACTTATCTTAGTCGTGGAGTGGTTTCAGCCTCTGTCGCTCTCTGGAGCCGCAAGCTCTCATCTCCTTAGTTTCCCTTTTACAATAGGGACTTGACGGTAGGCACAGTGAATATTTACACTCCGGTTCCCGTGGGACCTTCTGTGCCGGTGACTCGATTGTCTTGTCACCTTGCTGTTTTTCCCCAGGGGCGGGATCCTGATGCCTGGGCGCTCTCACCGCTACTGCCGCTCACCACTCCCTTCGTGGGTCCCCGCGGCTGGCGTGTACCTCCCGGTGATCAGACAGCTACCTCCTCAGCGAGTTCTCTCAGCCTGGATCAGGCCAGCTGCCGGTAGCCTCCGGTCTCCGTTTTGGCCTTTGCGAATCCTGGACGGGATTGGTTTCACCCGCCTATAGGCACTCAGCTTCTCGATATTGCCTCAGGCCTCCAGGTACAGACAGCGTTCTCCACACGCGACTGTGCGCCTAGCCCCTCCTACCGGAAGTCCCATAACCAACACAGTTCAGTTTATTTAATTGTATTTATTTGTAGATATTGTATTTAATTAATTTATTGATAGTGTAGTGTTAGGTTTAATTGTAGGCATTTTATTTAATTAATTTATTGATAGTGTAGTGTTAGGTTTAATTGTAACTTAGGTTAGGATTTATTTTACAGGTAATTTTGTAATTATTTTAACTATTTTAGCTATTAAATAGTTCTTAACTATTTAATAGCTATTGTACCTGGTTAAAATAAATACAAAGTTACCTGTAAAATAAATATAAATCCTAAAATAGCTATAATATAATTATAATTTATATTGTAGCTATATTAGGGTTTATTTTACAGGTAAGTATTTAGCTTTAAATAGGAATAATTTATTTAATAAGAGTTAATTAATTTTGTTAGATTCAAATTATATTTAACTTAGGGGGGTGTTAGTGTTAGGGTTAGACTTAGCTTTAGGGGTTAATACATTTATTAGAATAGCGGTGAGCTCCAGTCGGCAGATTAGGGGTTAATGTTTGAAGTTAGGTGTCGGCGATGTTAGGGAGGGCAGATTAGGGGTTAATACTATTTATTATAGGGTTAGTGAGGCAGATTAGGGGTTAATAACTTTATTATAATAGCGGTGCGGTCCGCTCGGCAGATTAGGGGTTAATAACTTTATTATAATAGCGGTGCGGTCCGCTCGGCAGATTAGGGGTTAATAAGTGTAGGCAGGTGGAGGCGACGTTGTGGGGGGCATATTAGGGGTTAATAAATATAATATAGGGGTCGGCGGTGTTAGGGGCAGCAGATTAGGGGTACATAAGGATAACGTAGGTGGCGGTCTGCAGATTAGGGGTTAAAAAAATTAATCGAGTGGCGGCGATGTGGGGGGACCTCGGTTTAGGGGTACATAGGTAGTTTATGGGTGTTAGTGTACTTTAGAGCACAGTAGTTAAGAGCTTTATAAACCAGCGTTAGCCCAGAAAGCTCTTAACTACTGACTTTTTTTCTGCGGCTGGAGTTTTGTCGTTAGAATTCTAACGCTCACTTCAGCCACGACTCTAAATACCGGAGTTAGAAAGATCCCATTGAAAAGATAGGATACGCAATTGACGTAAGGGGATCTGCGGTATGGAAAAGTCGAGGCTGGAAAGTGAGCGTTAGACCCTTTCCTGACTGACTCCAAATACCGGCGGTAGCCTAAAACCAGCGTTAGGAGCCTCTAGCGCTGGTTTTGACGGCTACCCCCAAAGTCTAAATCTAGGCCTATGAAAGTTTTTCTCCATTTTCTTTGAAGTACGAAGAAGATCATCTTTTAAATATTATCCCATGACCTTATAGTGCATGGTGTTTTATGGTATATTTTCCTTCTTTCACTTTAATTGTTTGATTATACACACTGTTATAATTTTACTATATACTGGTTTTTTTTTTTTAAAAACAGAAAACAGAAGCCGCCAAAGTACTTTAATATAGAGATTCATACAGATACATTGCTAACGATATATTTGTATGTAACGTACTGCTTGGTTGGGTCAGAGCTAATTAAAGATATATTTGCTACAGTGTAACATAGATCTAGATGTTTACTAATGAGTACAACCATTCACTGATTTGTCAAGTTATTTCTCATTGGAGATACAACTAGTTTTTCACCATTTTGTTTTCAGTGAAAGCATCCCTTTTTTAATATGTTGTATGTAGTTGAAGCTAAATAATTTTATTGTTGCATATACAAATAAGTTGTTATACATAATCATCCATATTTAATAGTTTTACACTTTGTGTGGTGTTACTCCTTGTTGGTGTTCACATATACTCATAGCTCTGATATATTTAACTATTTAGAGTGGGAGAGAGTTTTATGATTTTTCTGTAGGATTATAGAATTATTATTATTATCCTCAGGGCTCACATACACAAGCTATAATTATACTCATTGTATCACATTTGTTCACTATCTGGAACCTTACATGTCTATATATTTGAACTGCATTGTGTTCAGTAGTCAGTTGGTCTGCAGATTTTTTTCTTATGTGTTATCCACAGATCTAAAAACTGCCTTATAGCTTTTAAGTTTTTAAGTGAGCTACACTATGGGGCATATTTATCAAGCTCCGTAATGAGCTTGATGCGCCTTGTTTCCCGGCGAGCCGGTAACTGAAGTTATAAAGCAGCGGACTAAAGACCGCTGTTCCATAACTTGTCCGCCTGCTCTGAGGCCGTGGACAGAAATAATCCTGTCAAATATGATCGGGTTGATTGACAACCCTTGCTAGTGGCCGATTGGCCATTAATCTGTAGGGGTCGGCATTGCACTAGCAGTTATTATTAATTATTAATTTATATTATATCCTCTGACTACGAAGATCACTTGCAGGGATTTAAAATGTTAATTTTTAATTTTATTATTCCCCAGGTCAAAAAATTTTCTCTGCCAGACCAGATGATTTCCAAACTCACCATAAGTCTAATTTGCATAGACCAATCACTTTGGCAACCTGGGTTATCTGATGCACTCATGCGCAAATAAATGGAACATGCACAATGGTGTAGAGACCGGACCGCTTAGTTTTTTTTTTAAATTTTGGCAGCCACCAGTGGGTACTACAGCAGAGTGCTAATTGAGCATGGGAAATGTTATTACAAGGAGTAAATTATTAGCATTTGAGAGGATTTCTTAGTGTGCACTAAACCACTATGCTCAGTGTGAGACAGACTTGGTACTTTGTACAGTGTGTGCCTGAGTCAGACGGCAGATCACTTTCATTTGAAGAGGAGGCAGGACTTACTTGTTTTTTTATTTCTTTGTGCAATTTTGGATTGTAACCTCAGTGTGGTAGTAGTTGTATGGTGGGGCTAGGGGTCCATAAAACACTTTTTTTTTGCAGCAGTGTATTTATGATTATTTGACAATGCTGTAGAAATTCTATATTTAAAACCATGCAGAAATGTTTCCTCCTCAATACACAAATGGTAAATGCCCTTTTGGCAGATATGCATTTTATATATATATATATATATATATATATATATATATATATATATATATATATATATATATATATATATATAACATTCCAGTTTACTGCCCCTTTATGCAAGGACTTTCCAGATGCAAGGAGGCATTTTATCTAAGATTTTTACATCTGCATAAATGTTATACTCTCAGACTAAGATTGCTCAGTGTTTGAAATGAAACAGGTTAACTTAAAACTGTTCAGTTTACACTACAGCTGACTTAATTTTGAAATACATAACAACAAGCTTAAATCCTGCATTTAACCAGATCTAACGGTATGAGTACCACAGCTTATGGTCCCACCAAGATTATATAGAATACAGCATTTTCAAAATCCATAAGTACAGCTGACAGATGGGAACATTTGTACACTATATTTGAAGTGGTGCTCTTGGTTGGGGAAAATGGGGAAAAAACAAACATATGTCAACCTTTTAAAGGTACTTTTCTTCATCTAGCCATCTACCCAGCTCATTAATGTACAATTTTGAATTCACAGAATTATTTTTGTTGGCACATTTACAAATATGATTCTTTAAAAAGTGATCTCTTAATTTCTGCAATTTTTTTTTATCATGCCTGTCACACACTGTTGATTTAGGGGATGCAAGGTGCATAAATGTTTCCTCCTGTGAGTGTTTCTGTGGGTGTATGTGTTTATGTATTTGTGCTTTGGTTTGTGTCTCTATGTGTATGTATTTTTATCTGTGGATCTCTCTGTGAGGGTGTGTGTGTAAGTCTTTGTGCATTTTCTGTGGATGTCTGTGAGGGTGTGTGCATATGTCTTTGAGCTTTTTCTATGGGTGTTTCTGTGAGGGGGTGTATGTATGTATGTATGTATGTCTGTGTTTTCTGTGGGTGTTTCTGTGAGGGTGTGTGTATGTCTTTGTGTGTTTTCTGTGGATGTCTCAGTGAGGGTGTGTGTATGTATGTCTTTCTGTGTTTTTCATGTGGTTGTCTCTCTGTGTGTGTATGTCTTTGTGTGTTTTCTGTGGGTGTCTCTGTGTGTGTGTATGTCTTTGTGTGTTTTCTGAGGCTGTCTCTGTCGGTGTTTCCTTGGGTGTATGTGAAAGTTTGAGTTTGTGTGTGTGTGTCCATTGTCTGTTCCTTTTTAGGACATTTTGACCTTACTACTAATTATTCACATCTTTCTACAGACTTTGAGACTAACAAAACCTTTCCGGAAGTAACCAATCCACCATTTAACCTTTAAATGATTGTTTAGGAAGTTCAGGGCCCTTCCTTTCAGCCACTGCATGCTGTTGTCATCATTTAGCTGGCATCTTCCTTTACAAAAAGATAATCAGAACTCCATATTTTGTTTTCTAAATCTCCTTTTTTTTTTTACAAAACTGTAGTTTACATCATTACTTGTCAGGTCAATGTAATCAAGTGCTGAGTGTCAGTTTGGGTGTCTGTGTCTGAGTGTGTTTCTTTGCGTGTCTGCTAGAGTGTCTATGGGGCATAGTTATCAAGCCGTCAACCTCAAATACGCTGGAATTCCGCAGCGTATTTGTGGCGAGGCTGATTCGCCTTAGTTATCAAAGGCTCGAGACCGGCAAAAGTAGAATTTTGTGACGTAAGATCGATTCTTACGTCACTCCAGATGTGGTACGCTCGGCACTTTTACGGCCCAGCGTACCTGGTTTTCAATCCGCCACCCCTGGAGGCGGCGGATCCCATAGGAATCAATGGGAGTCTGACCATAGCGAAAGTACAAGTTCGCTGCTGACAGACATCCCATTGATTTCTATGGGAGCTGTCTACACCTAACACCCTAACATGTACCCCGAGTCTAAACACCCCTAATCTGTCCCCCCTACACCGCCGCAACTAAATAAAGTTATTCCATCAGCCAATCAGATTTTTCCTACCTTAATTCCGATTGGCTGATAGAATCCTATCAGCCAATCAGAATTGAGGGGACGCCATCTTGGATGACGTCCCTTAAAGGAGCCGTCATTCGTCATAGTCCGTTGGTGAAGAAGGTGGTTCCGCGTCGGCGGAAGGAAGATTCAAGACCCAGCTTGGAAGATGACTTCGCCCGGATAGAAGACCTCTTCAGCGCCTCTTTGAAGATGACATCGGCAGGATCGAAGACTTTTCTTCAGCGCCGCCTGGATGATGACTTCATCGGATGGAAGATTTCTTCCGCGCCGCTTGGAGGATTAACTTCTTCCGCTCCGGATGTCCACTTCGGTTCCATCGGTGGCTCGGCTGAGTGAAGACAACTAAAGGTAGGATGATCTTCAGGGGATTAGTGTTAGGTTTTTGTAAGGGGGGTTTGGGTTAGATTAGGGGTATGTGGGTGGTGAGTTTTAATGTTGGGGGGGGTTGTATTTTTCTTTTACAGGCAAAAGAGCTGTTTTCTTTGGGGTATGCCCAAACAAATGGCCCTTTTAAGGGCTGGTAAGTTAAAAGAGCTTTGAAATTTATTTAATTTAGAATAGGGTAGGGCATTTTTTTATTTTGGGGGGGTTTGTTATTTTATTAGGGGGCTTAGATTAGGTGTAAGTAGCTTAAAATTGTTGTAATATTTTTAACATGTTTGTAACTTATTTTTTTATTTTTTGTAACTTAGCTTTTTTTATTTTTTGTACTTTAGTTAGTTTATGTAATTGTATTTAATTGTAGTTATTTGTAGGTAGTTTATTTAATTAATTTAATGATAGTGTAGTATTAGGTTTAATTGTAACTTAGGTTAGGATTTATTTTACAGGTAATTTTGTATTTCTTTTAGCTAGGTAGTTATTAACTATTTAATAACTATTCTAACTAGCTAAAATAAATACAAAGTTACCTGTAAAATAAATATAAATCCTAAGATAGCTATAATATAATTATTAATTATATTGTAGCTATCTTAGGGTTTATTTTACAGGTAAGTATTTATTTTTAAATAGGAATAATTTATTAAAGTATAGTGTAGTGTTAAGTGTAATTGTAACTTAGGTTAGGATTTATTTAACAGGTACATTTCTCTTTATTTTAGCTAGGTAAGCTATTAAATAGTTAATAACTATTTAATAGCTATTGTACCTGGTTAAAATAAATTGAAATTTACCTGTAAAATAAAAATAAATCCTAAGATAGCTAGAATATAATTATTATTTATATTGTAGCTATATTAGGGTTTATTTTAAAGGTACGTATTTAGTTTTAAATAGGATTCATTTAGTTAATAAGAGTTAATTTATTTAGATTTATTTAATTAATATTTAAGTTAGGGGGGCGTTAGGGTTAGGGTTAGACTTAGGTTTAGGGGTTAATAATTTTATTACAGTGGCAACGGTGTAGTGGGGGGCAGATTAGGGGTTAATAAATTTATTATAGGTGGCGACGGTGTAGGGGGGGCAGGATAGGGGTTAATAGGTTTAATATAGGTTGCGGCGGGTTCAGGGAGCGGCGGTTTAGGGGTTAAACTATTTATTTAGTTGCGGAGAGGTGCGGGATCAGCAGGATAGGGGTTAATAATTTTATAATAGAGGGCGACGGTGTAGGGGGGGCAGGATAGGGGTTACTAGGTATACTGTAGGTGGCAGCGGTGTCCGGGAGCGGCGGTTTAGGGGTTAATACATTTATAAGAGTTGCGGCAGGGTCTAGGAGCGGCGGTTTAGGGGTTAATACATTTATAAGAGTTGTGGCAGGGTCTAGGAGCGGCGGTTTAGGGGTTAATACATTTATAAGAGTTGCGGCAGGGTCTAGGAGCGGCGGTTTAGGGGTTAATACATTTATAAGAGTTGCGGCAGGGTCTAGGAGCGGCGGTTTAGGGGTTAGTAACTTTATTTAGTTGTGGGAGGCTCCGGGGGCGCCGGTATAGGGATAGAACAGTGTAGTTTAGTGTGAGTGCTTAGTGACAGGCTAGCAATAAAGCTGGGAAAAAGCCGAAGGGCAGCGAGATCGGATGAGTGATAACTCTCACAGTCCGCTGCTCATCGCCCCGCGGCTTTTTGACAGCTTTATTTGATAACTTAGGCGTATTTTTTCAGGTCCGCGGCGGCGATGTGAGGCGAGCTTAGGCGGGCGTATTGGGCCGGCGAAGCCAGAAAAGTAGACGGCTTGATAACTACCCCCCGATATGTGAATCCTTATGAGTGAGTGTGTTTGTGTGTTACAGTGTATGAGTGTGTCTGTGTGTGTGTGTTACTACCTTTACAACATTTCCAAGTTTAAATAGACAATTAAGAATAAAGTGCATATACGTTTTAGTCACTTGGTCAAAAATTGCACATGTCAAAGGAGGGGGGGGCCCTGATCAATGGTTGAGTCAGGGGCCCCAAAATTTCTAGTGGCGGCCCTGAGTAGGCCCGTTACCTTTTTAACCTAAAAACTCATATGAGTAGATGAAGTCTTGGGGCCTCAGTGTCACAGCATAGCCAACCATAGAGTAATCTGATTTTAAGTTTCTCCTTAAGCCACAGTGCATTAAAGCATATTAAGTTCCCTGATATGGTTAGCAATTGGCAGACCTTGTAACTTTTTAAATTTCTCCTCCATATTTTATTTGGGGGTTCTGTATACAATAATCCATATTAGTAAGGTAAGCAGTTAAAGACAACGCTTCTCCTATGAACCCCTGACATGCTTTTCCCTTTCTGAGGAAGTGTTATTTTGAAACGTGCATCAGGGGTTCATAAGAGAAGCTTTGTCTCTCCGTTTTTAACTGCTTACCTTACTTATAATGATTTAAAGTTATTATTTTGTCTGTGGGATTAAATCAGGAAATTTGCAGCTAGACTCGCAATGTAATGCTAATATTAAATATGGCTCCCGGATTGTAGGAGCCTAGCTTATATTTATTTTGTTTCCAAGAAAAACACTGGAACCTTCAGTTTGCTCAATACAATGTTTATTGACCGTGCCAATCAAACAAGAAAGGTGACAAACAGTAATTCCTGACGCCTTTTGCGCATGCACACATGTGCTTCATCAGAGGCTCAGATTGTTTGATTGGCACTGCCAATAAACATTGTATTGAACAAGCTGAAGGTTCCAGCATTTTTCTTGTGAATTGATTATTCGAATAGTGGTGGAAGGGAACACCGCAACACAGCTGAACCTCACATCATAACCTAAGGTGTTTGACACACTCTCAAGAGTGTTAGCTGCAACCTATCAAACATAATCTTTCTTTTGATGTAGCAGGTGATACCGGAACCGGAGAGAAGGGTTATACATCCACCCCGATGAAGGAGCGCCTGGCTTGAGAATGTGGAAATTATCTGAGATGGACTGTGGAGGGTTCACTCACCTGACTGGGACCAATCATCGGTTGTGTCCATGACAGTATCTCTCACTGAGAACTAGCAGCAGAGGTATGTTCAGTGCATTCACACAATTTGGAAACCTGTTGTTCTACAGACTGATGTGAAACTTTTTCGCTAATACAAGTACAATACATTACTAAGGTTGCGAGGATAATATTGCCTTTTATACTTATCAAACACAGCTTCAAAGGATTACCAATATTTTTTTTGATTGAGGAGAATTCCCTTTGATGAACTTTCATACTAATTGACTATTACTAGGACATTCAATAAGGGACACTCCCATATTTAACATTACGATGCACTAAGGCAATACATATAGCATGAAGCTGTCAATATTATGATTTGATACTTTTTCTTGTAACCTGAATATAACATTCATTGATTTGTATAGGCAACACTTTTAGCTACTTGAGCTATATACACATTTATATAAAATAGGCACATAAATAAATTTTTCTTAATGTATATTTCTTTAGCAGCCTGCTGCAGTATTAATAATATTCATACTCGTTATTCCCACTACAGAATATATTAACATTATGAGTATTTATAGAGTTAAGGTTTAAGTGCTTTAAATTGTGTAGCTGGTATGACTGTTTGTTTATTTATTCAATAAATGATTACTGTGTATGGGGATATGCAAGTTTCTAGGATTTATTTTTTAAGTTATTTTTCTAAGACAGTAATTGTAAGTAAACAGGGTTTAGCACTCCTTTTTTGAGTTGTATGTCAATTTACAGTTATTTAATAATAACAAATTATACATAAGAAAGATAAGGAAACTACACCAGATTTTGAAACCAGGCCCTACATCACACACACTACATAATTATTATTGATTGAGGATTTTTGGGTGATCATGTTTTTCTCTTATTCATCAAAATAATTTATTTAAAAATGTAAAGTACATCATTTTGATGATTATTGTAGCAAGCTATTTTATTATTATTATTTTTATTATTATTTGTTTTTATGGTTTTAGACAATGAGGAAAACTTGTGGTGTATAAAATATTAACAAATGGTTGCTTATTATAATTTCCTGTCAGTCAGAGATTACATTGGTCTGCCTACTATATATCATACTTGAAAGCTTTTCTTTTTAGATTTATTTTTATTTCTGTCATTTTTGCTGTATATTCAGATATTGTTAGCACAGCATAGTTTTGCTCTGTCACTAATATTGACTGTTGTCATAGCATAGCCAGTTCTATTTTGGGCTTTTTATCATTTGCTTTATTGACAGCAGATTTTCTTCTGAATATCATCAATGAATAAACAATGCAGTATTTTTTTTTCAATGCATGGCATATATGTGTGAGTTTGTGTGTGCATAGGTATTTATGTTTTACTGTATATTCACTGTACATATTTCACATTCCAAAGTTCTCTTACAGGATATTGTTATTTGTAATATTAAATACATATTTTATTTTATATATATATATATATATATATATATATATATATATATGTGTGTGTGTGTGTGTGTATATACCTTTGCCTGCAAATAAATTCCTATAGATATATAGGTATAGATATGCATTTTACATGAACAGTTAAAAATATATATAGAAATATATATTTCATAATAAAAAGTACATTATTTTCTATGTGAAGAACATTGAAAAGTAAAATATGCATTTTGCGCATAGTGTTTTACGATTTAGATCTTAACACAGTCGGGTTAGCACAATGAAAACTTAGTATTCTTAAGGCGCATTATTGAAATATTGCATATAAAATATTATAAAAAATGATTACATATTATTAAACATAATGTAAAATATATAGATTTATTTTGTGGATTATTTAGAATATTTTACAATATGTTTAATCATTTTTAATAATATTTACAATTTTTTTTTTTTATATATATAATATTTCAATAACGCGCCTTAAGAATACTAACGCCTAGATTTAGAGTTTTGTCGGTAAAGACCCGCGTAGCTAACGCTGCTTTTTTTCCCAGCGCACCCTTAAGACAACGCTGGTATTTAGAGTTGTCTGAGTGGCTGCGTTAGGCTCAGAAAAGGGAGCGTTGAGCAGAATTTACCTTCCCTTCAACTCTCAATACCAACGTTGCCTACGATAGTGGTAAGCTGGAAAAATGTGCTCATGCACAATATCCCCATAGGATACAATGGGGCTGAGCTGGCTGGAAAAAAAACTAACACCTGCAAAAAAAGCAGAGTTCAGCTCCTAGCGCAGCCCCATTGTTTCCTATGGGGAAACACTCTCTAAGTCTGCACCTAACACTCTAACATGAACACCCCTAACCTTACACTTATTAACCCCTAATCTGCCGCCCCCGCTATCGCTGACACCTGCATTATATTATTAACCCCTAATCTGCCGCTCCAGACACCGCCGAAACCTACATTAACCCTATGAACCCCTAATCTGCTGCCTCTAACATCGCCGACACCTATATTATATTTATTACCCCCTAATCTGCCCCCCAACGTCGCCGCTACCTTACCTACACTTATTAACCCCTAATCTGCCTACCGGACCTCGCCGCCACTATAATAAATGTATTAACCCCTAAACCGCCGCACTCCCACCTCGCAAACACTATAATACATTTTATTAACCCCTAATCTGGCCTCCCTAACATCGCCGCCACCTACCTACAATTATTAACCCCTAATCTCCTGCCCGCAACGTCGCCGCTACTATAATAAAGTTATTAACCCCTAAACCTAACTCTAACCCTAACACCCCCCTTAGTTAATTAAACTAAATAATATTCCTATTATTAAATAAATTATTCCTATTTAAAACTAAATACTTACCTGTAAAATAAACCCTAATATAGCTACAATATAACTAATAATTACATTGTAGCTATTTTAGGATTTATATTTATTTTACAGGCAACTTTGTATTTATTTTAACTAGGTACAATAGCTATTCAATATTTAATAACTATTTAATAGCTACCTAGTTAAAATAAGTACAAAATTACCTGTAAAATAAATCCTAACCTAAGTTACAAATACACCTAACACTACACTATCATTAAATTAATTAAATAAATTAACTACAATTAGCTAAACTAAAATACAATTAAATAAACTAATCTATAATACAAAAAAAAAAAACACTAAATTACAAAAAATAAAAAAAATTACAAGAAGTTTAAACTAATTACACCTAATCTAAGCCCCCTAATAAAATAAAAAATCCCCCCAAAATAAAAAAATGCCCTACCCTATTCTAAATTACAAAAGTAATCAGCTCTTTTACCAGCCCTTAAAAGCTCTTTTTGCGGGGCATTGACCCAAAGTAATCAGCTCTTTTACCTGTAAAAAAAATACAACCCCCCCCAACATTAAAACCCACCACCCACATACCCCTACTCTAACCCACCCAAATCCCCCTTAAAAAAACCTAACGCTAACCCCCTGAAGATCTCCCTACCTTGAGTCGTCTTCACCCAACCGGGCCGAAATCTTCATCCAAGGTGCGCAGAGAAGGTCCTTCATCCGGTAGAAGTCTTCATCCATGCGGCGTCTTCAATCTTCATCCATCCGGAGTGGAGCGGAGCCATCTTCAAAGGAGCCGACGCGGAGCCAAGATGGCGTCCCTTCAATTCCAATTGGCTGATAGGATTCTATCAGCCAATCGGAATTAAGGTAGGAAAAATCTGATTGGCTGATCCAATCAGTCAATCAGATTGAAGTTCAATCCGATTGGCTAATCCAATCAGCCAATCGTATTGAGCTCGCATGCTATTGGCTGTTCCAATTAGCCAATAGAATACGAGCTCAATACGATTGGCTGATTGCAATTAATTAAATAAATTAACTAATTGTAGTTAATTAATTTAATTAATTTAATGATAGTGTAGTGTTAGGTGTATTTGTAACTTAGGTTAGGATTTATTTTACAGGTAATTTTGTACTTATTTTAGCTAGGTAGCTATTAAATAGTTATTAAATATTTAATAGCTATTGTACCTAGTTAAAATAAATACAAAGTTGCCTGTAAAATAAATATAAATCCTAAAATAGCTACAATGTAATTATTAGTTATATTGTAGCTATATTAGGGTTTATTTTATAGGTAAGTATTTAGTTTTAAATAGGAATAATTTTTTAAATTATAGGAATATTATTTAGTTTAATTAAAATTATATTTAACTTAGTGGGGTGTTAGGGTTAGAGTTAGGTTTAGGGGTTAATAACTTTATTATAGTAGCGTCGATGTTGCGGGCGGGAGATTAGGGGTTAATAATTGTAGGTAGGTGGCGGCGATGTTAGGGAGGGCAGATTAGGGGTTAATAAAATTTATTATAGTGTTTGCGAGGCGGGAGTGCAGCGGTTTAGGGGTTAATACATTTATTATAGTGGCGGCGAGGTCCGATCAGCAGATTAGGGGTTAATTAGTGTAGTTAGGTAGCGGCGACGTTGGGGGGGGGCAGATTAGGGGGTAATAAATATAATGTAGGTGTCTGCGATGTTAGGGGCAGCAGATTAAGGGTTCATAGCTATAATGTAGGTGGCGGCGGTGTCCGGTCGGCAGATTAGGGGTTACATTTTTTTATTAGAGGGTTGGCGATGTGGGGGGGGGGCTCGGTTTAGGGGTACATAGGTAGTTTATGGGTGTTAGTGTACTTTATAGCACAGTAGTTAGGAGCTTTATATTCCGGCGTTAGCCCATAAAGCTCTTAACTAATGACTTTTTTTGGCGGTAGGAGTCTTGTCGGTAGAGGGTCTACCACTCCAAATACCAGCGTTAGGCAAATCCCATAGAAAAGATAGGATACGCAATTGATGTAAGGGGATCTGCGGTAGCCTGGAGTCGCGGAAAGGAAGTGAGCGGTAGACCCTTTCCTGGCTGACTCTAAATACCAGCAGGCAGTAAAAAGCAGCGTTAGGACCCCTTAACGCTGCTTTTGATGGCTAACGCCAAACTCTAAATCTAGGCCTAAGTTTTCATGTGCTCTTACCCAACAGCTTTAGGATTTTAGAAATAAAGTACTTTTTATCATGAATATATATTTCTATATATACAGGGAGTGCAGAATTATTAGGCAAGTTGTATTTTTGAGGATTAATTTTATTATTGAACAACAACCATGTTCTCAATGAACCCAAAAAACTCATTATCAAAGCTGAATAGTTTTGGAAGTAGTTTTTAGTTTGTTTTTAGTTATAGCTATTTTAGGGGGATATCTGTGTGTGCAGGTGACTATTACTGTGCATAATTATTAGGCAACTTAACAAAAAACAAATATATACCCATTTCAATTATTTATTTTTACCAGTGAAACCAATATAACATCTCAACATTCACAAATATACATTTCTGACATTCAAAAACAAAACAAAAACAAATCAGTGACCAATATAGCCACCTTTCTTTGCAAGGACACTCAAAAGTCTGCCATCCATGGATTCTGTCAGTGTTTTGATCTGTTCACCATCAACATTGCATGCAACAGCAACCACAGCCTCCCAAACACTGTTCAGAGAGGTGTACTGTTTTCCCTCCTTGTAAATCTCACATTTGATGATGGACCACAGGTTCTCAATGGGGTTCAGATCAGGTGAACAAGGAGTCCATGTCATTATATTTTCAACTTTTATACCCTTTCTTGCCAGCCACGCTTTGGAGTACTTGGACGCGTGTGATGGAGCATTGTCCTGCATGAAAATCATGTTTTTCTTGAAGGATGCAGACTTCTTCCTGTACCACTGCTTGAAGAAGGTGTCTTCCAGAAACTGGCAGTAGGACTGGGAGTTGAGCTTGACTCCATCCTCAACCCGAAAAGGCCACACAAGCTCATCTTTGATGATACCAGCCCAAACCAGTACTCCACCTCCACCTTGATGGCGTCTGAGTCGGACTGGAGCTCTCTGCCCTTTACCAATCCAGTCACGGGCCCATCCATCTGGCCCATCAAGACTCACTCTCATTTCATCAGTCCATAAAACCTTAGAAAAATCAGTCTTGAGATATTTTTTGGCCCAGTCTTGACGTTTCAGCTTGTGTGTCTTGTTCAGTGGTGGTCGTCTTTCAGCCTTTCTTACCTTGGCCATGTCTCTGAGTATTGCACACCTTGTGCTTTTGGGCACTCCAGTGATGTTGCAGCTCTGAAATATGGCCAACCTGGTGGCAAGTGGCATCTTGGCAGCTGCACGCTTGACTTTTCTCAGTTCATGGGCAGTTATTTTGCGCCTTGATTTTTTCACACGCTTCTTGCGACCCTGTTGACTTATTTGAATGAAACGCTTGATTGTTCGATGATCACGCTTCAGAAGCTTTGCAATTTTAAGAGTGATGCATCCCTCTGCAAGATATCTCACTATTTTTGACTATTCTGAGCCTGTCAAGTCCTTCTTTTGACCCATTTTGCCAAAGGAAAGGAAGTTGCCTAATAATTATGCACACCTGATATAGGGTGTTGATGTCATTAGACCACACCCCTTCTCATCACCTAATATGCTTAATTGGTAGTAGGCTTTCGAGCCTATACAGCTTGGAGTAAGACAACATGCATAAAGAGGATGA
Organism: Bombina bombina; assembly: GCF_027579735.1. Taxonomy (NCBI): domain Eukaryota; kingdom Metazoa; phylum Chordata; class Amphibia; order Anura; family Bombinatoridae; genus Bombina; species Bombina bombina. The sequence continues at coordinate 185,795,917 of NC_069502.1, forward strand.
TTTGGTCAAAATACTCATTTGCCTAATAATTCTGCACTCCCTGTATATCTGATACTGTTCATGTAAAATACATATCAATACCTATACATCTATAGAAACAGATATGCAGGTATAGGTATATAATATATATAGAAATATGTATTTAAGAATCAAAATAGCATGTGAGTGAGGAACATTGGAATGTGAAATATGTACAGTAAATATACAGTAAAACATGCATACATAAATACATTTGCACACATGTCGTGTGTCATGTATGATTTGATACATGTGACCAAGGCCTCCGTGTGTGGCCGAAACGTTATGTTTCTTGAATCATTAAAGGTGATATTTTGAATCTCTTGTGCCGGCTTTTACTGTTGTGGATACAGCGGGATTTAAGCCAGATCCTGTCCTTCAACAATGTTTGGATTTATAATGGCCGTGCACAGAGTGGCTGATGATGCTGGTGAGTGCTGATCTTTCTATATATTATATATATATATATATATATATTAGGGTTGCACCGATACTGATACTAGTATCGGTATCGGTGCCGATACCAAGTATTTGCATGAGTACTTGTACTCGTGCAAATGCCCCGATACTTAAACGGATACCTCCACTTCCTACCCATACATCATCTTGTGGCGTTTTTCAAACTGCATGTTCCCATTTCATTTAAGTTGGAGTGGAAACTTAACTAAAACTTGTTCACTTCTGTTCTGCCAATACAAATTGCTGTTATTTGTATTATTGTACGTCAGAGAAGTGCTCCAAAAGCCGCTACTATACACCTCATTCAGGCAAACCCCTGAAGTACTGGGCAGTTAAAGGGACATTCCAGTGAAAAATTAAATGCACATAGATTTATTACATATTTGAATAGAAACATATTTGCAATATACCTGTATTGGTAAAAATGCTTCTAGTAAAAGTTATTACTGTTTTAGTGTTAACATTTTTCTCTGCAAGTGCATGTGAAGCATAGCTAGATATTGTCACTGCACCAACATTTTAAATAATGCAACTCCTCAGATCATCAGTGGGGCTTGTATCATGTCAGCAATTAACAAATTGAGTAATTACCAGATGGTACAAGCACCTTAAGCTCTCTAAACAAGTCATGTGTTTAAAATGCTGGTGCACAGTGCATACTTAAATACACTTTTGAAACAGCTATAGCTTTTATTAGAAGCATTTTTGCTAATGCATGTATATTACAAAATTGTTACAGTTCAATACTGAAATGCACCCATGTGGTTTCCAATTTTGGCTGGAATATCCCTTTAATAAACTGAGATTTCCAGCTCTGGCTAAAATGGCCCAAAAATATATTTCTGCCCCATGCAGTAGTGTGAAAAGTGAAAGACTGTTCAGCTTAGCGTCAAACGTCCTTACTGATAGCAGAAACAGAATTATAGCTGAACATGCAGAGATGCTTCTGTTCATTAAAAAGAACTTGCCACTAACTTTTAAAAAAATAGCTAGATTGCCTGTTATACTGCTAGTTCTCATCTTGAACAAGTATGTTCAAAACATACTGTACTCTGAGGAATGGGAATAAAAAGCAGCCCTGGAAAAATATGAAGGCCAGTCCTATTTTCTGTTGAGTCAGAAGAATTCAAATGCCCCATTTTTCTCAAAGGGGATTACTGGGACACTCCATTCCCAATATTTTTTCCAGAATTAAATGTCAGATTGATGTTATATAGGCACCATACAACCCAATAGCATCCAGTAATCACCCCTTTAAATTGTAGCTTTCCAGCCACAGCTGCTGCAGCTGTTATTTATTGTTGTCATTATTAATATATTTGATTGTAATATTTTTTTATTTATAAACATGTTCTGTGATCTTTGTGACAACAAATAAAACTGTTTTATTATTTCAAAATCTCTTTTAAATTACAGTTCATAATTATAAAGAAGCTATCTTAATTCATTAGTCTGCATTGTGCTTGGAAAATTGTCATAATATTAAAAAAGAAGTATCGGTAATTGGTATCGGTGAGTATTTGAAAAAAAGTATCGGTACTTGTACTCGGTCTTAAAAAAATGGTATTGGTGCAACCCTAATATATATATATATATGCTTATTTAGACATATATATGTATGTATATCCATGTTAAAGCCCTTTGCATGCCTTTGTTTTTCTAACACCGGAGATCTCATATCTTTGAGACCTTATAACTTTTGTATGCAATTTTTTTTAATCATTTTTATTAGATAGTGTTATTATGAGTATAACGTTACTTTTCATTGTATTTTTGATGTTTTTTTGTAACAATTTTTATTCGAGTGTAACAGTTAACTAGAGCTCTGAAGTCAAGCTAACCCGACACACATTCAATTGTGCTCGAGCCAACGCGTTTACTTTCAACTTCTAATATGCGCACCATTTACGACGTGCGCAAACAGGAGCAACAAACCCAATATCGCTCAATCACAACTGTTAGCACGCAACTCAAAATCTGGTCCATAGAGAGATAAACAGCACTCAAGGTAAAATTTGCCTTTCTAAAATTCTTTGAGGGACCTCACAGTATTGATGACACCTCTTAGATAATCTCACCAGAACAGAAAGCTTTAGATCATCAGGCCCCTAGAGAGCAGGAGAGAAGCTTTCCACATTTGGCCAGTAGTCTTCTTATCCCGGCATCAAGTGGAAGGATAGGAAATATCCCAGAACAAAGTGAGTTTATGAAATGAGGTAAGCAGTACTCACGGTAGACAGGGTAGTCCTTCACGCCAATAAGATGAAGGAAGAGAATGGTCAAGACTGGCAGAATCCGGCAACAGGAAAGCAATCCAGCAGAATAACAGTTCAGGGGTAAATCAACTGTTATTCAGGAACAGGCAGGTGTCAGCAATGATAAGGCAATCCTGCAATACAAGGATTAAGCAAGCAGAGTGGTCAGACAGGCAGAGTTCAGTAACAATATGGCAATCCAGCAGTACAAGGGTTAAGCAAGCAGAGTGGTCAGACAGGCAGAGTTCAGTAACGATATGGCAATCCTGCAGTACAAGGATTAAGCAAGCAGAGTGGTCAGACAGGCAGAGTTCAGTAATGATATAGCAATCCAGCAGTACAAGGGTTAAGCAAGCAGAGTGGTCAGACAGGCAGAGTTTAGTAACGATATGGCAATCCAGCAGTACAAGGGTTAAGCAAGCAGAGTGGTCAGACAGGCAGAGTTCAGTAACGATATGGCAATCCAGCAGTACAAGGGTTAAGCAAGCAGAGTGGTCAGACAGGCAGAGTTTAGTAACGATATGGCGATCCAGCAGTACAAGGGTTAAGCAATCAGAGTTTTCAGACAGGCAGAGTTCAGTAACGATATGGCAATCCAGCAATATAAGCAATACAGCTCCCAGGAGCACACACAGTAACACCTATACTTGGGCAGTGAGATGAAGTGAAGGAGGTACTTACATAGGCGCTTGTTCGCGCCAAGGAGACCTCCCAGGTATATGGGGAAGCGGCATCAGGAGAAAGAGACAGAGTGTGGTGATGACATCATTGCTGCACGCTCACAACCACCGCAACAGCCATAGCAATGAGTCACCACCGCCGCATCTATGGCAACAGTCATAGCAAGCAGTGGTGCGGCAGCGTGACAATATACTTCTGTGCTAATGGAGCTGACTGTTGATTAAACTATGTGTAATTTGAGTAAAAAATAGTTAGCTGACATAAAGTTGGAGCTAAGATTGAGGATTTAAAATTAGAAACTCACTCCACATTTTTACCATTAAATTAGAGGTTACTAGCATGGAATGTACATGAAACTCCGACAGAACGCCTATGTATTCATTATGCCTGCAATGTCCCTTGTTAATAAAGACACAAAAAAAAACACGTCACTATTAAACCTATAGGAGCTGTGGAGATGTGGATAAAACTTACATGTGTATGCAATGTTTTATTTATATGTATTTTATTGCATACTGTTATAATATGTATTTTAAATCTTGTGATCTTAAAAATAGTGTTTTTTCTTTTTGCCATTTTTTTTTCTTTTTTGAAAGAATATTTTGATTTATATTATATTAATATTTCCTAGAAAACAGTAGCCGTGACTTTTCTAGTTTTACAAAAGTGCATTTTTTAACTGTACACTGTGTAAAACACGTTTTTTTTGGCATTGACAGCTTTTTTAATACTTTGTTTTTATTGCCAATATAAGTTCTAAGTGTTCTGAATGTGTTATACGTATAATATTGCTACATGCATTCTAAGAGCACAGAAGCATACACTAGGTAAGAAATTGCTGTCTCTCAACCCAAGGCACTACTCTTACCTCATGTGATTGAGGTTAAGTCCTTTGAGTATTCTTGATAACCTCATTTTTACTATCTACTTGCTTTCTGCTGAAGTTATATGATTGAAGCCACTTCTGTACATTTTTAGCCAATGTGCAGTATCATGGATTTGGGATTTGATTTAATTCACAGTTTCCATAATATTTCCTGATTTTAGACTTTTTTATGCACACATGGGTTTTTCTTGCATGTACACACTCTAACTCTTCATCCTTAGTGGAAATACATAACCCTTGTTCACAGTAAGCTACAAAACACTGGTCTATCTTGTAACAGAGTAGTTAATGCTACACCTGCTTTTACAGTTCACTTTCGATTGGCCTTACTTTTTTCTTTTTTTCTTGTATATATTCTGATTTGGCTAATCTGAAATTTACTTTAATAAACAAATCTTATATAAATGATATACATTAATTTATTATTTTAAAATATGTTAAATTTAAGTGTGCAAAATAATGCTTCTCATCAGTAAACACATCTAAATGCTAATACTATAAGCAAAAATGAACAACGGTGGAAATGAAATAAAGCTTTCAGAATTCAAAAAGATTTGAACCTAATCCTAGTCACATATTTTGGTTGCGAGTCATTCTCCATTATAATCAGTGCTGCAGCATCTATTTCTTGAATCTGTGATGGTATAAAACAAACACACAGAAGGGCGCCTCCTAGTGTAATAAAGAGATGGTGTACAAATATGTGATAACATGTTCAGGTACTCACAAGTGTGGCAGCACTCACTTGTGCTTAGTGGTGCATACTGGAATCTCACAGTGTCCCAGCTCACTGTTCTTTTCCCACAGGTCTCAGTCTAGGCTGTAGTCTCCAACCGCAAACAAACATGGACAGGCTCTCAGTCAAGTGATAAGTTTTAAAATCACTTTTATTAAAACAATGGTCTTTAAAAGCACAGTGTATATATATATCACTGTGTATTAAAATGCAACTAGTTTCTCAGCTAGCTTGCTGTTTCCTCAGGCATCTATTTCTTAAAGGGCCATAATACCCAAATGTTTAAACACTTGAAAGTGATGCAGCATAGCTGTAAAAAGCTGATTAGAAAATATCACCTGAACATCTCTATGTAAAAAAGAAAGATATTTTACCTCAAAAGTTCCTCAGTAGCCACCTCCCATTGTAAAGGATTTCTAAGCAGCATTTTAGTGTGTCTGTCCTGGGACATCTGAAGGGACTAGCATCGTGCACTCTCATATTATTTCACCAATCAGGTAAAGGAAGCTTACTATGAAATCTCATGAGAGTTAAGTCAAATCTCATGAGATCACAGTAAGAGTTCATGACCTCAGCACTGCTGATGCTGATTGGCTGCTGTTCATTTCTTCATTTTTTTTAATTTTTTTACCTGCAGCTGGGAGCAGCTGAGTATAACTTTTTACACAGAACTTACTCTGCTGAGCTGAGGAGATTGTGAGGTAAAATATCTTCCTTTTTTACATAGAGATGCTCAGGTGATATTTTCCTGTCAGCTTTTTACAGTTATACTGCATCAGTTTCAAGTGATTTAGCATATGAGTTTTATGTCCCTTTAACTGTTCAAATTAAAGCATCTTTCTATGCCCCTTCTAAAATATGTACATTAAACCTTGAAAACAAACTGAAAAAAATAATTTTATATATATATATATATATATATATATATATATATACAAAAGAGAAACAAGGGCAATTTATTATTATCAATTCTGCGTGTAGGTTAAAAATCCTGGCCATGTCACTAGAATACCCCTGGAATGCCCACAAACAGACCCTCTTCTCTGAGATCACAAGACACCTTTTAATTTCTTTTCTAATTCTACCTGGTCTTCCCACTGCAATTAAACTAGACAAATGGAAATATATACAGTATATTGCTATATTTCTAGGGTGTGCTCCCGCTTGAAAAAAATAAAATGAAACATATATGAAAATTAAGGAAAATATAAGAAATCACAAGAATTAGTAATAGAATTAAAAGGACAGTCTACACCAGAGTTTTTATTGTTTTAAAAGATAGATAATCCCTTTATTACCCATTCCCCAGTTTTGCATAACCAATACAGTTATATTAATATACTTTTAACCTCTGTGATTATCTTGTATCTAAGCCTCTGCAAACTGCCCCTTTATTTAATTTCTTTTGACAGACTTGCAGTTGCCAATCAGTGCCTGCTCCCAGATAACTTCACGTGCATTAGCACAATGTTATCTATACGAAAAACATGAACTAACACCCTCTAGTGGTGAAAAACTGTTCAAATGCATTCTGAAAAGAGGTGGCCTTCAAGGTCTAAGAAATTAGCATATGAACCTCCTAAGTTAAGCTTTCAACTAAGAATACCAAGAGAGCAAAGCAAAATGGGTGATAAAAGTAAATAGGGAAATTGTTTAAAATGACATGCCCTATCTGAATCATGAAAGTTTATTTTGGCCTAGACTGTCCCTTTAATACTATAATAATTTGTTTTTGAGTCCAAAATCTGCAAACAGTAACTCAATGTGGATTCGTCAAATAGGACTTCAATCCGAATGTAGCACAAGGCAGCTTCATTTCAATATAAACAGGGAGCATTACAAGAAGGAGTGGCAGATGGGTTTCTGGGTTTTTTATCGGAAGAAACTGGAGAGGAAAGAACAGGTTGTTTAGAGAATGAAGGTGATAGGTGAATAGGAGGATTGGGAAGCTAACTGACAATATCCTCTTTCTCTCTTTATGAAGCAGGTATCAATACAGTTACACAAGAAGATATATTTTTAAAGCTTAATACTCTGATGTTTGGCTCTATAATTTGAAACATAAAAAAATGATAACAGAGCTTGTTGGTCATAAAGTTGCTGGGCATATTTAAGTACTGCAGGCCTGTGTTACTTTAATATGAGTGTCTCTTGGAGTGAGTACAGCTCCAGTTCTAAAAAGAAGTTTTCAAAGCATTAATGGTAGCTGGGAGCATTCAATTAGCTCCATTCATTGCTACTATTTTGGAGAAATTGGATATAACTTCACAGTAATAGTTAGCAAACCCCAAGAAACACTGAACCTCTTTCAAATTGATAGTTTGAGACCAGTCCAAGACAGCAGATTTTTTTTTCACTATGGAATTTCCATCCTGTGAAATAATGTACCTCAAAAAAAGAGATTTGTTCCTTCTTTTTCTCACATTTTTGTAGTTTAAGGGATTCTCTTTTACAGCCTGATGATCCTTAAAAATGATCTACTCGGGTGATATTATTTAAAGGGCCATAATACCCAAATGTTGAAACACTTGAAAGTGATGCAGCATAGCTGTAAAAAGCTGACTATAAAATATCACCTGAACTTCTCTATGTAAAAAATAAAGATATTTTACCTTAGCCACATCCCATTGTAAAGGACTTCTAAGCAGCAAATCAGTATGTCTGTCCCGGGACAGCCAAAAGATTGAGCCTCGTGCACTCTCATCTTATTTCCCTATTCAGTGTAAGGAAGTTTACTATGAAATTTCATGAGAGTTAAGTCAAATCTCATGAGATCACAGTAAAAGAGTTAATGACCTCAGCACTGCTGATGCTGGCTGCTGTTCATTTCTTCTTCATTTTTTACCTGCAGCTGAGCAGTAGCTGAGTATAACTTTTTACACAGAACGTACTCTGCTGAACTGAGGAGATTGTTAGGTAAACTATTTTCCTTTTTTGCATAGAGATGCTCAGGTGATATTTTCCTGTCAGCTTTTTACAGTTATACTGCATCAGTTTCAAGTGATTTAGCATATGAGTATTATGTCCCTTTAAGGAATCTCTTCAGTGCTGCATGGTCCATGAGAAACATTTTAGAAATGTTAGGATTCCAGATGTGAACGAGAAACACCTACTTTACAATATAGGGCTAGATTACAAGTAGCATGCTTGCTAACTTTTTCTCTTGGGCGCTAAATGCGCTCAAATTACAAATTGAATGTGTTTTTTCATGTTTTCATCTACTTGTCTGCAAAGGACTTCAATGCCCTTTTATATATATATATATATATATATATATAGTCTATATATGTATACATAAGTATTTCTGTGTTTATTTGTGTATACAGTATATATATATATGCACATATACATATCCAATATATACATACATATCCATTTAGGCATGTAATGTAGGCATCTCAATGTTAAAACCCTTTGCCTGCATTTTTTTTCTAAAACATGACATCTCGTATCTTTGAGCCCTTATGACTTTTGTGTGCAATATATTTTTATTACATAGTGTTATTATGAGTGTAACTATACTTTGTAATTTATTTTTGATGTGTTTTGTGCAAATAGTTTGTTTCTTAAAAAAAATTAACCAGAGCTCTGAAGTCACGGTAATCATTCTAATCCTAGCATAAAGCGATCTCATTAAACTCTTAATACGAGCAGTAAGCCGATGAGTGCAAACCCCTGTGATAAACCCCAATTGCTTTTGCACAAACATTTTTTTTGAAACACCTGTATATTTTATTTCTGATGATAGTTAAAGGCTTCAACATTTATTTCAATAAGTATTGCACAAATATAGGCTTCGTAGAGCTAATAATTTACACTAGAAATATACACCACACTTTCACAGTGTCACCTAAACCATTAACCACCATTAACCACAAAAAAACCCATGCCCAACCCAAGTGAAAGTATTACTGTATTGGACTCAACTCACTGTGGCAAAACCAGCAAGCAATTATCATATTTTCTTATTCACTACAATGTATTACACCACAAGGGACTCCACTAAGAAAAATCCTTTCCCCAAGGATTCACCTAACTTCAGTGTACAAAAAACAGCAGCACCACTTCACAGCAGTTTTTACTGAATGTAATTGGGTGAATACAGGACCCTGCAGCGTGCACCCAATTGAGCATATTGGTGCTGGACACTCTGCTGTGTTCACCTAACTTTAGCCAGTTTTATGTTCTCTCACTCCCAAGAATAATTTCTCAAATTAATCCTTGTATTAGAGATGTACTGTTGACCCCAAAAATGGGTGTACCTATTCTTTATTCTTTATACCCACCATTCTCATATTCAGCTTCTTCTAGAAGGGGTCACTTGCAGTATTCTGCCTCAGGAGACAATTATCCTCCTAGGATAGCAATATGATTATATGATTGTCTTTGGAAATGACTGGTTTATTAATTAACACATCAGGGCAAAAAAGCGTTCTGTCAGAACTGAGCCATCCCTCTCTTTTGAGTGAGGAGAGTGAGTTTGCAGTTCTGGTTGAAATTGTTGTTGCTTTTTCATTAGGTTCTTTGAGTGCTTAAACATCTATGTATGAACTCTTGTGTGAGAAAACAATGCTGTAGCCTAGTGCTTCCCATATTTTTATGTTGGTGGCAATTGTAAACGGTGGTAACCCATGCACTTTGCATATTAGACTTAAAGTACAGTCTCCTCTATCAAAACTCAAAATTTGATTACTTTGACTTCCTATTCATACTATATATTTCTGAATAACTTTCTTAAAAGTAATTGTTGACTTGAGACATTAGGAAGGAGAAGATGTCAGTTTTAAGTGAGCCCCTATCAGAGCAAAATTAATTCTCTTAAAATTGAAGTAGGAACAAATATCAAATTCATGATGAAGCTTGGGTAAATGAATGATGGCATCATTGATACTTTAGGAATAGTTTATAGGGACAATGCCCCAAAGAAATAGGCAGTTTTCAAATGGATAACTCATTTTAAGAGTGGCAGGCTATCCACTTCAGTTTATAAGGAAACAATTGATGGTGTTTGCACCATAACTGAAGAGGACTTACTATTAACAGTAGAAACAATAGCCAACACCCTAGACATCTCAGTTGGTTATCAGCTTATCTACTCAATGAAAAATTGCAGTTGAGCAAACTTTCCACTTGATGAGTCCCAAACATGTTGCACCCAGATTAGCTGCAGATATAAGGAGATCTTTCGATGGAAATTATAAAAAAGTGGGATCAAGATCCCAAAGCATTTCCTCAAAGAATTGTAACAAGGGATGAAACATGACAATACCAGTACAATCCTGAAGACAAAGCACAATCAAAGCAATGACTAACAAGAGGTGGAAGTTATCCAGTCAAAGCAAAAGCAGACCAGTCACAAGCAAGGGTCATGGCAACAGTTTTTTGGGATGCACAAGACATTTTGCTTGTTGACTGTTATGGAGTGCCTAAGAAATATAATATCTGCTTATTGTGAGAATGTTTTGAGAAAATTAGCCACAGCTTCACCAGAGAGTCCTTCTCCACCACGACAATGCTCTTGCTCATTTCTCTCATTAAACAAGGGCAGTTTTGTGAGAGTTGCGATGGGAAATCATTATCATCGAACTTACAGTCCTGATTTGTTTCATTCTGACTTCTTTTGTTTCCTATTCTTAAATCATCTTTAAAAGGCACCCATTTTTCTTCAGTTAATGATGTACTAAAGACTGCACTGACATGGTTAAACTCCCAGGATCCTCAATTCTTTAGGAATGGACTAAATGGTTGGTATCATTGCTTACAAAAGTGTCTTGAACTTTAAGGGACATAAAACCCAAAAATGTTCTTTCCTGATTCAGATAGAGAATACAATTTTAAACAACTTTCTAATTTACTGCTATTAACTAATTTATTTCATTTTCTTGGTATCATTTGTTGAAGGAGCAGCAATGCACTATTGGTTTCTAACTGAACACATGGATGAGCCAATGACAATCTGTATTTATAAGCAGCCACCAATCAGCAGCTAGAATCTAGGTTCTCTGCTGCTCCTGAACTTGCCTAGATAAACTTTTCAGCAAAGGATAACAAGAGAAGGAAGCAAATTAAATAATAAAAGTAAATTGGAAAGTTGTTTAAAATTGTATTCACTATCTGAATCATGAAATAAATGTTTTGGGTTTCATGTCCCTTTAATGGAGCTTATGATGAGAAATAAAGTTTATATCTTTTACTTTTATTTTTTAAGTTCCTTTTTTCCATACATTTTTAGAAGCCCCCTTCTATCAGCCAATAAGCAATATAATCAAGAAAGCCAGTTGTATACAATTATGCACGTCATGTTTAGCATGTTTTAAAGCAACTGTTTCATGTCCATGAAAAAGTGTTATATGTCCCATTAATATATTATTTATTATTATTCATTTAATAAATGTGAACCTTTATTCTGATTTCTTTCACATATAAAAATTCTAAACATAATTCCACCTCAAGTATTTTTATTTTTTTAGGAATAAAACATATACCAAAACATTATTTTTCGCTCTTATGAATTAAGTTTAAAAAAAAAAATATCTAATGATTATTTTTAAAGCAGTGCATATTAAGCATTAAGTCCTAACAAGAAAATGTTGAAGTGAGTGAATAATATGTTCTATCAAAAGTCTGCAGTATTATTTCAAATATATTTTGGTCATTTCTACTTATGTTCTAAGAAGTTTCTACTGAGATAAAGCAAATTACTGAAGTGAAAAAAATAATCTCATTTCAAAACCTATTACAAAATATTTTGTTGGCTTGTTATTTCACAAATCATTAAACATATCAGAAAATATGAAAGGGAATGTGTCCTGCCCTGAAAAAATATACAGAGGGTCATGAAATAAAGTTGTTATGGTCTCTCTGAGTACCCATTAAGTTAGACATTACATAAAGGGCTAGCACATAATTACCCTTATTTTGTCATTCTAAAAGACCAGATGCAGCTTTTCATAAGTACTGGCACAGCCCACCCAAGTACAAAGTATGATTGCTGGTAAAGGTCATCCCCATAACCACAATAATTACTCGTTTCTACAGGGTAAAAGACAAAGCATCATTTTTCAAATAATTTTTATTCTATTTTATTTTTAAGTAAAACAGTAAAACATAGCTTAAAACATATATATATATATATATATATATATATATATATATATATATATATATATATATATATATATATATATTGTATGTATATATATATATATATATATATATATACTGTATATATATATATATATAAAAATATATATATATATATATAAAAATATATATTTATATATATAAATGTGTGTGTGTTCAGACACACAGACACATACATACATTCATATACTAGCCCTATATTTAGAGGCAAAAGCCTAATTGGCCCTCTAAACTTTGTGTGTGTGTGTGTGTGTGTGTTTGCGTGCATGTGTGTGTGCGTTTGCGTGCATGTGTGTGTGTGCGTTTGTTTGTGGTAATGGAATAGAATTTTTTATTTTTCGTCAACATTCTGTGGAACAGAAAGTAATTTTATACAGATAAAGCTTGATGTTATATTTGTACTATCTGGAACTTTGATAGGATGGGATAACATTATGTATTGCAGAGTTTATAATAACATTTCAATTCATTGTATTTATATTAGTTACAATATACTTTAAAACTATTCATGCAAAGCATTGCATTGCAGTGACACTAGGACATACAGTATCTTGGAATCATCAGCCAATGTTTGGTTTAGCCACCGTTGCAAACAAATATCCTGGGATCTCCTCCAGCCGTGCATTAGGAGATTTCTTTCAAACCTAAACCACACACTCACACACCTCTGCATTTGAGGCTATAGGATCCATAGTCTCACATGCATAATAGTGTGAGCATGCTTGTGCTCAAGTCTATGGAGACGTCAGTATGGCTTTCTATTGGCTCTACCACCTTCTCCATCAGGTTTGAAAAAAGCTCTTCACAGAAGGGTTGCCAGCGAACCCATGATAGGAGCTTAGGTCTAGTGGCTAAATAAATCACTGGCTGTGGTTTCACATCACTGAAGTGATCCCTTTAAGTAAATTCCTCTTTAATGCTAGTATAACAATCACAATACCATACTTAACCCTTTAAGGACACAGCTTTCTGTTTGCTCAATTGTTTTATGACGGAAAAATTCCGTCATATGTCCTTAAGAGGTTAAAGAACTTTGATTTTCAAAATGCTGCAAATTAAACAGCTGGTTTAGGCAATTTTGCAGTATTTTTAAAATGTGATTTACATGTTTTTTTTTTTACACAAAAGCAAAATATGTTTAATGTACCTTCAATGACAATAGCAAACATTTGCAAAAGTTTCAGAGCTTGTGCTAGCAAACTAAGCAAATCATTTCCATTAGATATGGATAGGAAATTGATGTTATTCTGATTTATGAAGTTGATAGTTAAAGATAGCTGTACACATAGATGATTGCTACTATTAGTCGAGTATTGGACTATTTTTTATAATCAAAAATATATCAGGTAAAGCGATATTAAACACTAAAGGCCAGATTACAAGTGGAGCACTAATTTATTGCACACTCGCAAATGGGCAAATTCACCCGTTTACAGGCGTGAGATAAATAACCAGCCATTACAAGTGGCTGGTTATTGCGATCATCAGCTTGCGGTAGCAATTAGCGCTCAAAAAATGAGGCATGAGAACAAGGCTCCGAAATCATGCTCTAGTGAGCGCAATGTTTCTGTGCAATGCGAACATGAGGTCGCGTTCGCATTGCACCTAACTCAAAGTTGAGTGCAAATATTGCTTTAGGAAAAGTGATATTTTGCACTCCACTTGTAACCTGTCCCTAAATACATTTTAAAAGCATAATATTCAAGTTATTCCCCGCCTCCCCCTAGTCATGGGTGTTACCATGTTGAAATCTGCCCTTCACTACATTCTAGTACTAGCCTGTTTGCACATGTGCAGCAACTCTGTATTAGAAGTCAATGGTAAAAAATAATTATTAGAGAATGTTTAGCATGGCGGATATCTCTTTAGGGCGCCTTATACTTCATATTACAAGTTGTGAGGTATGTGTTGCGTGAGAGCACTAAAAATTTAGCTCAACTTGGGACCCAAAGTAAAGTGTATATATATTTGCTCTTATGTAAAATTAAAACTAACAGTCTAGATTTACTATATTATAAAATACAGTAGGAACTCAATGCAAAAAGTTAGTAAACCTTTCATAACTGAGATTCAATACTTTGTCCACCTTTTTTTTATGACAGACTCAACCCTCCTTGCCGTGGAGGATACCAGCTGTTGCAAACATTTCTGGAGAGATGTTCTGCCATTATTCAGAGAAAATTTTTCCCCAGCTGCTCTTTGCTGGAGGGGTTGTGTTACTCTACCATTCTAATTAAAATACCCCAAAGATGATCTATTGGATTCAAGTCAGGCAACATACTTGGGAAGGTCATAGTTTTCACTTTTTCTTCTTTAGAAACTCTTTCATGATTTTGGCTGTGTGCTTTGGATCATAATCATGTTGGAATATTCCTCTGCTGCCAAGATTCTGGAGACTGGTAGTTATCTTGTCAGACAGTATTTTGGTAAATACACAGGCACTCACGGTGCCATCAATAAATGTCATCTCCCTAACACCCTTTGCACTCATGCAGCCCCATATCCTTACAATCCCACCTCCGTGCTTCAGTTTTGTGACAATGCATTCACTGCTACAATCCTGACAAGGTTCACATTAAACATGCTAGACCCCATCATAGTCAAAATAAATGTATCTTGTTTTGTGTCGAAGAGCAAGTTAGGGTTTTTTTCTTGGATGCCGTCCATAGAGTTTGACATTATGCAATGTCCTTTGCACTGTCTGAGCTGTCACAGAAATGCCAATCTCTTATGATAACCCCTGAGCCAAGTCTGAAGCAGTGGCCCATCTGTAGGAGGACGGCCACTGCTGCCCTGATTAATGGTACTATGGCTCATTCTATACCTCCGGATTACAGCTGCATCTGTGTTTCAAAACAGCTTTGTTCTCTTGGTATTCATTGTGAAAAAAAGCTAAACCTAGGTAGGCTCATGTGCTAATTTCTAAACCCTTGCAGGCCACATCTTATCTGCATTTTGACAGTTTTTCACAGTTAGACAGTGCTAGCTCACGTGTGTCATATAGATAACATTGTGCTCACTCCTGTAGTTTATGGGTGTTAGTGTACTTTGTGACAGTTTAGTAATGAGTTTTGCAGAACATTTTTGTTACACAAAATCCATAACTACCGCTCTCAGATGGCTTTATGGATCGTGTCAGTATAGGCTGTAACACAAGCATTTTAGCCTCACTGCAAAACCTGTAATACCGGCGCTATTGAAAACCCACGCAAAAATGTAATTTTTTTTAGTACGGAATTGGCGTTGCGTTACAGGCTAAAATGCTTGCAGTGCAGCTATACCGACAAGACTTGTAATGGCTTTGTTACTGTTTTTATGCTGAAATGGCAATTTAGTGTATGTTATTTTTCGTAATTTAGTATTTTTTCTTTTTTGTAATTTTAGACTTAAATTGTTTTAGTAATGGTTTTTTTTAATGTGTAATTTAGTTTTTAAATTGGTAGTTATTTTAATTTTAGTATAATAGTTTAGTATAATAATTATGTTAGGTTAATTGTTAAACTTAGGTTTTTTTAATTTGACAGGTAAGTTTTTATTTATTTTAAGATAGGGATATTGTCATTTTAATATAAAGTTAGGGGGCTAGCGGTTTAGGGGTTAATAGGTTTATTTAGTGGCGGTGATGTGGGAGGCCAGAGGTTTAGGGGTTAATAACTTTTGTTGGTGGCAGCGATGTCGAGGGGCGGCGGAATAGCGGTTAATAACTTTTATTAGTGGTGGCGATGTCAGGAGCGGCAGATTAGAGGTTAATAACTTTATTTTGGTGTCGGGGATAGCATTCTAGGGGTATTTACACTTGGGGTTTATGTTAGGGTCTTAGATTTAAACGTAACTTTTTTTCCCCCATAGACATCAATGGGGTTGCGTTACAGCAATCACCATTCCGCGCTTCAGGTGTTAGTTTTTTCTAACACCTTCTCCCCATTGATGTCTATGGGGTAAACGTGCACAGGCAAGTCAAAGCAGCACTTTAGTTTTGTGCGGTATTGTGCTTATCGCTACCATATCGCACGCACAAGGAGGTTTTTCATAAACTTGTAATGGCAGCGCTATGGAGGGTGAAATAACGCAACTTTTGTTGCGTTCGTTTCGCACCCTCTATAGCGCAAAACTCGTAATCTAGGCGATTATTAGTTTAAAAACAAATACTGTCTAATAATCTGAAAACTGACTGTAGAGAATTCGTTGTGCATTTCCCAATTATTTTTCCTTAAAGTGCATAATGGTCAGGAAAGTATAACAATGTAAAATATATTTTTATTATTACAAATGTTTCACTCTTTAAATCACACTAAGGGTCCAACTAATGCCTCTGAGATTCATTTAAGAAAGAAGCATTTTTTTAACACATTTAGCAGCAGAGATTTAATTGACATGTTCCTTTGTGTTTTCCAAAGCAAATCAAAGGAACAAAATCCGGAGCCATAAAAATATATTTTAGCTAATAAACTACAATAGTGGTAAATGCTATATTAGAGAATTGGTGGAAATGAAACTAGAATCTAAAAGCTTTGTAATTTAAGCTACTGTAATTGAGAAACCAAGGACTCATTTTTAAGACCCGTAGCAGTGCATTATAGCACAAATTGCTTTTTCTGCTTATTTAAAGGTTGATACAGTAGAATGAGTGATTTGCTATGGAAACCAAAATAAGTGGAAGAAAATACTGCTTAAATTGTTCTTATACTATAAAAAAAAGGGGAGAATACAACAAATATGTTTTTGAAAATGTTCAGTGTATGTTAGACTTTCATAAAAGTTACAAATTATTTATGGTTTACAGATGGCTAACAAAATATGTTTTAGATGTAACGCATGACATATGTTAAAGTTAAGGAGTATAAAGAAAGCAGCATTAATACGCAGCTATAAACAATAGTAATACGCCTTAAAGGGACATAAAACCAAATGTTTTTATTTCATGGTTCAGATAGAACATAACTTTAAACAAATTTCCAATTTACTTCCTTTATCAAAATGTTTTTGTTTTCTTGTTATCATTTGGTGAAAATCAGGGACATAGGCTCAAGAGTGTGGACGTGTCTGCAGCACTATATAGCAGTAGTTTTGCAACAGTGTTATGCATTAGAGAACACTAGATGGCAGCACCATTTTCTGTAATGTAGTGCCCCAGACATGTCCACACTAACTATCTAGTTATCTCTTCAACAAAGAATAACAAGATAACCAAGCAAAGCTGATAACAGAAGTACATTGGAAACTAATTTACAATTGTATTCTCTGTCTGAATCATGAAAGAAAATATTTAGGTTTCATGTCCCTTTAACTATAAAAGTTTTTATATATGTATTAGTTTGTTTGTTAAAGGGAAACTCAAGATGTAAACAAACATCAATAATTAACTTATTCAAGGAAAATAAAACAATATTGTGCTGTTCATTCATTTTTTATTGTTCTTACTTTTGCTTAATTTATACCTATAAAAATGGTACCTTTTCTGTGTTCCTTATGGACACTAAACTCAAATTCTGTAACCTAAGCATACAATAAAATGCTGAAAATTTCCTGGCCCAACTACATACCAAATAGTAATTGCTCAGAGCAGTGCAGAAAGATATTGCTGGTGATCATAAATGAATAATGTTTCTTTATCTCCAGCATGGTCTGATATTGAGGTATGTTGTTCGAGATTTATAATGGGTGATGCCTCCATGTCATTAATATACGATATCATGATGGCTAAACAGGGTGCCCTTTCCATCAATAAAATAATTAATAGATGGATATATATTTTTTCGGATATTAACATGGATAAAATTAAAGCTAGTTTCTCGGCTATGAATTATTGTACAATATCCATGTCATGGAGAGAGTCCCATTTTAAATTGTTTAATAATTATTACATCTCTCCTTATAGAATGTATAAAATGTTTCCAACTACGGCCCCAGAATGTCCACGCTACAGATTGTTGTCAGCAGATTTGTGCCACATGATGTGGCACTGTCCTAAGATTGCTCAACTTTGGCAAAAAGTTGGGTTCTGAATCTCCAACTTATTTAATTTTTCAATTAAATTTACGTTAGAATCTATCTTTTTTTTATATACTCAACATTTGAATCCAAGTTTATATGCCAATATGGTTAATACTATTATTATGATTGTACGACATTTGATATTTAAAAACTAGAAAACCCATAAGGCCCCTTCTTTTCCTATGATACTTAAGGACATTCAAGGCCAGATTATTTTTGAATCTTACCATTTACAGACAGCCTCGGAAAAAAATAAAGAAATTTCTAATTGGCTGGTTACCAATAATTAAATCTTATTCTTGTGCTATCCAGAAACAAATCTTATCCCCGTATTTAAGTTCAGACTCTTTTGCTGAGTTAGTTTTGTTAAATCATTTCCCACCAGAATGGATTTCCCTATATAGAGAGGTATGAGTTATGCCTGATGGGGGATTTCACATTTCACTCTTCTTCTTTTTTTCTCTGTTCTATCTGTCCATTTTTTTTTTTTATACTAAGTTCTAAGTAATATTCTGGATCAGGGCAGATATCTGTCTAAATATAGTCGGAAATCAAGAAAAAGTATATCATTATGTCATTAAAGGGACAGTCTAGGCCAAAATAAACTTTCATGATTCAGATAGAGCATGTAATTTTAAACAATTTTCCAAATTACTTTTATCACCAATTTTGCTTTGTTCTCTTGGTATTCTTAGTTGAAAGCTTAACCTAGGAGGTTAATATGCTAATTCCTTAGACCTTGAAGGCCACCTCTTTTCAGAATGCATTTTAACAGTTTTTCACCACTAGAGGGTGTTAGTTCATGTATTTCATATAGATAATACTGTGCTTGTGCACGTGAAGTTATCTGGGAGCAGGCACTGATTGGCTAAACTGCAAGTCTGTCAAAAGAACTAAAATAAAGGGGCAGTCTGCAGATGCTTAGATACAAGATAATCACAGAGGTTAAAAGTATATTAATATAACTGTGTTGGTTATGCAAAACTGGGGAATGGGTAATAAAGTGATTGTCTATCTTTTAAAACAATAAAAATTCTGGTGTAGACTGTCCCTTTAAGAGTAAAATTGGTGATATATATATATGAGTTGAATTTTGCAGTAGAATTATTTATCTCAGTTATGTGTGGAGTAGGAACTGCATTTCCTTTAAAACTACTGATATTATGGGAGTTGCAACTCCACAAAACTTATTTCAGTACTCTCTATGTGCGATTTTTTACTTGGTATTGTTTCTTTTCTTTTTTTTCTCTTTTGAGTGTTTTATGTATGAAAAAATTCATGATAAATAAAGGTTAAAAAAAAGAATTAATAATGTTTTAGTTTATTTTCCCTCCATATTAAAAATTATATAGGGCTAGATTACAAGTGCCATTGAACCTGGGACTCCTAGTTTGATGCCTTTTGCGTTATCTCTGCATCACCAGAGGGCTCTGTTTTGTGCTGATGTTTGTGGAGTGATGCTGCCTCCACTGGCTGTGCAGTTACCTAATCAGCACTGCTATTTAAGGCTACTTCAAAGACCACTCCCTGCCCTGACATTGTGGTTTATTCACTCTGTTTGTGTCTCTGACCTGTGCCTGTATCATTGTCATTTGATGGTTCTCCTAGCTCCTGTAAACCGGCTTGACTCTTGACCTTTTTTTTTGGATCTCCCCTGTGTTTGATGAAGGATTGGACTGCTTCTCTTAAATACTGAACTTGTCTTGTTTTCTGACTTCTCTTCTGGATTGTCCCTGTGTTTGGTGACTGATAAGATTGCTCCTAAGTATCTGACCCTTGACTTTTCTTCTGACTATTCTCTTGTTTGCAGACTGTCACAGCTTCCGGTATATTCAGTGTCACCAACCTGTCACTACGTTATCCTGCAATAGTACCCAAGCCCTGCAGAGGGCATCTTCCAAGCACTGATATCCTGCTTCAGCACCCTAGCCCTGCAGAAGATATCTGCCAAGCACCGGTATCCTGCCTCAGTACCCAAGCCCTACAGAGGGCATCTATTAAGCACTGGTATCCTGCCTCAGTACCTTAGCCCTGCAGAGGACATCTGCCAAGCACCGGTATCCAGCTTTAGCACCCTAGCCCTGCAGAGGGCATCTGCCAAGCACCAATGTGGTGACATTTTATCACTGGAATATTAAAATATAGCTCATATATTTTATCCTTTGCAATTCACATAGCTGGTTTTAAGATTGAATATTCAAGTAGTTCTTTGGCCTAGTGTCTGTCTAAGAAGGACACTCCCAATAGCCTTTGAATGGCATTTGATAAACCACTCCCTATTGAATTGAGGTATAAAAAACTGGAACACCAAAACCTTTCCCCTCTTCCATCTCCTGATGAAAATGATGGCTGATGTTGGACACATTGGTGAATTTGGCTAAGTATATTCCTATGATTATTTTGACAGTATTGCACAAATTGGGGTTATAGTAGAGTTGCCCTGTATTAATTATTTGGACTGTTATGCTGTAAAATAGATGTGAATATATACCTGTAAATATTTCTCTTATTATTAACATATATTGATTCCTAATAAACCCTTTGGAAACAATGGAGACCCTTTAAACTAATTAATAACCACAACCAGTATCCTGCTTTAGCACCCTAGCCCTGCAGAGGGCATCTGCCAAATATCAGTATCCTGCTTCACTCCTCAGCCTTAGAGTGGGCAATCCAGTTCCTGGTCCTAAAGTGGGCACAACTTCTGACTTTGGCTTTGATGCCTAATCATTTTTCCAGAATCTGTTTTCTGTACAATAAACTTGCCTTGTCTGTCCGTTTTTTTTAACCATGCCTAAAAGGCCGCAAATAATCTTATTCCCCTGGCCTTAAGACTGACACCTCTACATATGAGACCCAAAATAAAAAGAAAACATAGCCTACAATAAACTACCACTAGCCCTTAAAAGGGCCTCTTGTAGGGCATTGCCCCAAAGAACTCAGCTCTTTTCCCTGTAAAAAAATACAAAGACCCCCTCCAACAGTAAAACCCACCACCCAACCAACCCCCCAAAATAAAAAAAACCTAACTTTAAACAAAACCTAAGCTACCCATTACCCTGAAAAGGGCATTTGTATGAGCATTGCCCTGAAAAGGGCATTCAGCTCTTTTTCATTGCACTTATTTAGCTCTTTTAAGAAAGCCAAAAACCCTAATAAAAAAAAAAAAAGTTTAAAAATACCTAACACTAACCCCCGACGATCCACTTACAATTTTTGAAGTCCGGACATCCATGTAGCGAGAAGTCTTCATCCAGGGGGCAAGGTCTTCATCCATCCATGCGGCGTCTTCTATTTTCATCCAGGCGGTATCTTCTATATTCATCCCAGCGGCAGGGAGCGGCTCCATCCTGAAGACATACGGCGCGGAGCATCCTCTTCATACGGTCGCCGCCGTACACTGAATCTTAAGTGTAAGGGAGCCTTTTCAAAATGGTGTCCCTTGCATTCTTATTGGCTGATTTGATTTTGGAAATTTAAATCAACCAATAGGATGAGAGCTACTAAAATCCTATTGGCTGTTCAAATCAGCCAATAGGATGAGAGCTACTAAAATTCTAGTGGCTGATTTGAATAGTATAAAATATATGAGAAATTACACATTTAGGGGTAGATTTATCATACCCCGGGCGGACATGATTCGCTATAGCAAATCATGTCTGCCCTGCATCGCTGAATGCCGACAGCATATGCTGTCAGCATTTAACATTGCACAACATTGTGCAATGCCGCCCCCTGCAGATTTGCTGCAGGGTGTGTCAATCAACCCAATCGTATTCGCCTCAGAGGCAGTGGACGAGTTAAGGAGCAGCGGTCTTAAGACTACTGCTTCTTAACTCCTGTTTCCGGCGAGCCTAGGTGCATTATGTGCCATTTGGGGCTTGTTAAATCGGCCCATTGGCTAATTTTTGTACATGAAATAGTTGCTTCTGTTAATTATAACTACAACCCAATTAAAAAGGCTGAGTTTGTAGGGAGAGCTGACTCAATTAGTTTTTTTCTCTATTATTTATTTAAAAAAAAGCCATGCTTATCTTATTACAATAAACATTGTGAGAACAATACTTAGGGTCTGATGATATAAACCTCTTTGGTTCCTGCACCACCAGGGGGCTTTGTATTCTCTTTAAGTTTTTGGAGACCTGTTACCTGCAGTGGATTGCTCTCTGGCCGATTTTGCTATACTTCTCTAAGGGGTGTTACCTGCATTTCTGTCTGTGAGGGATAGACAAGCCCAGTGCAACATAGCATTGCGTGACATGAGAGTTATGCTGCATTTACACTTTAAGCTTTGTATTTTACATTAATTTAGAATTCTGATTGTTTTATTACATTTAAATATTGCACTTTCTATTTTGTGTATTATTTTGTATACAGCAGTGTATTTAGGATCGTTATTTTACAAATAATTACTTTGGCAGTTTCAGTGTAACTTTAACAAATTAGGCTCACACTTTGTATATTTATGTGTATCTTTTACAAATTACATTGAACTTTGTATTTGTTCTATTAAAAATAAAACTGACAACTTCCATTTCCCACAGAGTGTCATTAATTTTGATGTCCTTGATAAGCAAAGATTCTCTAGTTTGGAGAGAAATTATAGTGCAGTCTTAACAGAGGCTAAACTCACTGAATTCTATAAGAAAAAAGGGATGAACCTGGAAGTCTTAGAGATAGGATACAGAATTTCATAGGAGAGAGAGAAGTTAACTGGAGAACACGTGGGACTGATATAAAAATGCTGATTCTAAAAACTTCACCGGCCTAGACTGGTTTTCCAGTCTGACACTCGCATGGACAGCCCTCATGGAATTCTATAAAAAAGGGGCAGTCCCTACGATTGGTGAGCTGTCTCCCGTAGAAATAATGAGAACTCTCTGCTATGACAAAAGTTTGCAATGGAGAATGAAGTACACATAGGGGAACTCTGCATATGTTTGAACTTTAATATTATTATTATTTCAGAGTAATTGGTGCTTTGAGTATTTTGATAAAAGCTCACCAACTTTTAAATTGCAAGAAAAAACAATGAGATCTGTAAAGTGTAAATGTTTACAGAATAATACTGGGATTTGAGAGACAATTTCATACACACCCATGGAACGCCAATGTTCTGCCAATTTTATGAAAAAAGCAACAATTATGATTTGCATTTTGTACTTATAACTATGAATTTCTATGTGTTTGTGTATATCCAGTGTACTTAAATTATGATTTATACTTTGCACATTTAATATTATGTATTCATATGTAATTCAAATTAATATTTGATGGTTTTGATAAAATATAATTTTTAGTGAACAATTCTGTTGCGATTTTTAACAATATATTTTTTTTATTTTGTGTGAACAGTTCATTATTAGTTGTGTATAATTTTTAAATTACAGTTTTCATTGTCCACTTTTGTAATGTATGCATTTCCTTCCGATACAAAAATTAAGTGTATGTCCCTTAGCTAGATACCCTGTTTTTAGGATAAAAAAGTGGCTTTATAGTATTCTACCAGGGAATTAGAAGTACTGGCGAGCATTTTTAAAGAATATCCCCAGCCCAGAGAGCTTTATACAATCGGGCCCAAAGTCTCAGTTTCCAGCAAATACAAATTAAACTGAAATGTTTTCACTGCGATTTAATTTGGGTTGGCCTTTAGTTCAGTAAATATTATTTTTTTTGTCAGTTAAATAAGTGTATTGTAAATTTTAAGCAAACTTTTCCTTCGTACAACTATTGAGATATTTCAGGAAGACTAGTTTGTTTAAAATGCTTCAAACAAGAATTGTGAGAGATCTTCAGACATACCATGGGAACTCCCCTATTCAGCCCAGGAAAATTGCCTGCCCCTCCCACTTTCTGAAGCTCTGTTGTATTTTACAATAGAAAAAAATACAAAGTGCAACCTAATTTGTAATATATACACAGAAATATGCAAAGTTTGATTCTAATTTGTTAAAGTAACACAGAGACTTTAAAAACATAATCAGAATTTGTAAATTACTGATGGATCTAATGCTAAATGTATTAAAATATAACATTTAAATTGAAAATCTAAAATGTAATAATACTGAAAGGATCCAATCTGAAGTATAAAGTAATATAAAATACAAAATGTAAGTTCAATCAAACTCTCATATCATGCAGTGCTATATTGCATTGGACTTGTCTCACCCTCACATATAGAAATACAGAGAACACCCCAAAATCTGGCTTTCTAGAATCATTTGCGAAATCTTGAAGCGCTGGAGGGTCCCACCCTTTTTCTTTTAACATTCAGTGAGTTCCCCATCTGTGAAGTCCACTCTACAATTTATCTCCAAGCAGGAGAATCTTTTATCATCAGGTCCTTAGAAAGAACAATGGAAAATTAACATTTTAGTATCTTTAGTGTATGTACCACTATCTTGTTTACATAGCTTTTCAATAGATGGGAATACATCAGGTAAAACCAGATATTTAAAATTACAAAATCAAGGTAACTTAGCTATATGTAAACAATGTAATAACCCCAGCATGTAAAAGTGATTATAAGGAACACATTAAAGAAAGAATCAGTCTGACAATTTTAGGTTTCCTAGTTCTGAAATTGCACATGGCAGGTGTCACAAAACTAACACTGCCAAATAGATCTGTCCCTAATTGACTTCAGCAGAGATGATAAGATAAAATAAGGTACTGTAAAGCAAACCATGTTTTGTTATCAAAATGACTGTGGTTAGCTGTATCTCCTTCAGTAATAAGCCCAGATTTTGTCCTCAAAATAAGACAAGTAGCAACCATTTTTTTCTCAGTCGCCTAATATGTTAATTTATTGCTGAAATGCAGATTTTTTTATTTCTAGATGTTCACTGTCCCTTTAGTGATATTTAGTAAAATTTCACTTTTTAGAATTATGTAAGGGACCTTGAGAAGACGGATCTTTTCAGTTAACCTCACATAAGCAGTGATCTTTTGAATCACTATAGGCAGCAGGGCAAGTAGATGAAAGACAAATGCTAGTCTGAACTTACAAGGAATCATTATTGAATATATTGCAAATAATGGAGTATCCCTGCTTTCTGTAAATATGTCAGTTTTGTTTTAAATCATAAAACATATTTCCATTTTTTCAATACATAGGAAATTTATATTAAAACATATGAATTGTCTGATGGTTTATTACATTTTCTTAACAATTCTAAAAGCCAAAGATGAAGCTGAATAAAATAAAATTACTTTCTCCCCAGTTCAGTTTGAGAAAAACTTCTGTTATTTAATATACATTGTAAAAAGCTTCCGTGGTTATTAAAGTAACATACAGCTGTAATTTTGGCAGCTTAGACCCTATAAAACAGTGCTCTTATCTGACAACCATAGGTATTACCCTGAACAATTGAATGGGGTGTGATCATCTATCAGCTAACTTGGCAAAGTTTTCACCAGAATATAAGATATTGGTTGAAGAACTTGAAAGACATCCTTGAAGCAGGATTGGACTGAAGACCATCCCATTTTTCTCAATGGACTATTTTTTTAAGAATTTTAGTTTATAATTGTTTTTAAATAATAATAATAAAAAAACAACCCATCTTCATCCATGACTTCCTTTCACATTGTAATACAGGATATACCCAGGGGGAAATTTCCTGATGTCCTGGTAGGCCAATAGAGTCTTGCTTTGAAGGTGTGGCTAGATTATTATTATTATTAACAGTGCACATATAAAGAGCAGGTGATGCTTTAAAATCAGGGCTGCCATCAGGGGGTGACAGGGGTTGACTCCAGTCAGGGGCCCAATGCCCAAGGGGGGCCCGAGATGTGACTGTGCCAAAATGCCATGTATTTTGTGTTTGAAGAACTTTTTAAGCTATACTGCAGGAAACCACAATTTTCAGAATGCTTTGCAGCTAAAAACCTCAAATCAGAGGTGGAGGGTGGAGCTCCCGCCCACAACTGCAATGCACATAGGGAGTGAATGTGGGAGGAGGAAGCAGCAGCTGCTATGTGATTTGCTGCCTTCCCTGTCATGCAGGAAAAGTCTGTAGCTGCTCCTCCCTCTTCTGCCTTCAGAGGCTCCCTTTTAGTTACAGAGGACAGAGAAGCAGGCTAGCTGAGTAGGTATGTCTGTATAAAACAAATGTCATTTGTTAAGGAAGGCTGCTCATAGCCTTGATCCAGCTGAGCTCAGACAGGAGTTGTTTACTCTGCAGCTGAGAGACTGTGTGGAAATCTAAAGCTGATCCCTTTACCCACTGACACCAATGAATCTTGAATTAAATGCCATCTATACTGCTGGAAAAAAGTCTCTCACACACATGGTTAAAAGTGTCTTGATGACTTTAATCAGTTGCAGTATTAAATGTTAAACTGCTGGTTAAACTGCTGGTTAAAGTCATCAAGATATTTCATAAATCTGCAGAAAAGTTTTTTTTTAATGCATATCCTACACAGATAAAATACATATAATTAAAAAAAAATATGCTGATCTGGTGAGAACAAGCACATGAGTTGCATGGATTTTACCTCAGAAAATACATTATACTGTTCTTTATAATTCACCACTTTCCTGCCTCATTATATAACTTTATTTCTAAAGGTTGTATTAGTGAAACACAAAATAATTTTGCCATAAACTAATCCATGTGATATGTATTATTAAAGAATACAATCAATCATTAGTGACATCAAAATTCCATCTTGAATATGGAAAAGCACTGTGTAAGAATGCTACAATATATTTTGCCCAATATGAACTTAAATCTGTTTAAACTGATTTTAAAGCTAACTTTAAGTGCATGTTTGTGCACATCTAGTCCCTGAAGACAGATTGTTCAGTGGCTGAGGTGGACAACTTCAACATCCACATTAGGGAGACAGGGCTCAGAAGGAGTCAGAGCATATTAAAAAGAGGTTACTGTTACCTAAATGTACATCTGTACTGTATATGTGTCAATCAGATGACTCTAAATTTCTAAATAAGCAGCGCATCTAAATTCCTTGATTGTTCTAGATAAATACTGTATATGCCCCTGTGTACTTCCCTCTACTCACAAAATGTATGTGTGAATGAGGCTGTGCATGACACTGGCATTATGAACTGCTCAGACATCAGGCATTATCAGAGGCTTGCCCACCATCTGGCTAGGTGTGTGGCACTGGCAGAAAGCTGATTAATAACCTAAGCCATATTGAAAGACATAAAATTTGCCTTTTTGTTTCTTCAGTTAGAAATAGCTGATTTTATACACAATAACTTTCTCCATAAGCTTTAAGGGACAGTAAAGTAATTATTAGACATCCATTAAATTCAATTGGACATTCAGATAGAGAATACAATTTTAAACAACTTTCCAATTTACTTCTATTATTTTATTTACTTCCTTCTCTTGTTATCCTTTGCTGAAAAGTTTACATAGGATAGCTCAGAAGCAGCAAATAACCTAATTTCTAGCTGCTGATTGGTGGCTGCATATATATAATAATTGTCATTGGTTCTACCATGTGTTCAGAAACCAATAGCACATTCCTGCTCCTTCAACAAATGATAACAAGAGAATGAAGCAAATTGTATAATAGAAGTAAACTGGAAAGTTGTTTTGGGGTTTCATGTCCCTTTAACAACCAAGCACTACTTGTGTTTCAGTGTTTGTGAATGTGTTATTACCTTTAGATCATTTTCAAGTTTGACTAGACTCTGGAGGGTGGGGGTTGGGGGCCCCTGATCAATGGTTTAGTAAGGGGGCCCAAAATTTCTAGTGGTGGCCCTGTTTACAATTAAGCTATGTAATCTGCTTTGGGGGTTAAACATATGATTACACCAAGAGTAAAAGGTTTAATTAAGAAAACAGATTAGAGATATTCTTTAGATGGTTCTTATGGCTCTTTGTGAAAGATCCTGCAAAACTATAGGATGTTTTTTCTAGATAAAATTAATTGAAATCCAATTGCAGGGGTGAAAGTTAGAGAGTGTAGGCATCAAGTCAGCTTTTTGTATGAGTGATAATCAGGTCCATTAGCCAATTTCATTTTTAGATTAATCTCAATCAGTTAGAAAACAGGTTTTATCCATTTCCTCCTCATACTTTGTTAACTTGTCAAATATTATCTTTGGAACCCATTATAAATCCAATTCAAGTCCATCAAAAGAACATTTACTAGTTTAACTATAACATTACATTTGCTAGTTTGATTGTAATATTGAAATTATGTATAAATCACATGATTACAAATAAAATCTCAATATTTGAATGTTTGTTTATTATTGTTTATGTGTTTTTAAGACTATAGAGTATAAGACTATAGTGACACACAATTACAAGCAAAGGGTTAATGACACATAAGTCATTACTGGGCATAGATATGCATATCTATGCACTATGCATACGTAAACTAAATGCATTCAAACATCCATTTAAACAGTTTGCCTGCTCAAATACTAGAAGTGGTTTGTGTTGCATTGGAGGTGATGTTATTTGAGTCATCGCCAATGTGATACAACCACCACTGACTGTCTGAGAAAGAGCAAATACATTTAGAAACATTATTTCCCCTTCTATGCTTCCTCAACAAACCAACACAACATGGCTTACTCCAAGGAAAGGGTCTTATAAATGCTGTGGGACAAGATGTAAAACCTGTGACCACATTATCCAGGGTAATACTTTTGTATCACAAACAGGTAACAACAACAAAACGTTCAATATCCGCTATTTCATCAGCTGTAACACTACACATGTAAGATAACTACTTACATGTATGGGATGTAATATTCAGTACACAGGTAGAACTCATTTTTAGAACATGTAAGGGCTATTGAGGACCCTGATTCTAAAACCCCCATAGCCAAACATTTCAGAACACAACACGATTCAGATAGTTCAGGGAATAGATTGTGTCCCAGTATGCAGAAGAGGAGGCAATAGGGAAGCA
The DNA here is from genome assembly GCF_027579735.1 of Bombina bombina. Classification (NCBI taxonomy): domain Eukaryota; kingdom Metazoa; phylum Chordata; class Amphibia; order Anura; family Bombinatoridae; genus Bombina; species Bombina bombina. Next base: position 185,824,994 of record NC_069502.1, read on the forward strand.
AAACTAGATCAAAAGGAGATAGTCTTGATTTTTCCATTTAAATACCAGGTTTCCTAATGGTCTCAATTCACGTATGGATGTTGATCTCTTTATAAAACACTAAATTTGATCCTTTTCCACTCTAAACAGTATTTACTTCTGTGTTAAGTAATAGATAGACAGTGTATGATGGAAATATTTAAATTATGGATAAACAGCAATGCTTTATTAATATGTCTACTAAAATATGTGTATGTGCTTAGTTAGAATATGTAGTTCCTGTACCTTTAAGACTGAATGAGGACAAGTTAGGGGTTAATAAAATACATGATTTTTATTGGTGGGTTTTTATCTTAGAAAGTCAATTTCCATGACCCCTCACACTATCAGTGATCAAGTGCATTCATCTACTTGTTCTTATACATATTGGATTTATATATTTTCAACTCTGTTGACATTAAATTTTAAAGTTTTACTTACCTCATTTGGAACGTATTTTTCATAGTGCCAGGATGCTGGGAATCATACTTTCATGTTGGCCTTTACAGGGGCAGGGGCCTATCCTGGAGCACATGGGAGCACACACCCCCAGTATCACCTCAATATAGGTACTGAAGAATGCCACGGTTAAAGAGTTTTGGTTTGAGCATCCTTTACCCCTCTTTCACCTAGAATACGAGTTATGTGTGCTATAGGGAAATTAACGAACGCAACAAACGTTGCGTTAGTTAACCCTCTATAGCGCAGCCATTAAAAGTTTTCAACCATCAAGCGCTGTTTTGACGTGCTAGTGGAAGCTTTCCCCATAGACATCAATGGGGACAGCGGGTCACAAAAAAGCCTAACACCTGCGATCGCGGAATGAAAAGCTCTGTAACGCAGTCCCATTGCATTCTATGAGGAAAATAAAAGTTACATTAAAACACCCTAACATAAACCCTGAGTCTAAACACCCCGAATCTGCTGCCCCCGACATTGCCGCCACCTACCTACAGTTATTAACCCCTAATCTGATGCTCCCGATATTGCCGCCACTATACTAAAGTTATTAACCCCTATTCCCCTGCACCCCAACATCGCCCACACTATAATAAAGATATTAACCCCTATTCTGCCGCCCCCCGACATCGCTGCAACTAAATAAAACTATTAACCCCTAAACCTCTGGCCTCCCACATCACTACCACTAAATAAACCTATTAACCCCTAAACCACCAGCCCCCCACATCGCAACAACCTAAATTAAACTATATTAACCCCTAAACCTAACCCTAACGTAACCCCAAGCCTAACCCTAACCCTAACACCACCTAACTTTAACATAAATAAAATACAGCTAAATTAAAGTTACAATTATTAACTAAATAATACCTAAATACCTTAAAACTAAATACATACTTACCTGTGAAATGAAACCTAAGCTAGCTACAATATAACTAATAGTTATATTGTAGCTAGCTTTGGTTTTATTTTTATTTCACAGGTAAATTTGTATTTATTTTAACTAGGTAGACTAGTTAGTAAGTAGTTATTAACTATTTACTAACTACCTAGTTAAAATAAATACAAACTTGCCTATGAAATAAAACCTAAGCTGCCTTACCCTAAAAATTTAAATTACCAAAAATAACAAACACTAACATTACAAAAAATAAAAAAAACTACCATTACAAAAATTAACAAACGAAATTATACAAAACAATAAAAATTATTCCTATTCTAATACCCTTTAAAAAACAAAAACACCCCAAAATAAAAAAAAAAACAACCTAATCTATAATAAACTTCCAAGGGCCCTTAAAAAGGACTTTTTGGGGCCCTTAAAAGGGCCTTTTATAGGGCATTGCCCTAATGTTAACAGCTCTTTTGCTACAAAACAAAACAAAACAAATATCCCCTAACAGTATACAAACCCCACCCCCCAAACCCACAAAATAAAGTAAAAGCTAATCTTCCCATTGCCCTGAAAAGGGCATTTGTATGGGCATTGCCCTTAAAAGGGCATTTAGCTCTTTTGCTGCCCAAGCCCTAATCTAAAAATAAAAACCCACCCAAAACGAAAAAAATACATTACACAAAATAACAAACAAATTATCAAAAATAATAATAATTATTCCTATTCTAATACCCATTTAAAAAAAACACCCCAAAATAAAAAACCTAATCTAGAATAAACTACAAAATAAAAAAACTATCTAAAAAACCTAATCTACCCATTGCCCTTGAAAGGGCATTTAGCTCTTTTGCTGCCCAAACCCTAATCTAAAAAAAATCCCACCCAAAAGACCCCTAAAAAAACCTAACACTAACCCCGACGATCCACTTACTCAATATCCAATAGAATGAGAGCTGCTTAAATCCTATTGGCTGATTTGAACAGCCAATAGGATTTTAGTAGCTCTAATTCCTATTGGCTGATTCAAATTTTTTAGCCAATAGGAATGCAAGGGACGCCTTTTTGAAAAGGCTCCCTTGCACTGAAGCTTCAGTGTACAGCCGCAACCGTATAAAAAGGATGCTCCACGCCGGATGTCTTCAGGATGGATCCACTCCGCGCCACCGGGATCAAGATAGAAGGTGCTGCCTGGATGAAGATAAAAGAGGCCATCTAGATTAAGACTTCTAGTCACCTGGATGAGGACTTCGCCGCCTTGATGAAGATAGAAGAGGCCGTCTGGATAAAGATCGTTCAAGCGGGACTTCAAAAACTGTAAGTGGATCGTCGGGGGTTAGTGTTAGGTATTTTTTAAGGTTTTTTTGGTTGGGTTTTTTTTAGATTAGGGCTTAAGCAGCAAAAGAGCTAAATGCTCTTTTAAGGGCAATGGCCATACAAATGCCCTTTTCAGGGCAATGGGTAGATTAGGTTTTTTTAGAATTAGGTTTGTTATTTTGGGGGGCTGGTTGGGTGGTGGGTTTTTATGTTGGGGGGTCTTTGTATTTTTTTTCAGGGCATAGAGCTGATATCTTTGGGGTAATGCCCCACAAAAGGCCCTTTTAAGGACTATTGGTACTTTATTGTAGGCTTTTTTTGGGGGGGGGGGGCTTTTTAATTTTTATAGGGCTATTAGATTAGTTAGTTACTAGATACTTTGTAATTTTTAGAGTAGTGCTAGAATTTTTTTAATGTGTAGTTTAGTTTTATTTAATTGGTAGTTAGTTTAATTTTATTTTAATGATTATATTAGTTTAATTGTTAGTTTAAACTTAGTTTTTTTAATTTGACATGTACGTTTTAATTTAATTTAAGGTAGGGAAATTGCAATTTTAATATAAAGTTAGGGGTGCGTTAGGTTTAGGAGTTACTAGTTTAATTTAGTTTATTGCGATGTAGGGGCTTTCGGTTTAGGGGTAAATAGTTTACTTTAGTATATTTCACTGTAGGGGGCTTGCGGTTTAGGGGTAAATAGGTTTATTATAGTGGCGGCGGGGTAGGGTTTAAAGGGACATAATACTCATATGCTAAATCACTTGAAACTGATGCAGTATAACTGTAAAAAGCTGACAGGAAAATATCACCTGAGCATCTCTATGTAAAAAAGGAAGATATTTTACCTCACAATCTCCTCAGCTCAGCAGAGTAAGTTCTGTGTAAAAATTTATACTTCACCTGCTCCCAGCTGCAGGTAAAAATAAAAAAAAAATGAAGAAATGAACAGCAGCCAATCAGCATCAGCAGTGCTGAGGTCATGAACTCTTACTGTGATCTCATGAGATTTGACTTAACTCTCATGAGATTTCATAGTAAGCTTCCTTTACCTGATTGGTGAAATAATATGAGAGTTCACGATGCTCATCCCCTAAGATGTCCCAGGACAGACACATTAAAATGCTGCTTAGAAATCCTTTACAATGGGAGGTGGCTACTGAGGAACTTTTGAGGTAAAATATCTTTCTTTTTTACATAGAGATGTTCAGGAGATATTTTCTAGTCAGCTTTTTACAGCTATGCTGCATCACTTTCAAGTGTTTAAACATTTGGGTATTATGGCCCTTTAATAATGATAACTAGTATTTATATAGCGTTACAGGCTAAAAGGCTTGCGATACAGCTATACTGACAAGACTTGTAATGGCTGCAATGCTGTTTTAATGCTGAAATGGCAATTTCTTCAGCGTTAAAACCAGAATGCACAAATCATAATCTAGCTGTTTGTAAATTAGTGTGAGAAAGAGCCACGTTAGAATGCAGCTACACGTGCATACTGTGTACAGGCATACGTCAGAGAAATTGCAGGTTTGGTTCCAGACCACCGCAAAAAAGCAAATAAAGCAGTAAAGCGAGTCACACACATTTTTTGGTTTCCCAGTGCATTTAAAAGTTATATTTACACTACACTGTAGTCTACTAAGTTTACAATAGCATAATGTCTAAAAAAATGTACATATCTTAATTAAAAATACTTTCCCCTAGATTACCAGTCTTGCATTAGCCTTAAAAAGCAGCGTTGAGAGGTCCCAACGCTGCTTTTTATTGCCCGCTGGTATTACGAGTCAGGCAGGAAAGGGTCTACCGCTCACTTTTCTTCCGCGACTCGAGGCTACCACAAATTCCTTTACGTCAATTGCGTATCCTATCTTTTTAATGGGATTTGTCTAACGTCGGTATTACGAGTCTTGGAAGAAGTGAGTGGTAGACCCTCTCCTGGCAAGACTCCTACCGCATTTAAAAGTCAGTAGTTAAGAGTTTTATGGGCTAACACCGGAACATAAAACTCTTAACTAAAGTTCTAAAAGTACACTAACACCCATAAACTACCTATTAACCCCTAAACCGAGGCCCCCCACCACATCGGAAACACTTAAATAAATATATTAACCTCTAATCTGCCGACCGGACATCGCCGCCACTTTAATAACTATATTAACCCCTAAACCGCCGCACTCCCGCCTCGCAAACACTAGTTAAATTTTATTAACCCCTAATCTGCCGTCCCTAACATCGTCGACACCTACTTACATTTATTAACCCCTAATCTGCCACCCCCAATGTTGCCGCTACTATATTAAAGGTATTAACCCCTAAACCTAAGTCTAAACCTAACACTAACCCCCCCCCAACTTAAACATAATTTAAATTAAACAAAGTAAATTTACTACAATTAAATAAATTAATCCTATTTAAAACTAAGTACTTACCTATAAAATAAACCCTAAGCTAGCTACAATATAACTAATAGTTACATTGTAGCTAGCTTAGGGTTTATTTTAATTTTACAGGCAACTATGCATTTATTTTAACTAGGTACAATAGTTATTAAATAGTTATTAACTATTTAATAACTACCTAGTTAAAATAAGTACAAAATTACCTGTAAAATAAATCCTACAATTACACCTAACACTACACTATCATTACATAAATGACCTAAACTACCTACAATTAAATTAAATACAATTAAATTAAATAAACTAAATTACGAAGAAAAAAAAAATTACAGAAAATAAAAAAAGAATTACAAGAATTTTAAACTAATTACACCTAATCTAATCCCCCTAATAAAATAAAAAATCCCCCCAAAATAATAAAATTCCCTACCCTATACTAAATTACAAATTGCATTGCCCCAAAGTTATCTGCTCTTTCACCTTTAAAAAAAATACAATACTCCCCTCAACATTAAAACCCACCACCCACACACCCAACCCTACTCTAAAACCCACCCAAACGTCCTAACACTGAATGAAGGTTCCTTTAAATGACGTCATCCAAGATGACGTCCCTTGAATTCCGATTGGCTGATAGGATTCTATCACCCAATCGGAATTAAGGTAGGAAAAATCCTATTTGCTGATTGGATCAGCCAATAGGATTGAGCTCACATTCTATTGGCTGTTCCAATCAGCCAATAGAATGTGAGCTCAATCCTATTGGTTGATTGGATCAGCCAATAGGATTTTTCCTACCTTAATTCCGATTGGCTGATATAATCCTATCAGCCAATCGGAATTCAAGGGACACCATCTTGGATGACGTAATTTAAAGGAACCTTCATTCAGTGTTAGGACGTCGTTTGAAGAGGATGGCTCCGCGTCGGCTGGATTGAAGGTGGACCCGCTCTGCTCCGGATGGATGAAGATAGAAGATGCCGCTTTGATGAAGACTTCTGCCGCTTGGAGGAACTCTTCTGCCCGGATCGGATGAAGACTTCTGCCCCTCTGGAGGTCCACTTATGCCTGGCTGGGTGAAGACGGCTCAAGGTAGGGAGATCTTCAGGGGGGTAGTGTTAGGTTTTTTTAAGGGGGGATTGGGTGGGTTTTAGATTAGGGTTGGGTGTGTGGGTGGTGGGTTTTAATGTTGGGGGTGTATTGTATTTTTTTACAGGTGAAAGAGCTGATTACTTTGGGGCAATGCCCCACAAAAAGCCCTTTTAAGGGCTATTTGTAATTTAGTATAGGGTAGGGAATTTTATTATTTTGGGGGGATTTTTTATTTTATTAGGGGGATTAGATTAGGTGTAATTAGTTTAAAATTATTGTAATTCTTTTTTTATTTTCTGTAATTTAGTGGGTTTATTTCTTAATTTAGTTTATTTAATTTAATTCTATTTAATTATAGGTAGTTTAGGTATTTTATTTAATGATAGAGTAGTGTTAGGTGTAATTGTAACTTAGGTTTTTATTTATTTTACAGGTAATTTTGTACTTATTTTAACTAGGTAGATATTAAATAGTTAATAACTATTTAATAACTATTGTACCTAGTTAAAATAAATACAAAGTTGCCTGTAAAATAAAAATAAACCCTAAGCTAGCTACAATGTAACTATTAGTTATATTGTAGCTAGCTTAGGGTTTATTTTATAGGTAAGTATTTAGTTTTAAATATTATTAATTTATTTAATTGTAGTAAATGTATTTCTTTTAATTTAAATTATATTTAAGTTAGTGGGGGTTAGATTTAGGATTAGACTTAGGTTTAGGGGTTAATAAATTTAATATAGTAGCGGCGATGTTGGGGTCGGAAGATTAGGTGTTAATAAATTTAATATAGTTGCAGCGACGCTGGGGGCAGATTAGGGGTTAGTAACTATAATGTAGGTGGCGGCGATGTTGGGGGCAGTAGATTAGGGATTCATAGGGATAATGTAGGTGGCGGCGGTGTCCAGAGCAGCAGATTAGGGGTTAATAATATAATGTAGGTGTCAGCGATAGCGGGGACGGCAGATTAGGGGTTAATAAGTGTAAGATTAGGGGTGTTTAGACTCGGGGTTCATGTTAGGATGTTAGGTGTAGACATAGATTTATTTTCCCCATAGGAAACAATGGGGCTGCGTTAGAAGCTGGACGCTGCTTTTTTGCAGGTGTTAGGTTTTTTTTCAGCCAGCTCAGCCCCATCGTTTCCCAAGGGGAAATCGTGCACGAGCTATTAACCCCTAAACCGAGGCCCCCCACCACATCAGAAACACTTAAATAAATATATTAACCCCTAATCTGCCGACCGGACATCGCCGCCACTTTAATAAATATATTAACCCCTAAACCGCCGCACTCCCGCCTCGCAAACACTAGTTAAATTTTATTAACCCCTAATCTGCCGTCCCTAACATCGCCGACACCTACTTACATTTATTAACCGCTAATCTGCCACCCCCAACGTCGCCGCTACTACAGTATATTAAAGGTATTAACCCCTAAACCTAAGTCTAAACCTAAACCTAACCCCCCTAACTTAAATATAATTTAAATTAAACAAAGTAAATTTACTACAATTAAATAAATTAATCCTATTTAAAACTAAATAGTTACCTATAAAATAAACCCTAAGATCGCTACAATATAACTAATAGTTACATTGTAGCTAGCTTAGGGTTTATTTTAATTTTACAGGCAACTATGCATTTATTTTAACTATGTACAATAGTTATTAAATAGTTATTAACTATTTAATAGCTACCTAGTTAAAATAAGTACAAAATTACCTGTAAAATAAATCCAAACCTAAATTACAATTACACCTAACACTACACTATCATTAAATAAATTACCTAAACTACCTACAATTAAATTAAATGCAATTAAATTAAATAAACTAAATTACGGAAAAAAAAAAAACTAAATTACAGAAAATAAAAAAAGAATTACAAGAATTTTAAACTAATTACACCTAATCTAATCCCCCTAATAAAATAAGATTAGGGGTTAATAAGTGTAAGATTAGGGGTGTTTGGACTCAGGGTTCATGTTAGGATGTTAGGTGTAGACATAGATTTATTTTCCCCATAGGAAACAATGGGGCTGCGTTAGAAGCTGGACGCTGCTTTTTTGCAGGTGTTAGGTTTTTTTTCAGCCAGCTCAGCCCCATCGTTTCCCAAGGGGAAATCGTGCACGAGCTATTAACCCCTAAACCGAGGCCCCCCACCACATCAGAAACACTTAAATAAATATATTAACCCCTAATCTGCCGACCGGACATCGCCGCCACTTTAATAAATATATTAACCCCTAAACCGCTGCACTCCCGCCTCGCAAACACTAGTTAAATTTTATTAACCCCTAATCTGCCGTTCCTAACATCGCCGACACCTACTTACATTTATTAACCCCTAATCTGCCACCCCCAAACGTCGCCGCTACTACAGTATATTAAAGGTATTAACCCCTAAACCTAAGTCTAAACCTAAACCTAACCCCCCTAACTTAAATATAATTTAACTTAAACAAAGTAAATTTACTACAATTAAATAAATTAATCCTATTTAAAACTAAATAGTTACCTATAAAATAAACCCTAAGATAGCTACAATATAACTAATAGTTACATTGTAGCTAGCTTAGGGTTTATTTTAATTTTACAGGCAACTATGCATTTATTTTAACTATGTACAATAGTTATTAAATAGTTATTAACTATTTAATAGCTACCTAGTTAAAATAAGTACAAAATTACCTGTAAAATAAATCCAAACCTAAATTACAATTACACCTAACACTACACTATCATTAAATAAATTACCTAAACTACCTACAATTAGATTAAATGCAATTAAATTAAATAAACTAAATTACGGAAAAAAAAAACTAAATTACAGAAAATAAAAAAAGAATTACAAGAATTTTAAACTAATTACACCTTATCTAATCCCCCTAATAAAATAAGATTAGGGGTTAATAAGTGTAAGATTAGGGGTGTTTGGACTCGGGGTTCATGTTAGGATGTTAGGTGTAGACATAGATTTATTTTCCCCATAGGAAATAATGGGGCTGCGTTAGAAGCTGGACGCTGCTTTTTTGCAGGTGTTAGTTTTTTTTTCAGACAGCTCAGCCCCATTGTTTCCTATGGGGAAATCGTGCACGAGCACGTTTAGCCAGCTTACCGCTACCGTAAGCAATGCTGGTATTGAGGTGAGATGTGGAGCTAAATTCTGCTCAACGCTCACCTTTTTGCGGCTAACGCCAGGTTTAAAAAAACCTGTAATACCAGCGTTGTCTTAAGGGAGCGGTGGTAACAAAAGGCTTGTTAGCCCCGCAAGCCTTACCGACAAAAACTCGGAATCTAGCCGTTTATTTATAAAAAATCTGAGCCTTCATTAAGTCATAATCTTTTTGCTGGTATATATATATAATTGTATTGTATATAAGTGTCTATACATGTGTACTTCTGTGTTTATATGTGTATATATATATTGGGAAAATGGCGCTGAAAGCAGGTTTGCCACAAACCTTCAATTTGTAAAATGCGTAATATCTGCTAAGCGCAATAAAGCAAATTGCAATAAGCGAGGTATGCCTGTATACATATTAGGTATGTGTCCGTGCATGGCAAAAGCTACCACAGCTGTCACTATAACAGGGACATTTTTACAGTAAGCATTTCTCTTAACATATACTATATACTTTGCAAAAAAATATGCATATGTCGCATCTCAAAAATAAATTTCAGTACTGAATGAAATTAAACAGGATAATCAAAATAGCTGCCAAATTCAATGTTAGTTCATACTTATCTAAACATTATATTGATATAACCAGAGTTTCATTATTATAGTTATGACAGTCTAGTTATGACAATCTAGAATAGAAAAAACTAACTATGCATATGTCCTTTAAGCTTATTTTTTCATGCATTTGCATAAAACAGCATTATAATGCAAATATAAAGGTTTATAGCTCTGAAATTAATGATGTCTTTTTCCAAAACAAGTTATGAATACTGTATTCCACCTATCTCCCTGCAAAATTTCATGTAAATTGGAGTAGCTATTTTTTGCTGTAGCCTTGTCTATCAACTGTACCAGCATTTTCATTAAAAAATCACACATTTAATTCCCTATTTTTGTATTGATTCGGATGACAGAGATAGATACTGTAGATAAATGATAGATATGCAAAAAGATTAATAGAAATATTGAATGGTATCTTCTGAAATTCTTTCAGTTTAATCCCATTTCTCATGTTGTGCTTAAAAATATGAAGTGAAGCATGTTCACATGCCTTGTCTCCAGAAACGACAACACAACAGTGGATGCCTGTTTACACATAGGTACATTAAAGCCCTCAAGAGACAAGCTACTCATTCATACAATAAAACTGTCATGTTCTTTTATATAGGAGAATAATAAAACCTTCAAAGTAAAGGAAAGAGAGAAAATGATTGGTTTTATTGTGCATAGGGGTCACACATCATAAAGACAATTAGTATGACTCTTGGTTTATGATACAATATAACAAAACCTCACTGGACATATCAAAGAACTGGCTTCTTAGATTACAGTAGTCTTGATTTTATTGTTTGTAAAATCATAGAAACATAAGGGCCAAAATTCCAATTCCAATTAATTACTGTAATATATTATATATGTGTGTGTGTTTGTACTATTCTTGTGATCCTTTACACTCTCATATTGTTACATGAAGTAATATGACAATTCTTCATGATCTATGACAATTCATACAAAGGTTATTAAATAATCTATTGATAAAGTTGATTTCAATATTTATGGCAATATTAAAAATTGCATAGCATGCATATCATGTTTTAAACCATATCCTATATAATAAAAGGTCAGGTATGTTTGTCCGAAGCTGTTATGCGCAGTAGAGACTGCACGAGACCAAACACACCTGGCCATCTGTAATGAAGGATCAGTCAGTGAGGATCAGACAGCAGAGAGGGTGGTAGGGACCTGGCATGGTAGGGGACATGGCCATGTAGAACGGCAGTGAGCGGGCGTGGTGGCAGCCTGCCCGGGCGGGAGTGCGGGCAGGTGGGACTGCTGCACTTGGACTAGTTGTGAATAAAATATTGGAATAATTTTAAATCTACAAATCTTTAGCAGGTAAATATCTATAGGGAACTTGATTTATGGAGCCTTCTTCTGACCTCCAGGTAATGCAACTTTATAATCTAGTTATTTTATTTTACATTTGCCAGTAAAGCTAATTAGAAGCTTAATTTTAAATTGTTCAACCATCTTTTAAAGGAGTGTATGAGTTACTTTTTTTTATAAGCACCACATATGGAATTTAAGTCCTTCGTGGAACCTTAAATTTAAAAGAAAATTACTTTGATGTTTTATACGAATAAACAATAGATTATTTTATATGTATATGTAAAGCTCTCTGGTCCAGAGAGACATTGTCTGAGTCTCATCAGTACTTTGAAGTCCCTCAAAGAATTCTAGAATTTTGGCATGATTGCGGTTTATCTTACTATGCTGGGCTCTGGATGTGAAGGAGAGATACATACATTAAAATATTACAATAAAAAAAAAAAAAAAGATTTTGCATGATTTCTCTCCTTAAAAGTTTTTGATCATTGTGTCCACAGTTTTAGCATGGGCATGTTAGCTGATAGACTTTTATTATGGACATGGCGAATGGGGTTTCTTTATTGTAATATTAGTACCAGGAAAATTAGAAGATGCCACTCTAATGAAGATTAAGCCAAGAGAGCTGTATAACTAGGCTGACCATATTGCCGCTTTAAAAAGGGACACATATGAAAAATACATATGTCAGGGCTGTTTTCAGAGCTGTTTAAAGAAATGGTTTTGTATAAGAACCCTCACATATGTATTTTTCATATGTGTTTCTTCTTAAAGCGTCAATATGGTCAGCCTATGTATAACTCAACTTGATGTGTAAGGTATGATGACACATTGGAATAGCCATAATCTGGAGCAAACAAACTGAATGGCTGTCTGTTAACTGATTGGTTTTTGAGTAGTCAGTCAGACATATAGTTGTCAACCAATCATGAGGCAAAATGATATATCAAGTGAACTGCTAAAATACTGATTTATTTTTGAAAATACATGCAAAAGTTCCATTCAATACTAGTTGTGTTATAAAAGAACATGTTAATTAAAAATTAAATACCAAGTCCATTCCACCCAATATAAAACAATCAGTTTGGTAGTGTATATATATATATATATATATATACATATATATATATATACAGGGAGTGCAGAATTATTAGGCAAATTAGTATTTTGACCACATCATCCTCTTTATGCATGTTGTCTTACTCCAAGCTGTATAGGCTTGAAAGCCTACTACCAATTAAGCATATTAGGTGATGTGCATCTCTGTAATGAGAAGGGGTGTGGTCTAATGACATCAACACCCTATATCAGGTGTGCATAATTATTAGGCAACTTCCTTTCCTTTGGCAAAATGGGTCAAAAGAAGGACTTGACAGGCTCAGAAAAGTCAAAATAGTGAGATATCTTGCAGAGGGATGCAGCACTCTTAAAATTGCAAAGCTTCTGAAGCGTGATCATCGAACAATCAAGCGTTTCATTCAAAATAGTCAACAGGGTCGCAAGAAGCGTGTGGAAAAACCAAGGCGGAAAATAACTGCCCATGAACTGAGAAAAGTCAAGCGTGCAGCTGCCAAGATGCCACTTGCCACCAGTTTGGCCATATTTCAGAGCTGCAACATCACTGGAGTGCCCAAAAGCACAAGGTGTGCAATACTCAGAGACATGGCCAAGGTAAGAAAGGCTGAAAGACGACCACCACTGAACAAGACACACAAGCTGAAACGTCAAGACTGGGCCAAGAAATATCTCAAGACTGATTTTTCTAAGGTTTTATGGACTGATGAAATGAGAGTGAGTCTTGATGGGCCAGATGGATGGGCCCGTGGCTGGATTGGTAAAGGGCAGAGAGCTCCAGTCCGACTCAGACGCCAGCAAGGTGGAGGTGGAGTACTGGTTTGGGCTGGTATCATCAAAGATGAGCTTGTGGGGCCTTTTCGGGTTGAGGATGGAGTCAAGCTCTACTCCCAGTCCTACTGCCAGTTTCTGGAAGACACCTTCTTCAAGCAGTGGTACAGGAAGAAGTCTGCATCCTTCAAGAAAAACATGATTTTCATGCAGGACAATGCTCCATCACACGCGTCCAAGTACTCCACAGCGTGGCTGGCAAGAAAGTGTATAAAAGAAGAAAATCTAATGACATGGCCTCCTTGTTCACCTGATCTGAACCCCATTGAGAACCTGTGGTCCATCATCAAATGTGAGATTTACAAGGAGGGAAAACAGTACACCTCTCTGAACAGTGTCTGGGAGGCTGTGGTTGCTGCTGCACGCAATGTTGATGGTGAACAGATCAAAACACTGACAGAATCCATGGATGGCAGGCTTTTGAGTGTCCTTGCAAAGAAAGGTGGCTATATTGGTCACTGATTTGTTTTTGTTTTGTTTTTGAATGTCAGAAATGTATATTTGTGAATGTTGAGATATATTGGTTTCACTGGTAAAAATAAATAATTGAAATGGGTATATATTTGTTTTTTGTTAAGTTGCCTAATAATTATGCACAGTAATAGTCACCTGCACACACAGATATCCCCCTAAAATAGCTATAACTAAAAACAAACTAAAAACTACTTCCAAAACTATTCAGATTTGATATTAATGAGTTTTTTGGGTTCATTGAGAACATGGTTGTTGTTCAATAATAAAATTAATCCTCAAAAATACAACTTGCCTAATAATTCTGCACTCCCTGTATATATATATATAGCAAAAGATAGAAGAAAGCACTCTCTGGTCTTAAATACAAAGGTTGTTTTATTTGTAGTGACGTTTCGGGGAAAGCTTCCCCTTCCTCAGACCAAAGAACAATACAAAGTGCCAAACATTTATACACATACAGACCCCTCCCCCTGTTAAAAAAACACCATTACATAAAGCAATTATCTAAAATACAGACAACACCTGTGTAGAGTGAAACTACAGCAATGCGTGTAATACACTGATTGAAAACACCTGATTGTGAAAACACTTGTCTTGCTAACTACACATTGGAATTAATTACAGTTAACCTTCAACCATGGGTAGCTATAGAACAACTTAATCTAAATTGTACAATCACATTGCAAAAATCATTAGGTTAATTAAAATATCCATAGCATGCATAGGGCTAGAATACAAGTGGTTACTAAAGTTAGCGTAGGTTGCTAAAAGCAATATCAAAACCTTGCTAACTTATGCACGTAAAGTAAATGGTTGAGATTAAGCACAAACATAATTTGCACTCGTCAGGTTAGTTTGACTTAAGACACAGCGTAAAGTATAAGGGGTAAAAAAAAGTGCACCAAACACAACATAAGTACATTATAACAAAGTGCTACACTCATATATACACCTTTCAATAAAAAAAATCATGTAAATATAAATTTAAAAAAAAATGATAAGGTTAAAAGGTATATGGTTGATGACAAGGTGTTTGACTTGGAAGGTCTGTAATGTATATACATATGTCTAAATATACACATATAAACACATATATACACATCTAAATATGTGTATGGGTAAACATATATTTGCATTTACATGTGTATTTATGTGTTTATATATATATATATATATATATATATATATATATATATATATATATATAGTATCAGAGAGGGTAAAGCACTCCTGGTAAATATTTGCCAAGGCCCAGTCCGCCTGTGATGCCCAGGGTGCACTTCAGAAATTCATACAGCAACAAGGAAGGAAGGCCCTCACTGGGTCTTTGTCACCAAAATAATTTTAATCCGTGATGTTTCGGGGTCTCCCCCATTTTCAAACAGACATAAAGAATAAAACAATGTACTCGCCCATATAGACAACCCTCAGACACCCAGAGCGGCGCTGCTTGCGGCGTTCCCGGAAGTGGATTCTTCCACATGACTTGCATTACGTAATAGGAGTGACCATAGGAACCGGACACTAGATCAGCAGCGCCTGAAAAAGAAAACACATCAGTTATAGCAGCACTTTTAGGTAATAATAGCTCCTTCTTTTTAAGTTAAACAGAACTAGCAATCATCAACCAGTATCACTCCATGTATTATTATTATTATTTAAGATGATTGCTAGTTCTGTTTAACTTACAAAGAAGGAGCTATTATTGCCTAAAAGTACTGCTATAACTGATGTGTTTTCTTTTTCAGGCGTTGCTGATCTAGCGTCCGGTTTCTATGGTTACGGCTATTATTTTTTTACATTTTGGCAGCCACCAGATGGCACTACAGCAGAGTACTTTTGAGCGTGGGAAATGTTATTACAAGGAGTAAAGCATTAGCATTTGAGAGGATTTCTGAGTGTGCACTAAACCACTATGCACAGTGTAAGACAGACTTGGCACTTAAGTTTGTACAGTATGTGCCTGAGTCACACGGCAGATCACTTTCATTTGCAGAGGAGGTAGGACTTACTTAGTAAATGTTTTTTATTTCTTTGTGCAATTTCAGATTGTAACTTCAGTGTGGTAGTAGTTGTATGGTGGGGCCAGGGGAACAGAAAAAAACACATTTTTTTCAGCAATTTGCAGAAGTGTATTTATAATTATTTGACAATGCTGTAGAAATTCTATATTTAAAGCAATGCAGAAATGTTTCCTCCTCAATACATAAATGGTAGGTGCCCTTTTGGCAGATATGAGTTTTTTTATTAATATATACATTTTAATTACATTCCAGTTTACTGTCCCTTTATGCAAGGACTTTCCAGATGCAAGGCGGCATTTTATCTAAGATTTTTACATCTGCATAAAATGTTATACTCTCAGACTAAGATTGCTCAGTGTTTGAAATGACATAGGTTAACTTAATACTGTTCAGTTTATACTACAGCTGACTTAATTTTGAAATACATACAAACAAGCCTAAATCCTGCATTTAACCAGATCTAATGGTATGAGACAGAGTACCACAGCTTATGGTTCCAACAAGACCATATAGAGTACAGCATTTTCAAAATGCATAAGTACAGCTGACAGATGGGAACATTTGTACACCATATTTGAAGTGGTGCTCTTGGTTGGGGGAAATGGAGTAAAAAAAACAAACATATCAACATTCCAAAAGTAATTTTCTTCATCTAGCCATCTACCCAGATCATTAATGTACAATTTTGAATTCACAGAATTATTTTTGTTTGCACATTTACAAATATGATTCTTTAAAAAGTGATCTCTTACGCCTAGATTTAGAGTTCTGCGTTAGCCGTCCAAACCAGCGTTAGGGGTCCTAACGCTGGTTTTTACCACCCGCTGGTATTTAGAGTCAGTCATGAAAGGGTCTAACGCTCACTTTCCAGCCGCGACTTTTCCATACCACAGAACCCCTACTACCTATGTACCCCTAAACCGAGGCCCCCCCACATCACCGCCACTCTATTACATTTTTTAACCCCTAATCTGCCGACTGCACACCGCTGCCACCTACATTATCCCTATGTACCCCTAATCTGCTGCCCCTAACATCGCCGACACCTACATAATATTTATTAACCCCTAATCTGCCCCCCCCAACGTCGCCGCTACCTACTTACAATTATTAACCCCTAATCTGCCGACCAGAGCTCGCCGCTACTCTAATAAATGTATTAACCCCTAAAGCTAAGTCTAACCCTAACACCCCCCTAAATTAAATATAATTTTAATCTAACGAAATAAAATAAATCTTATTAAATAAATTATTCCTATTTAAAGCTAAATCAGATTGAGCTTGCATTCTATTGGCTGTTCCGATCAGCCAATAGAATGGAAGCTCAATCTTATTGGCTGATTGGATCAGCCAATCGGATTGAACTTGAATCTGATTGGCTGATTCAATCAGCCAATCAGATTTTTCCTACCTTAATTCCGATTGGCTGATAGAATCCTATCAGCCAGTCGGAATTCGAGGGACGCCATCTTGGATGACGTCCCTTAAAGGAACCTTCATTCGTCGTTAGTCCGTCGGTGAAGAAGGATGGCTCTGCGTCGTCTGCTTGAAGATGGTCAAGCTCCGCGCCAGATGGAAGAAGATAGAAGATGCCGCCTGGATAAAGATGTCTGCCGGTCCTGATGTCCTCTTCTGCCCGGATAGGATGAAGACTTTGGACCCTCTTCTGGACCTCTTCTTGCCGGATAGGATGAAGACTTCGGACCCTCTTCTGGACGGTTCGGTGATACCCGGTGTGGTGAAGACAAGGTAGGGAGATCTTCAGGGGCTTAGTGTTAGGTTTATTTAAGGGGGGTTTGGGTTAGATTAGGGGTATGTGGGTGGTGGGTTGTAATGTTGGGGGGGGGGTATTGTATGTTTTTTTACAGGCAAAAGAGCAGAAATCTTTGGGGCATGCCCCGCAAAAGGCCCTTTTAAGGGCTGGTAAGGTAAAAGAGCTTTACAATTTTTATTTTAGAATAGGGTAGGGCATTTTTTTTATTTTGGGGGGCTTTGTTATTTTTTTAGGGGGCTTAGATTAGGTGTAATTAGTTTAAAAATTTTGTAATTTAGTGTTTGTTTGTTTTTTGCAATTTAGTGTTTGTTTTTTTTTGTAATTCAGTGTTTGTTTGTTTTTGTAATTTAGTTTAGTTGATTTAATTGTAGATAATTGTAGGTAGTTTAGTTAATTAATTTATTGATAGTGTAGTGTTAGGTTTAATTGTAACTTAGGTTAGGATTTATTTTACAGGTACTTTTGTAATTATTTTAACTAGGTAGCTATTAAATAGTTAATAACTATTTAATAGCTATTGTACCTAGTTAAAATAAATACAAAGTTGCCTGTAAAATAAATATAAATCCTAAAATAGCTACAATATAATTATTTGTTATATTGTAGCTATATTAGGGTTTATTTTACAGGTAAGTATTTAGCTTGAAATAGGAATAATTTATTTAATAAGATTTATTTTATTTTGTTAGATTTAAATTATATTTAATTTAGGGGGGTGTTAGGGTTAGGGTTAGTCTTAGATTTAGGAGTTATTACATTTATTAGAGTAGCGGCGAGGTCCGGTCGGCAGATTAGGGGTTAATACTTGAAGTTAGGTGTCGGCGATGTCAGGGAGGGCAGATTCGGGGTTAATACTATTTATTATAGGGTTTTTGAGGCAGGAGTGAGGCGGATTAGGGGTTAATAACTTTATTATAGTAGCGGTGAGGTCCGGTCGGCAGATTAGGGGTTAACAATTGTAGGTAGGTGGCGGCGACGTTGGGGGCGGCAGATTAGGGGTTAATAAATATAATATAGGGGTCGGCAGTGTTAAGGGCAGCAGATTAGGGGTACATAGGGATAACGTAGGTTGCGGCGGTGTACGGAGCGGAAGATTAGGGGTTAAAAATAATATGCAGGGGTTAGCGATAGCGGGGTCGGCAGATTAGGGTTTAATAAGTGTAAGGTTAGGGGTGTTTAGACTAGGGGTTCAGGTTAGGGTGTTAGGTGCAGACTTGGGAAGTGTTTTCCCTTAGGAAACAATGGGGCTGTGTTAGGAGCTGAACACTTCTTTTTTGCAGGTGTTAGGTTTTTTTACAGCTCAAACTGCCCCATTGTTTTCTATGGGGGAATCGTGCACGAGCACGTTTTTGAAGCTGGCCGCGTCCGTAAGCACCACTGGTATTTAGAGTTGAAGTGGCGGTAAATTATGCTATACGCTTCCTTTTTGGAGCCTAACGCAGCCCTTCAGAGAACTCTAAATACCAGCGGTATTTAAAAGGTGCGGGGGAAAAATACACACGTAGCTAACGCACCCCTTTGGCCGCAGAACTCTAAATCTAGCCGTAAATTTCTGCATTTTTTTTATCATGCATGTCACACACTGTTGATTTAGGGGATGCAATATGCAGAAATTTTACCTCCTGTGAGTGTTTCTGTGGGTGTCTGTGTTTATGTCTTTTGTTTGTGTCTCTATGAGTGTGTATGTATTTTTTTCTGTGGGTCTCTCTGTGAGGGTGGGTTTTTATGTCTTTGTGAATTTTCTGTGGGTGTCTGTGAGAGTGTGTGCGTATGTCTTTGTGCTTTTTCTATGTGTGTCTCTGTGAGGGTGTGTGTATGTATGTCTTTGTGTGTTTTCTGTGGATGTCTCTGTGAGGGTGAGTGAGTGTGTATGTATGTCTGTGTTTTCTGTGGGTGTCTCTGTGAGGGTGTGTGTATGTCTAAGCATTTTCTGTGGGTGTCTCTGTGAGAGTGTGTGTATGTCTTTGTGTGTTTTTCTGTGGATGTCTCTCTGTGTGTGTATGTCTTTGTGTGTTTTCTGTGGGTGTCTCTCTGTGTGTGTATGTCTTTGTCTGTTTTCTGAGGATGTCTCTGTCCGTGTTTCCTTGGGTGTATGTGCAAGTTTGTGTTTGAGTGTGTGTGTCCATTGCCTGTTCCTTTTTAGGACATTTTCACCTTACTACTGATTATTCACATCTTTCTACAGACTTTGAGACTAATGAGACCCTTCCGTAAGTCACCAATCCACCATTTAACCTTTAAATTATTGTTTTGGCAGTTCAGGGCCCTTCCTTTAAGCCACTGCATGCTGTTGTCATCATATAGTTGGCATCTTCCTTGACAAAAAGATAATCAGAACTCCATATTTTGTTTTGTAAATCTCCTTTTTTGACAAAACTGTAGTCTACCTTATTACTTGTCTGGTCAATGTAAACAAGTGTTGAGTGCCTGTTTGAGTGCCTGTGTCTGAGTGTGTTTGTGTGTTTCTTTGCAAGTCTGCTAGAATGTCTTTATGTGAATCCTTATGTGTGAGTTTGTGTTTCAGTGTATGAGTGTGTCTGTGTGTTTCTGTGTTTGTGTGCTACTACTGTTTCCAGGTTTGGCTACACTTAAAAATAAAGTGCATATACGTTTTAGTCACTTGGTCAAAAATTGCACATGTTAAGGGGGGGGCTGATCAATGGTTAAGTCAGCGGTCCCAAAATTTCTAGTGGCGGCCCTGCTCCCCATGCACTATCCCAGTGCAGCCTGATACTGAGGCCCCTATTTGCTTCCTCAGATCTATTATATAGCCCTGGGCCTACTTAACAAGGAACAGGTGTACTATATAATAAAGAAACATTAACCACTTAACAACCAGGATAGATTGCTCTTTGTAACCTTTGATTGATATACGCATGGTCCTGTACTCTGTCACAATATATATATATATATATATATATATATATATATATATATATATATATATATATATATATATATATATACAAAAGAATATGAAATCACGCTAGATACAGCTCATATTTATGAGCTGTTTATATTCTAAGTGAATTTCCTTATAAGTACTGCTTGTCAATGGCAAAATATGGATGACACATGTAATATACTATATTATATATATGTGCTGTATCTATATATAATGATACCACTTGAAATCATATATGACATATAAAAAACCGTACAATGTAGCAATAAAAAAACAGAAACTTTAAAAATAAAAGTCTTTTTCAATTCTAAAACATTCTTTAAAACGTTCTTAATCCCAATGAGTGAAAAACGTCCAACAGAAAGTGTTCCTGCACCCAATCAGATGTGCATTTACTTTGAAGCACTCCCAAACACTCTCCAATGGTGGCTCCCTCTGTATTCAGGTCGTTAGTAGTTCAATGACCATGGAAAGAAACACAAGTCAGAAGGGACTGATAGTGTTATATTGTTTTATTGAAGTGCAGGCTGACAGCCTCCCCCTGATACGGATCTATCTGTATTTCGTATTGATCAGATTGCCAGTATTTTGGTAGTACCTATACCCTAGCGCTCTAATATTGTATGTAGATTTTGTGCTTAACCTTATAATACAATAAGAAAATGGCATTCTGTTTGGAATTTGGAAATATATCAGGAGCTCTTGCTGTAAATATACCTCATAACATTGAGGTGAACTATTGTGAGTTTGTTATTCACTTGTTTGTTTTTAGTCTGCACTTCAATAAAACGATATAACACTATTAGTCCTATTAAACCTAAGATTAAATTACAATAATTAAATCTAAAATTACAAAAAATAAAAAAGTCTAAAATTACAGAAAAAAATAAACCAAATTATCCAAAATAAATAAATTAAACCTAATCTAATACCCCTATAAAAATAACCCCCCCCAAATAAAAACACCCACTAATTTAAGACTAAACTACCAATAGCCCTTGAAAGGACCTTTTGTAGGGCATTTCCCTAAAGCAATCAGCTCTTATACCTAAAAATAAAAATTAACCGCTAACAGTAAACCCCCAACCCACCAAACCCCCCAAAATAATAAAACCTAACACTAAAAAACCCTAAACTTCCAATTGCCCTTAAAAGGGCATTTAAATGGACATTGGCCTTAAAAGGGTATATGAATGGGCATTCAACTCGTTTGTGCCCATTAAAATAACAAAGTTCTAATCTAAAAAAAAAAACAACCAAAAAAATAAAACCTTAGTCTAACCCCCAAATAGGTACTCACTGTTCCTGAAGTCTGGTGGAGAAGGGGCTAATAGTTTAAATATGTAGATTGTGATGTGGGGACATGGTGGATTAGGGGTTAATAGATTAAATAGGTATATTGCGATGTGGGGGCATGGTGGATTAGGGGTTAATAGTTTAAATAGGTAGATTGCATTGTCGGGGATGATGTATTAGGGGTTAATAGTTTAAATAGGTAGATTGCGTTGTGGGGGATGGCGGATTAGGGGTTAATAGTTTTAATAGCTAGATTGCGTTGTGGGGGCATGGCGGTTTAGATGTTAATAACTTTAATAGTTACTTTGCGATATGGGGGTTGGCGGAATAGGGGTTAATACATTTATTAAATATTGCGGAGGGGGATTTGCGGTTAAGAGGTAGATATTGCACATGCGTTAGATGTTTGCGACAGGGAACATATACGCACTGCACTTGTATGCGGTGCCGTATATGCGATCGAGTGTAGTGTAAGGTTGGGTTACCATTGTAACCTATTAATGTTTTAGAAAAATGGCATGGGGTAGAAGCGTTAACACAACGCTAACTTGCACCTACACGAAAAGAGCGACTGCACGCAAAGCAGAAACTATTTAAATGGAAATCTGGTACTAAAATGGAGCCGTAAATTACTTTTAGCTGTCGGCTGCTTCATTATCTATCCAATTTTAACAGCTCAATGGAAGCGAGCTCTAATATGGGCTCTGCAATGCTTTATTGCTTCATCCAATCGGCGGCCATTTCTCTGCATATAAGTATAATATTTTCTTGGCGTCTCGCACATGAGCATTCCGGTCGGTTTTTATCGCACATGCCTTTTTCTTCATGTAAAGCCGTGTGAGTTCAGTGTCTCTTAAATCTCCTGATACTATGTAGGTTCACAAAATATGTGGAAGTGACAGAATGTTTTTCTTTGTAATACTGGCTTCCTGTCAAAGTCAGTGAATCCTCAAATAAGATAAGTATGTCTTATGCAAATCATTGTAGTATATCTTTAATAGTGTGTGATTCTGCTAATTTGTTCTCTCACAATCTAAAATAACTATTTTTTCCCCAAAACATCACCCATAGACACTAATATATATTTCAAAAGCAGGAGCTACTAAAAATATACATCACCAAATTATTTGAAATACATGTCCATCTACATTGATGAGGGAACTGTAGATCCACACATGCAAGTCCTTTAACTCCTACTGGATAGGGCATACAGACTTCTGCAATACATAAACAAAAGAGAAGGAGCTCCAGGCGTAGAGTATCTTCAGAAAGATTCAAAACAGTCACCCAAAAATAAACAGTATATTCACAAAATAAGAGCATTTCAAAGGTGCCAGCAGTGCAATCTGGGAATGTTAGCAGTTCACCAGCTAAGTGTATCTTTAGGGGCTGAATTATCAAGCTCCGAATAGAGCCCCTGTTTCTGCGCAAGCCTTCAGGCACGCCGGAAACAGAAGATATGAAGCAGCGGTCTAAAGACTGCTGCTCCATAGCTTGTCAACCTGCTCTGAGGCAGTGGACAGAAATAAACCCAATCAAATTCAATAGGGTTGATTGATACCCCCTGCTAGCAGTCGAATCTGCAGGGGGCAGTATTGCACCAGCAGTTGACAAGAACTGCTTGTGCAATGATAAATGCCGACAGCGTATAGTGTCGGCATTTATCGATGTGCAGCGGACATGAAACACTACATATATATACGTATCATGTCCGCTAGTACTATGATAAATTTGCCCTTATGTCTTAAAGATTACCCTGACCATGATCCCCTTCCATAAGCATATCATTAATGCATTAAATCCCACCCTCTTAAACATAAAGTATCTGACATACCCATAACCATAAAACACATCAATATCTTTCTACTCTAACCCCTTATTCCTATGCTACCACCAACTCTAACCCTATCTGATATTTCCAACTGCAATTAACTCCTTCTCTAACTACAATACCCAAATGCTTAGGTGCTGAAACAGTCATCCCTATATAAATATCCCCTAACATATTACCCTCCAACCAACTCCATCCAAGTCCAAATTTGACCCCTCACAACAAACGTATTGCATCCATAGGGGTATATTTATGTATGTGTGAGCAGACATGATACGATGTAGCGTATCATGTCCACTGCACATCGATAAATGCCGACAGCATATGCTGTCGGCATTTATTATTGCACCAGCAGTTTTTGTAAACTGCTGGTGCCATGCCGCCCCCAGCAGATTGGCCGCTAGCGTGGGGTGTCAATCAACCGGATCGTATTCGATCGGGTTGATTTCTGTCCGCCGCCTCAGAGCAGGCAAACAAGTTATAGAGCAGCAGTCTTTAGACCGTTGCTTCATAACTTCTGTTTCCAGTGAGCCTGAAGGAAACATACGGAGCATGATAATGATAATTCGTACCCATAGTATTGATTTCCTCTTGACTCTTACTCTGTAAACGCACATCATATAATGTCTAACATAGACTGTATATGCATAACATATGTTTGCATCATTTTATATATGGCACATAAATCTACTTTTGACCCCCTCACCGCAAACTTACACTGCATCCAAGTGCCTTCCTACTTGACTACTACACTGCAAACCCAATTTATTCAATTTATAGTTCTAACACAAATATGCAAGAAGTATATATGCATATTTTAAAATACATGGCTAATGACAGACAAAGCAATCAATTCAGTGCAAGAAAAAAATAGTATTTCACTTTCATTTCTAGACAGCCCAACTGAATAAAACCCCATATTTTCCACAGCTGTATTTCATACTGAAAATGTATCAAGTAGACATAAATTTATTTTAAAATTCTAGGTGACTTATACTCTTTCTATTAAACCCATCTCTGTGAATAAGTAATTGCACCATGTTGAAACAAATGGACTAGTGCATTTCCTGATTGCATTTTTATAATAACATTGAATTTGGATATGAGAGAGTAGGTTATATTGCTGAACCAATAAAATTCTGGTGCCACCCTTGATAGTAAAATGTATTAAGTCAAACAGGAAAAACGTATTTCACAACATATATTAATGTTCTGAAAAAGCAAGGGAAAAATAAGGCACACAGATAATGGTGAATAATCAAATATTTATTAATATCTTTTATAAATCCCAAACCACATAGGAGTGGATCACAAAATTGAATAGGTCAAACGTATCTAAAAGTGAGCACTATACATATATATTTAAAATGCAATAATCAAGGAAAAATATACTTCGGGAAGGGCCAGGAAAACTCTAAGCATACGTATGCTGCAAAAGCTATAACCTAGCCTAACCTACTAACCATACAAATTAGCAAAGTGAAAAGCTGTTGGCGATATTTCAAACATAGGTAACAAGTTACAAAGATAAAGTGATCTGCAATTGAAGCGTTATTATGCAAACTAGCATGAGAGGTAAATAAGGCAGACACCTCAGTTAGATGTCTGCAAATCACATAGGCAGATATACGCTTCTAATAGCAAAATAGTTCCCATGTTAGTGTAACATTTCACTTATCTGCTTGATCCAACAGTTCTCCGATTACATGCTGTGTAGCGCTCAGGGCGTGTGACGTCACTTCAAACCTGAGCGGTGTGGCTATCAGCCTGCTTGGGATAGGTTGAGCTGTGAGAGGTGTGTCCCAAGTTCCGAGAATGTATCCGCTGGATTGGCCGGTAGCTACAGTGAAAGAACCAGGCTTCCACTGATCTATGTAGCCAAGCACATACCAGGATGTACCGTAAACTCAGCAATCTGTAGAAAAACAGCCAAAAAACAAGTGATCCCTCAGTGGATCAAAATCTCCGTTCTCACACACATTCGAAGTCACATTACCGTTCTGTCCAGCGTATAACGAAAGTGCACAGTCTCTGATGACAGGCTACTTAAGATAGAGTACAGGCGCTCATATCCAGCGCACAGCACAAGTTAGGATCAGGCAGTTCTTAGAAGATCACTCCAAGGTGAGACTTAAACTTTTACCATAAGTTTCGTTGAGTTTTGCCAAAGACAGGAGTTAGTCGACTTCACTCCTTGATAGGATAGCACATTAGTGCCAAAATCACACAAAGTGCCAACGCACGTTTCACCCCTGCAGCAAGTTTGTGTCTAAGGGGTTCATCAGGGCATCCTCTTTATATAGACCCACCTGCACCTTCAGAGGTGATCCACTTATTTGTGACAGCTAATCTCTTAAAGCTATACACAAGTTCGCCCTGTTCACAATTACAAATAAATGTCAAAAGGGGGAGGAAGTGAAAGCTTATAAATTATGTCTGGAAAAACTTAATTCCTGAGCCTTCCAAAGCAAAGCAAACACTGCCTTCAAAATGATCTTGAGGTGATATGCTGGACAGAGCGGTAATGTGACTTCGAATGTGTGTGAGAACGGAGATTTTGATCGGCTGAGGGATCGCTTGTTTTTTGGCTGTTTTTCTACAGATTGCTGAGTTTACGGTACATCCTGGTATATGCTTGGCTACATAGATCAGTGAAAGCCTGGTTCTTTCACTGTAGCTACCGGCCAATCCAGAGGATACATTCTAGGAACTTGGGACACACCTCTCACAGCTCAACCTATCACAAGCAGGCTGATAGCCACACCGCTCAGGTTTGAAGTGATGTCACACGCCCTGAGCGCTACACAGCATGTAATCGGAGAACTGTTGGATCAAGCAGATAAGTGAAATGTTACACTAACATGGGAACTATTTTGCTATTAGAAGAGTATATCTGCCTATGTGATTTGCAGACATCTAACTGAGGTGTCTGCCTTATTTACCTCTCATGCTAGTTTGCATAATAACGCTTCAATTGCAGATCACTTTATCTTTGTAACTTGTTACCTATGTTTGAAATATCGCCAACAGCTTTTCAATTTGCTAATTTGTATGGTTAGTAGGTTAGGCTAGGTTATAGCTTTTGCAGCATACGTATGCTTAGAGTTTTCCTGGCCCTTCCCGAAGTATATTTTTCCTTGATTATTGCATTTTAAATATATATGTATAGTGCTCACTTTTAGATAAGTTTGACCTAGTCAATTTTGTGATCCACTCCTACGTGGTTTGGGATTTATAAAAGATATTAATAAATATTTGATTATTCACCATTATCTGTGTGCCTTATTTTTCCCTTGCTTTTTCAGTACATTAATATATGTTGTGAAATACGTTTTTCCTGTTTGACTTAATACATTATAATAACATTGGCTGAGCTGTATAAATAATTTCAATTTGTGTAAATTCTACCATTATAATTATAATCCCACCCTTACATACTTGCACACATAAGACTCCAGCCATGACTATGCCCATTTGCATTTTCTTAGCAAATGAAGAGATGTAACCTTTGGGACTGCTAAGCTGATTGCATTTACATGCTTTAAGGTATTTTCATTTTATCACTGCCAAGTTTAATTAAAAAGGTGAAAAAGCAGCCCAGAGCAACAACTTCATCTCCTGCACTATGAAAACATGGATATCTTAAGTTTTAATTTTAATTTTTAAGATTCCCAGAACTTGCTATACATGTGAGCTTATGACTAAATACAGACGTAGTTTTGATTGGCAATGCTACTGATTTTAAACTTCAGTGCTTATTACTATTAAATCAGGTTGTTGCAGAGTTCTAATATGTGCAAAGCTGATCAATTACCACATTAAAATAAAAACTTAAAAAACATACTGCAAATGCTTACAAAGCAAGAAGGAAAAAATATTAAACTTTGATCAGACATACTGTAACTAAGATTGCATGTCCTGTGGACAGTAAAGCATCCATTAACCTGATTATGGGCCAAATTGCAAGTGGTGCACTCATTTTTTTCCCTTACATGCGCAAACACCGCTTAAAGTAAATTTTCAGGGGGATATTTATCAAAGCGTCAATCTCAGTGCATTCGCTAGCATCAATACGCTTGCCAGACATCGCTGAAGCGGACCCACATACAATGACCTCATTTATCAAAAAAATGAAAAAACACGTACGTCAAGTACGTCGCGATGAGCATCGGACTGTTGTTAAGTAACAGTCATCGATGTCATACAGCTAGATTACGAGTTTTGTGTTAGAGGCTGTGCGGTGCTAACAAGCAGTTTATGCCCACCGCACACTTACAGACAGTGCTGGTATTACGAGTTTTTACAAACCAGACAAGAAGTGAGCGTTGAGCAAAATTTTGCTCATTACCGCACTCCAATACCAGCGCTGCTTACATTAGCGTTGAGCTGGTGTAACGTGCTCGTGCGCGATTTCCCCATAGGAATCAAAGGGGAGAGCTGGCTGAAAAAAGTCTAACACCTGCAAAAAAGCAGCGTAAAGCTCCTTAATGCAGCCCCATTGATTCCTATGGGGAAATACATTTTATGTCTACACCTAACACCCTAATCTTACACTTATTAACCCCTAATCTGCCGCCCCGACATCGCCAACACCTACATTATAATTATTAACCCCTAATCTGACGCTCCGGACACCACCGCCACCTACATTATACTTATGAACCCCTAATCTGCTGCCCCCAACATCGCCAAACCCCACATTATATTTATTAACCCCTACTCTGCTGCCCCCAATGTCGCTGCCTCCTACCTACACTTAGTAACCCCTAATCTGCCGCCCCCAACGTCGCCGCCACTATAATAAACATATTAACCCCTAAACCGCCGCACTCCCACCTCACAAACATTAGTTAAATATTATTAACCCCTAATCTGCCGGCCCTAACATCACCGCCACCTACCTACATTTATTAGCCCCTAATCTGCCGCCCCCAATGTCACCGCCACTATACTAAATGTATTAACCCCTAAACCTAAGTCTAACCCTAACCCTAACACCCCCTAACTTAAATAAAATTAAAAGAAATCTAAATAAAAATTCCTATCATTAACTACATTATTTCTATTTAAAACTAAATACTTACCTATAAAATAAGCCCTAAGCTAGCTACAATATAACTAATAGTTACATTGTAGCTAGCTTAGGATTTATTTTTATTTTACAGGCAAGTTTATATTTATTTTAACTTGCTAGAATAGTTATTAAATAGTTATTAACTATTTAATAACTACCTAGCTAAAATAAATACGAAGTTACCTGTAAAATAAAACCTAACCTAAGTTACAATTACACCTAACACTACACGATAATTAAATTATTTCCCTAAATTAAATACAATTAAATAAAATTATCTAAAGTACAAAAAAACAAAATATTAAATAACAGAAAATAATAAACAAATTACAAGATTTTTAAACTAATTACACCTAATCCCCCTAACAAAATAAAAAGCCCCCCCCCCAAAAAAGCCCTACTCACACTAAATTACAAATAGCCCTTAAAAGGGCCTTTTGCGGGGCATTGCCCCAAAGTAATCAGCTCTTTTACCTGTAAAAATAAAGTACAAATCCCCCCCAACATTAAAACCCACCACACACACAAACAACCCTACTCTAAAACCCACCCAATACCCCCTTAAAAAAAACCTAACACTAACCCCTTGAAGATCACCTTCCCGGGAGAAGTCTACATCCAACCAGGCCGAAGTCCTCAACGAAGCCGGTAGAAGTCTTCTTCCAAGCCGGGCGAAGTGATCCTCCAGACGGGCAGAAGTCTTCATCCAGACGGCATCTTCTATCTTCATCCATCCGGCGTGGAGAGGGTCCATCTTCAAGACATCCGACACGGAGCATCCTCTTCTGATGACGGCTAACACAGAATGAAGGTACCTTTAAGTGACGTCAATTCTATCAGCCAATTGGAATTAAGGTAGAAAAAATCCTATTTGCTGATGCAATCAGTGAATAGGATTGAACTTCAATCCTATTAGCTGATCCAATCAGCCAATAGGATTGAGCTCGCATTCTATTGGCTGATTGCCTTGTAGAGTTTTATGCTACGGCGTTGTAGTGTAAAACTCTTAACTACTGACTTTAAAATGCGGTACCAGGCTTGACAGAAGAGGGTCTACTGCTCACTTTTAGGCAGACTCGTAATACCGGCGCTATGCAAGTCCCATTGAAAAAATAGGATACGCAATTTACGTAAGTGGATTTGCGGTATTTCCAAGTCTGGCCAAAAAAGTGAGCGGTACACCTGTACCTTCAAGACTCGTAATACCAGCGGGCGTTAAAAAGCAGCGTTGGGACCAACGCTGCTTTTTAAGCCTAATGTACAACTCGTAATCTAGCCGAATGTTTTTATGTTTGATAAACAAATCTACCACCAGTTAAAAGGGACAGAGATGGGTGCAGTTTGTGCACCCACTTATAAATGCCTCCATTTGGGGCATGGGAGATGGGAGATAGCTATTATGCTTTTGTTTGGTCCCAGGTTGAGCGCTTCTCTCTATTTATTTATGCAATATTTTAAAGTGTGTGTTTTTGTATGTGTGTATTTTTATGAACAAAAGTATAGGTTTAATCTGAATTAAGTGTGCTGAATTCCCTGTCTATTTTTGAAAACTAAGGGTTACAAGTTTCCTAGTTTTCCTCCTTCTAGTTTTTTATTAATATGATTTGTAAGGGTCTGGACCTCCTTATATACAAAGTAAAAAATTAAAATATAAATACAATATAGGCCGGCTAGCACTATTTTTTTATTTTTGAATTATAAATGTATATTTGTTTAATAAACCATCAGATATATGTATAATTATGTATAAATAGAACATATTCCATTTTGTAAAGAACATTGGAAATGGAATATTCCTATATTCATGTCAGGTAAGCGCTAATGAGAATATGCTATGTTGTTTTCAGAATATTGAGGTGTTAGTTTTTTTTCCATTTTTACTTCTCTGATTTCTATGGGAAATGCAAATTTGCCTTTGTTGTTTGTATGATTTTGAGGTGTTTTTTCAAGATTTTTTCTCCATTGACTTCTATTTTGGAATGTTAATATGAGATAGTGTTTGCGCGATCATGGGGTGTAAAGTTATAAGTGAATGCATAAAAGCGATCGTGATTTTTGGATTTCAACTTTTTCCGAGATTTTGGTTACCGCTAGAGATAAAAACTTTTTACGTTCAACGTTTAATACCAGCGCAACCCAAGTCGCGCAAAAAAAGAAAAAACTAGCAGGGGAAGGGGAAATGTCCAAATTGGGCCCAAAGTGTCAATATTTTTGTTTTTGTTTGTTTAAATAGTTTTTTATTGATGTTTTGCAAGTAGAGAAAGTGTTCAACATGTTAGAACAGGAGTGTTATCCATAAGATTACAGCATCAGCACAGTATCATATAGCTCAAAATATTTATTACAGTATTGATACATGTTGACAACTAACAATTTTGAAACCTCATGTTTATATATAACTTCTAGCATGGTTATAACCATTATGTTATCCACTACCGGGATAACTAATCTTATTGATAAAACTAAATCAGTCACATCTGGTAGCTATTTATTTGACCTTTGGAGCTTTTGTGTCACTGCATCTAGGGAATAAATCAATTCAATTCTGCTTTGATAAAAATTCCCATCAAGGTGATGATCTGAACATAGAAGGTGAGCAGAAGTGGGGGTACACCGCTTCAATATTGAGAGATGTGGGAGGGGAGAATAACTGTAATCTCTAAAATTAACAATACTTGAGAGATAGATCCAATTTCTATTAGAGTTTCTCTCAACAGTAGATGGAAAATATTGTAACAATATTGGGATAATAGTTTTGTAAAAATTAGAAAATGGGACTTATAAGTAAGGGGATAGATTTACTACCCCCAGTTATATATATAACTTCAGAACATTTGGAGAGCTTCAATTAGGGTATAAACCAGAAGAGCAAGTTCTGTTACTAGTGTATAGATTTGTGAAATAAGGAGCTAAAACACCAATTGCCACTGTGCTTATGTCTGTAATGACATCATACCTCAATAAGGATATTGTATTCTGGTCTACCCCCCTTATGGTAACAAATAGAACTAGTAACCTAATAGCAAAATAACCATTAATAAGCACTTAAGATAAACATTAACATAGCTATAAGATAAAGAGCTAACATTATATTTCCTCTTTTAAAATACGGCATTTCAAACTTTGGGACCATCAAACTTAGAACTTAAGAACACAGAAAGAGATAAGCAAAATTGCATAGAGTCATGTTTACAGCACTAGGCACTATTTTTAAAGTCCTTTGAGTTCCCACTGAGGCATATATATCAACTACAGTAAGATGCCTAAGTAGATAGTGGCAACATTTGGTTCAGCTAATTGCCTGAGGAAGGAAAAGTTAGTAAGAGAAGAACAAGAAAATGTATCAACATTATATTGTAAACATCTCTAAGTCTAGTTCATTCAGTCCAGGCTCAGGGACAGTAATAATCAGGATCCCATATCATGTGGAATTTATAAAGGATACGTCTAAGTCGCTGCTCCTGTTGCAAGACTCCTCCGTTTAGCTGCTGGTTAAGATCTTCTTGGGAGTGGTCTTCACTCAGGAGCAAACGCCCTTAGGGTTTGAGAATCCAGCGGCTGATGTGACTTTGAGTGAGTTGTCTGTATTAAATTCAGAGATTCCAATAGTTACATTCCCTGTTTAAGTGTGGATACCACATATGACTGTCCATTGTGTTGAAAGAAGAGTTTGACAGGAAAACCCCATCTATATTTGATTGTATGAGACCGAAGGCATTGTGTTATAGGTTGAAATTATCTCCTCTTGGCAAATCTAGGAAGATTTGAATATCCTGGATAGGTTCCGGCATAGGGCGCCATGTACTAAGCTTCGAAGTGACCGTCCGTCTGTATTTCCGCGTCAAAATTCGCTCACCATCTGCTTCTCGTATGTATCAATCTGCGATCTGCTCGAAAAACCACTATTTTCATCAGCGATCGTAATTTTACTCAACTCATCGTTCCGAAGCCTTTTTCCACTTACTACATGTTCGATCGCACGTAAATTCGCTGTAATCGGAAATTATGAATGTTACAACTAATCCGCCCGCTCCAACTTTCACTGTAACTTCGCGTGATATGCTTTGCGACCATTTAGGTAGCGAATACAATAGAAAACTATAGGGGGTATCAACCTGACGCCAGGTAGAAGTACTTAAGTGAAAGGACTAGACTACTATTGTAGCATTATTGGTTTTTGGATCAGTGAATGAAGATGGAGACACTTTTACACATGTTTCTTTTCCGATTAATTCAATTACGAGGAAGAAGGGCTATACAGGCACCGGTTAACAACTTGCAAAGAAGGAGAGGTAGAAGAATTAGAGTCCCTAGAGTTTTCCTTCCACGTATGGGTTTTATGGGATTTAGTTTGACGCTTGATATCGTTGAACCTTTTTTTGCAGGACTCGATATCTTTTTTAGTGGGTCCTTGAGCACTCACTGCGTCACTAATTTTCTCCCAAATAATCTTCTTACGAGCGCCTGGGGTTTGCTTGACTCGACTACCATAAATATTGTCATAATATTCGAGTACTAGATCAACAAGTACAACATTCTGTTGATGCGAGAAGTAAGGGTTGCGAGTCTTCTTAGAAGTAGCAGAATCTCCGGAGCAAGCCATCTTGTCAAAGTGAATATCGAAAAGTAAATAAACAATATTCTAAGATTTCTGGGAAAATGCACATTCTTATACATGTCAGCAGCCAGACGTTGCCGCTTGTCTGGCGATTATGACACCTAGATCGTCACGTGGGTAAAGAACTAAACCAGTCAGGTCGCAGACTGCTTCTTAACTTTGCTCTTTCGTGCCGAACAAAGCTTCAAAGTTATCAATAATCCGATTGTCTTCGACACACAATAGACGCAAAATTTTACGGCTTGGTTTTTAGTACATTCATGTAACGAAGTGCCATCCGCATGGTGCGAATGCCGGCGGGTTATTTCGATACGGTCTGTGCGAAAAAATTGACGCCTTAGTACATGGCGCCCATAGTTTTGTTTAAAAAAAACAGCTCTCAATACTTTTTCTTTGAAAGTATAATAGTGTAGGTGAATTATTATGTCTCTTGGTTGTTCAGAATTTAGATTTCTAGGCCTCAGAGCCCTGTGCACTCTGTCTATTATTAGGTCCTGCTCTTGTACCATTTCAAGTAGAGCTTTGAAAAAATCTTATAAATATGTAGGCAGATCATTTGCCAAGACATTTTCAGGGATGCCCCAAATGCGAAGGTTGTTTTGTCTCAACCTATCTTAGAGGTCTGCCATCTTTGTTTCCATTTCTGAGATCATCTCCGTAAGTGTCTACGTATAAGACAACAGGTTTGCATGGTCTGTTGCCATGTCTTTATGTTTTCTTTCTAAATTTTCAGTCCTCTCAAACAGGGAAGCTATGTCCCTTCTCATTTCTGCTACAGATGTTTTTATTTTCTGTTTGAGAGAGGAATGATGTGAGTCCATTTTGGTGGAGAGGGAGTTGATTAACTCAGTAAGAGTTACATTATCCATTCTGGTGGGGGGCTGTTCTCGTAAGTCCAGACAGTCGGGTCTAACATGAGTAATTGATGAATCCCTGGAATCATAATCCGACATGTCTCTATCTACTTGTAGTTTATGGTGGAAGTGATTGGCAACTGTTCCTTTTGAACCTTCCTGGTATTTTGATTTCTTCCTTGTACCATCTCAAATATTATCAGTACTGGTTATGGCTAGTATATTACTCAATAATAGTATTCTTTATGGGTCGTGGTATAGTGTCTTCTTTTTTGTGACACAAGTTTCAAGTAACCAGGTTCAATGAGTGGAAGCTCTGGGTTCTTGGATAATCTGGGGGGAATCCTCTATCCCATCTGTATTAACCTACTCCATCTTTATCTGTATGTTACGTAACTAACTTGTGTAGATGAAAGTCTGAAGACAGATTATCTCAGTTACATGAGCACTCCGCCACAAATATGCTTTTATATGAAAATGCACACTAGGCAAGGTGACGGGAGTGAGCAGGCCAGAGTGATTATGTTACATAGTACTGTTTCTATGATTTTGTGCAATTCAGAGTGTCTCTTGCTTAAAGAACTCTAGTGTGATATCTCTTATCAGTCAGTATACACTGTGTTTTATCCCTGGTTATGCTAAGTGGTTCTCCCGCAGCTTGATTCCCAGTATTTCACAATAGTGTTATGCTGATACTTTCTGAAAGCAATGCTAGATATCTTTAATTATGTTGTGTAATTATTGCCTCAGCAAGTTGTTAGTTAGGTGTGAAAGTGTTGGTAGGGGCTACAATCCACGTCGAATTATCAGTAGCTGGTCTGATATCTTTTACTCCACTATTAACAATATAGGGGCACCCCGTGTTCCTGGCGAGCCTTCAGGCTTGCTAGAAACACCAGT
Source organism: Bombina bombina (assembly GCF_027579735.1). Taxonomy (NCBI): domain Eukaryota; kingdom Metazoa; phylum Chordata; class Amphibia; order Anura; family Bombinatoridae; genus Bombina; species Bombina bombina. The sequence continues at coordinate 185,859,895 of NC_069502.1, forward strand.
TACGAAGCAGCATTCTAAATACCACTGCTCCATAACCTGTCCGCCTGCTCTGAGCAGGCGGACAGACATAGCCGCAAATCAACACAATCGAGTATGATCGGGTTGATTGACACCCCCTGCTGAATCTGCAGGGGGCGGCGTTGCACCAGTAGCTCACAAGAGCTGCTGGTGCAATGCTGAATACGGAGAGCATATTGCTCTCCGCATTCAGCAAGGTCTGTTGGACCTGATCCGCACTGTTGGTTTAGGTCCGACAGACCTTTGTTATGTAAATTTCTGTTACTTGGTCATTCACTATGAGAGATCAGAGATCCTCTCTTATAATCTTTTTGATAGTCCCTTCAGTGTATAAGCATACATACGTAATGAAGTTATATATCTCCTTAGTACATTGGTGGGGAGAGTGAAGAAGGCCTAAGTGCCGCTATATGGCCATTAAGGAGAGTAATTTGGCTACTCTAGGATGTACTCCAATGAGAACGATAATGTTAGGGACACACCTCTAGTTGTATGTCATTAGATTTACCCTCACCTCAAAGTTCGGATCGATGTTTCTGAACCCCAGGGCTATATGTTTCCTTATCGGGAGGCTTCTAAATATGGCGGCCTTTCTCGCCAAAAACCCTGGGCACTTCTCTGTCCTACTTTACTTTACCCCTTTTCCAATCTGTGAAGACCCAAATGTAGGTCTGTGCCTCAGATAATGCTCACCCCGACACTCTGTCCCCTAGATGTTCAGGGGACTATAGTGCACTGGCATTCCGTTATAATTCAGCTCTGGTTGTCTCGTAGCTGCAGTTGTCAGAGTGCACTCTCCTTCGAAATGCAGCTATCTCTCGATGCGCTGGATTTAAGCATTAAGAAGGGTAATTTCTCAGTCAATTTTATATATTAGGACTTTAGTAAAATCTTTTTAGTGTTGACATATGCAGGAGCTCTCCTTCAGTGCGACTTCTACCCCAGTTAGCTCCGCCTCCCCAGAGTGTCAATATTTTGTGTGGCCACCATTATTTTCCAGCACTGACTTAATTAACCCTCTTGGGCATAGAGTTCATCAGAGCTTCACAGTTTGCCACTTCCACTCCTCCATGATGACATCACAGAGCTGGTGGATGTTAGAGACCTTGTGCTCCTCACCTTCCGTTTGAGGATGCCCCACAGATGCATAATAGGGTATAGGTCTGGAGACATGCTTGGCCAGTCCATCACCAAGGCAGTGGTCATTTTGGAGGTGTGTTCGGGGTCGTTATCATGTTGGAATTCTGCACTGCAGCCTACTCCCCGAAAGGAGGGGATCATGCTCTGCCTCAGTATGTCACAGCACATGTTGGCATTCATGGTTCCCTCAATGAACTGTAGCTCCCCAGTGCCGGCAGCACTCATGCAGGCCCAGACCATGACACTCCCACCATCATGCTTGACTGTAGGCAAGACACACTTGTCTTTGTACACCTCACCTGGTTGCCGCCACACACGCTTGACACCATCTGAAACAAATAAGTTTATCTTGGTCTCCAGTAATCCATGTCCTTAGTCTGCTTGTCTTCAGCAAACTGTTTGCAGGCTTTCTTGTGCATCATCTTTAGAAGAGGCTTCCTTCTGGGACGACAGTTATGCAGACCAATTTGATGCAGTGTGCGGCGTATGGTCTAAACACTGACAGGCTGACCCCCCCCCCATCCCTTCAACCTCTGCAGCAATGCTGGCAGCACTCATTCGTCTATTTCCTAAAGACAACCTCTGGATATGACGCTGAACATGTGCACTCAACTTCTTTGGTTGACCATGGCAAGGTCTGTTATGAGTGGAACCTGTCCTGTGAAACCACTGTATGGTCTTGCACACCGTGCTGCAGCTCAGTTTCAGGGTCTTGGCAATCTTTTTATAGCCTATGCCATCTTTATGTAGAGCAACAATTCTTTTTTTCAGATCCTCAGAGTTCTTTGCCATAAGGTGACATGTTGAAATTCCAGTGACCAGTATGAGAGAGTGTGAGAGTGATAACACCAAATTTAACAAACCTGCTCCCCAGTCACACCTGAGACCTTGTAACACTAATGAGTCACATGACACCGGGGAGGGAAAATGACTAATTGGGCCCAGTTTGGACATTTCCACTTAGGGGTGTACTCACTTTTGTTGCCAACGGTTTAGACATTTATGGCTGTGTGTTGAGTTATTTTGAGGGGACAGCAAATTTACAATGTTATACAGGCTGTACACTCACTACTTTACATTGTAGCAAAGTGTTATTTCTTCAGTGTTGTCACATGAAAAGATATAATAACATATTAACAAAACATATTTTTCCCCCTCCCCTTCCCCCCCCCTCTCTCTTTAGGGAAGAGGTTACAGTGTTAAACAGGTACATACATTATAGCTACCAGTAGATACATCATTAAGAAAGTAGGTCTCTGTTGATATTCATTAGTTTAATGCATAACAGGAAAAGAAGCAAATAAATTTGTCTCTACTTGGGAAATTCCATTACAATGGGATAACAGGCACTATAATGAATATTATATATACCTCAACAAATAATAATACTTTTTGTGAATAGGTTATACATATATAAGACAGTGGCTTTCTGTATGCATCTATAGGGAAATTTTGTGATAAAAATAAAAAATATATGCATTAAATGTTTAGATAAATTTAGCCCACAATATATGGCAATATATATAGATTAACATTGATGTATATATATGTGATGATAATTGATATTTTTAGGTACAAATGAGAGGTGAATGCTGTACCTGATATGGTAATGATCTGCTTCCTCTTTAAATATCAAGCAGTAAGACTAATGTAGGCATTGGGGCATCCAATAAGATTGTGAGGGAGCATACTTAAGCTCCACAGGTGATAGGTAAACTGAGTCTATGATAAAGGCTAACAGCCGAAATGCATCAGACTGGCTGATATGTCTGCAGCTTTTTAATTTGTACATGTGTGCTGATTTTTAATTGAATTTTCAAAATAAAGGAAACTTTTTTTGTAAGCAGTTATCGATTGCTAATTATATATACAGGGAGTGCAGAATTATTAGGCAAATGAGTATTTTGACCACATCATCCTCTTTATGCATGTTGTCTTACTCCAAGCTGTATAGGCTCGAAAGCCTACTACCAATTAAGCATATTAGGTGATGTGCATCTCTGTAATGAGAAGGGGTGTGGTCTAATGACATCAACACCCTATATCAGGTGTGCATAATTATTAGGCAACTTCCTTTCCTTTGGCAAAATGGGTCAAAAGAAGGACTTGATAGGCTCAGAAAAGTCAAAAATAGTGAGATATCTTGCAGAGGGATGCAGCACTCTTAAAATTGCAAAGCTTCTGAAGCGTGATCATCGAACAATCAAGCGTTTCATTCAAAATAGTCAACAGGGTCGCAAGAAGCGTGTGGAAAAATCAAGGCGCAAAATAACTGCCCATGAACTGAGAAAAGTCAAGCGTGCAGCTGCCAAGATGCCACTGGCCACCAGTTTGGCCATATTTCAGAGCTGCAACATAACTGGAGTGCCCAAAAGCACAAGGTGTGCATTACTCAGAGACATGGCCAAGGTAAGAAAGGCTGAAAGACGACCACCACTGAACAAGACACACAAGCTGAAACGTCAAGACTGGGCCAAGAAATATCTCAAGACTGATTTTTCTAAGGTTTTATGGACTGATGAAATGAGAGTGAGTCTTGATGGGCCAGATGGATGGGCCCGTGGCTGGATTGGTAAAGGGCAAAGAGCTCCAGTCCGACTCAGACGCCAGCAAGGTGGAGGTGGAGTACTGGTTTGGGCTGGTATCATCAAAGATGAGCTTGTGGGGCCTTTTCGGGTTGAGGATGGAGTCAAGCTCAACTCCCAGTCCTACTGCCAGTTTCTGGAAGACACCTTCTTCAAGCAGTGGTACAGGAAGAAGTCTGCATCCTTCAAGAAAAACATGATTTTCATGCAGGACAATGCTCCATCACACGCGTCCAAGTACTCCACAGCGTGGCTGGCAAGAAAGGGTATAAAAGAAGAAAATCTGATGACATGGCCTCCTTGTTCACCTGATCTGAACCCCATTGAGAACCTGTGGTCCATCATCAAATGTGAGATTTACAAGGAGGGAAAACAGTACACCTCTCTGAACAGTGTCTGGGAGGCTGTGGTTGCTGCTGCACGCAATGTTGATGGTGAACAGATCAAAACACTGACAGAATCCATGGATGGCAGGCTTTTGAGTGTCCTTGCAAAGAAAGGTGGCTATATTGGTCACTGATTTGTTTTTGTTTTGTTTTTGAATGTCAGAAATGTATATTTGTGAATGTTGAGATGTTATATTGGTTTCACTGGTAAAAATAAATAATTGAAATGGGTATATATTTGTTTTTTGTTAAGTTGCCTAATAATTATGCACAGTAATAGTCACCTGCACACACAGATATCCCCCTAAAATAGCTATAACTAAAAACAAACTAAAAACTACTTCCAAAACTATTCAGCTTTGATATTAATGAGTTTTTTGGGTTCATTGAGAACATGGTTGTTGTTCAATAATAAAATTAATCCTCAAAAATACAACTTGCCTAATAATTCTGCACTCCCTGTATATGTATGTCTATGTATGTACTGTGTATGTGTTTATATGTATATTATTTATATTATTTTTCTTTATTCATCTAGGTCAATGTTTCGGTCCTCACAGGGAGCTTTCTCAAGACCAAATGTTTTCTTTGTTGACATAAAGTAAAAGAGAAAACATTTGATCTTGATGAAAAATTATTTGAATCAAAGCTAAATCATTATTTTTTTGTCCTGCAAGTGCCTCTTTCAACACTATATGTAAATATATATATATATAAAACAACATTAATTATAGTATATATATATAAAACAACATTAATTATAGACCAGCACTCCCAATAATCTAAACAGCAGCATAAATTCTAAAATCATCAAGGCACTCTCCATTATTTGATGTTTATGAAAACCGGAGAGTGCCTTGATGATTTTGGAATATATATATATATATATATATATATATATATATATATATATATATATATATATATATATACATATACACTCACCGGACACTTTATTAGGTACACCTGTTCAATTGCTTGGTAACTCAAATTGCTAATCAGCCAATCGCATGGCAGCAACTCAATGCATTTAAGCATCTAGACATGTTGAAGACAACTTGCTGTAGTTCAAACCTAGCATCAGAATGGGGAAGAAAAGAGGATTTAAGTGATTTTGAATGTGGCATGGTTGTTGGTGCCAGACAGGCTGGTCTGAGTATCTCAAAAACTGCTGATCTACTGGGATTTTCACACACATCCATCTCTAGGGTTTAAAGAGAAGGGTCAGAAAAAGAGAAAATATTCAGTGAGCGTCAGTTGTGTGGATGACAATGCCTTGTTGATGCCAGAGGTCAGAGAAGAATGAGCAGACTGGTTCAAGATGATAGAAAGACAAAAGTAACTCAAATAACCACTCATTTTAACCAAGGTATGCAGAATACCATCTCTGAATGCACAAAAGATCGAACCTTGAAGCAGAAGGCCACTCCTGTCAGCTAAGAACAGCAAACTGAGGCTACAATTCACACAGGCTTACCAAAATTGAACAATAGAAGATTAGAAAAATGTTGCCTGGTCTGATGAGTCTCGATTTCAGCTGCGACATTTAGATGGTAGGGTCAGAATTTGGCATAAACAACATGAAAACATGGATCCATCATGTCTTGTATCAATGGTTCAGGCTGGTGGTGGTGGTTTAATGATGTGGGGGATATTTTCTTGGCACACTTTTGGCCCCTTAGTACCAATTGAGCATTGTTTAAATGCCACAGCCTACCTGAGTATTGTTGCTGACCATGTCCATCCCTTTATTATTATTATTATCATTTATTTGTATAGCGCCGCCAAATTCCGTAGCACTGCACCAAATTCAGTAGCGCTGCTGACTACAGTGCACCCATCGTCCGATGGCTACTTCCAGCTGGATAATGCACCATGTCACAAAGCTCAAATCATCTCAAACTGGTTTCTTGAACATGACAATGAGTTCACTGTTCTCCAACGGCCTCCAAAGTCACCAGATCTCAATCCAAAAGAGCACATTTGGGATGTGGTGGAATAGGAGATTTGCATCATGTATGTGCAGCCAACAAATCTGCAGAAACTGCTTGATGCTATCATGTCAATATGGACCAAAATGTAAGAGGAATGTTTCCAAAACCTTGTTGAATCTGTGCCACGAATAATTAAGGCAGTTCTGAAGGCAAAAGGAGGTCGAACCCGGTACTAGCAAGCATATATGTGTGTGTGTGTGTGTGTGTTTATATTTTCTTAATCAGGATGCCTTTTTTATAGTCACCAGTCATTGGAGAAAGAGGGCTCAAACCTCCTACTTCTTAAAGGGAAATATAATGACACTTTGCAATTATGTAGCAAAGTGATAAACTTGTGGGCACCAACATAAAATAGCATTCTATATTAATAAATAGTATTATTTGCATTATAACTTAACTCAATTATTATATATATATATATATATATATATATATATATATATATATATATATATATATATTAGCCGGTAGCCCAGCACTCCAACCAATACTGTGTATCCAAGACCTGGCTGCAATCCTCAATGTTTTGTGTATATATACTTTATGCATAGAAGGACACTCTCAAGCATTTTTTTATCCGTCAAAAACTTGATTTATTTTTTCATACATCAAAAGTTCAAATTTAAATGGTCATAGTCAATGTTTCGGCCCCTATTTGGGCCTTCTTCAAGACAAATAGTATCTTAATTTGGCAAAGAAGCCATACTCCCAGTTGAAAGAGGCTGTCATGGCTCTTTCACCTGGGAGTACGGCTTCTTTGCCTAATTAAGTATGTATATATATATATATATATATATATATATATATATACAGTATATATATATATATATATATATATATATATATATATAAAATAAAAGTAGGAATCCTGGTCACACTAAAGGAAACCCCAAGATATATGAGCACTCCCAATATGGGTGGTATAGGATTAATCACAGTATGTGACTAATTAAATTATGAAGGATGGCACTCAACCACTTATATCACCTGCTGCTAATTTCTGAAATCAGAGATTTTCCTCAAGATCTCTTTTAACACTGATATCAAATACAAGAATATAGAAAGCGCTGGTTACTATAGTTGGTTTAGTACATATTGCTATACACATAAAAAAATAGAGAGAGAGAGAGAAATTCACAAAACTCTCATCATAATTATAAAAATATGTTCAGTTTAAAAGAAAATCCAGATGAATTGCAACAGTTCTCCTTCAGGTCAATATGTGAAGGACCTCTTGTTTAATCCCCTTTTGGGTGTCCACTTACTTTATATTACCTCAATCACCATGAGGTAAGTGTTAGACGTATCTGGTGTATCCGCCTTGTATTGGCCTTTCAAAGGGACTTGTTTGGGATAGTAATGCCTCTTGTCAGTGGTAGAAACCTTCAGGCTATATGCATTTTCCCAGATTGGTCACTGTATGTTTTTGTAGTTGTGTCAGTTGGCACCAGAAGCTGCACCCAATGTTTTTCTAAGACAGTCCACTTGAAATTACACTACAAGATGTGCAAATATTTACATTGATTTAATTTTGAGACATGGAGGATTTTAATTTCAGTTTTTTATCTCCCCCCATAATTTTAATGAATTGTATATATATATATATATATATTTATTCAAACTTAGCACTTTTCATGTTTGTTACATTAAAAATCATAACCAGTTCTTAACATTTATATATATACAGTATATGTGTGTGTGTGTGTAAAAGTTGTTCAGACACTATTTAATTATGGATAAAAGTGTTCAGATCTAGTTCTGCATATAAACATTCTGGATGGAGGGAACCAAAATCATAAATTAAATGTTCCTCATGATAAAGAAGCTTCTTCTCATAATCCCCTCCTTCCCAATCTTTGTAAAAAAAATTGAGCCCCCATTACTATAAATATGTTGCATTCTGATTGTGCACCTCTTTAAAATGTTTCCATAGAAGGTGTCCTTCAAAACCATTTTTCATATTAAACATGTGCTTCCCTATCCTGTCTCTAAGGGTTCTTTGGGTTTGGCCTAAGTGCTGTTTATGACAGGGGTATTGAATGATATATATAATGCTTTTATCAGAATACTTATTATGTCTGATATCTTAAAATTGAAGTTTCTTGAAGTGGAAGTCACTTTCTTCTTACTACTGTACTTTCAGGATACAAAGCTATAGGATGGGAAGAAATCCCATATCATACCTTTTTTAAATTCACTAGAGGCTTACAGGCCCATTTATCAAGCTCCGTATGGAGCTTGAAGGGCCGTGTTTCTGTCGAGTCTTCAGACTCGCCAGAAACACAAGTTATGAAGCAGCGGTCTAAAGACCGCTGCTCCATAACCCTGTCCGCCTGCTCTGAGCAGGCGGACAGAAATCCCCGGAAATCAACCCGATCGAATACGATCAGGTTGATTGACACCTCCCTGCTGGCGGCCGATTGGCCGCGAGTCAGCAGGGGGCGGCGTTGCACCAGCAGCTCTTGTGAGCTGCTGGTGCAATGTTAAATGCGGAGAGCGTATTGCTCTCCGCATTTAGCGAGGTCTTGTGGACCTGATCCGCAGTGTCGGATCAGGTCCGCAAACCCTTTGATAAATGGGCCCCCTAGAGATTTCTTGAAAATAATTTATGGGTGTTTTTTTTACATGGTACCCTAGAATGTGACTTTTTTAATTAAATGCCATTTTAAAATTGATTTAATACATTTGTGTTGCTCATTATACTTAGTAATGAAGTATATTGATAACTTGCCTACCTCTAATTTACAATTTCTATCTTTATTTTGAATTAACAGGTTTTCTCTGTTCTTTAAGCTTAATAAATCTACTCTCTTGTAACTTTTTCTTTATAACCTCTAACAAAAAATCTCTGTTTCAGAACCTGGGCTTCATCGTCATAATCGTCTATGCTGCTGCAATTCGTTTGAGTTATTATAAGTTACATTTTGGAGATGTTATTGTCATGCCTCTATCCCTTTAATTAGGGGCATGGTCTTATTCAATAGGCACCTAAGTTCCAGTAAAGCCTATTACTGCATTGCTTCCTAAGCATCAGCCGTGCTGTTTCTCAGCGGTGTCCTGACGGCTTCAGGTATTTCCGGATTGCCTGCAACTACTCATCTACCTCTGAACACAACCAGCGTGTAACAGTCTTACCACAATTGTATCTGGATCCTGTCTGTGGTTCTGTTACAACAACTCTGTTGTTGCCTTCTGTCTGTGAGACCGACGTATCGCTTCCCTGATCTGCAACTTCCAAAAAAGTAAGTCCGGTCTTACCACTGTCCTGCTATGCTAAACCTTTGGTCATTCTACATAATACCGGATGTTTTCTCTTCCTGTTGCTAGTTCTGATCAGGATTGCCAGTATTCAGTAATACATTAAGACCTCTGATCACTTCCAACTAGTGAGTATTACCTCATATGTATTACGTTAGTTGTAGCAATTGTTACCCAAATATTAACACATTGTGGCGAATAGGGGATTTCTGTGCTGAACCACCACTTGAATTCATCAAGTATAGTGTTAACAGATTAAATCTATACACAGATACTCTATATTTATTCACTGATATATTAGTATCTGAAAATAGCTACAAAAAACAAATATATCATTTATTTATTTTTGTTACTAGAAGCAAAATATATCTCACTACAGAATATTTTTCTTTTTACTCTGTTAAAACAGACCCAAACAAAATCATCTTCATTACAGTTATATACCCATTTTTCTAGATGACAACTTTTAACATTAATATAGTTGTTGGCATTAACTTTTTAAAAATAATTTCTAGTTTGCAGTTGATGTTCCACAACCATAATCTCAATATCAAGATAATGAATCTTTACTGTGCTCTCTTCACTCATAAAACTTAGACCCAAATTGTTGTTATTCATATCCTTCAAGAGAAAATGAAGTAACTCATTATCTCCTCTCTAGATGATAAAAATATAATCAATGAATGTTTTATAGAGTTCCAAGTTAATGCTCCATGGGCTCTTTTTAAATAAATTTCTCTTCAAAAAATACAATAAACAAATTAGTGTAGCTGGGCACAAACTTTGTACCCATAGCTGTCCCCTTTTGTCGTAAATAATATTCGGCTAGATTACGAGTTTTGCATTATGAGCGGCGCGGTGCTAACTTGCAAGTTATTGTCACTGTTCACTTACCTACAGAGCTGGTATTACAGGTTTTCTTAAACCCGGCGTCAGCATGCAAAAGGTGAGCGTAGAGCAAAATTGAGCTCCATACTGCACTCCAATACAAGTGCTGCGGTGAGCTGCGGTGAGCTGGTTTTACGTGCTCATGCACAATTTCCCAATAGACATCAATGGGGAGAGCCGGCTAAAAAAAAGTCTAACACCTGCAATAAAGAAACGTAAAGCTCCGTAATGCAGCTCCATTGATTCCTATGGGGAAACAAAATTTATGTTTACACCTAACACCCTAACATAAACCCTGAGTCTAAACACCCCTAATCTGCCACCCCCGACATCGCCGACACCTACATTACACTTATTAACCCCTAATCTGCAGTCCCCGACATTGCCGCCACCTACATTACACTTATTAACCCCTAATCTGCCGTCGCTGCCACCTACCTACACTTATTAACCCCTAATCTTCTGCCCCCAATGTTGCCGCCACCTACATTACACTTATTAACCCCTAATCTGCTGCCCCAATGTCGCTGCCACCTACATTACAGTTATTAACTCCTAATCTGCCGCCCCCAACATCGCCGCCACCTACATTATACTTATTAACCGCTAATCTGCCGCCCAAAATGCCGCCACCACTATACTAAAGTTATTAACCCCTAACGCTAACACCCCCTAACTTTAATGTAATTAAAATAAATCTAAATAAAACCTACTATTAATACCTAAATAATTCCTATTTAAAACTAAATACTTACCTATAAAATAAACCCTAAGATAGCTACAATATAACTAATAGTTACATTGTAGCTAGCTTAGGTTTTATTTTTATTTTACAGCTAAGTTTGTATTTATTTTAACTAGGTAGAATAGTTAGTAAATAGTTATTAACTATTTACTAACTACCTAGATAAAATAAATACAAATTTACCTGTAAAATAAAACCTAATGTTAGGTGTTACACTAACACCTAACATTACACTACAATTAAATAAATTAATTAAATACAATTATTTTTTTCAACACTTTAAAAAGTACAAATCATGGATAAGAAATACTGATGCGTTTCGTGCCCCCTAGTGGTGATTTGGTGGAGCTACCCAATTATAAGACAGCTGTGATTGGAAGTACAGCACTTATGCGCAAAACTCTCACTCCCAATAAACAAAGGGCCCTGAAACTTACCTACTGCATCTTAACATTCCTATGGTGCCGTTAATCTCCATACCGCAAGGGCTGCTTTGATGTGCTTGTGCGCACTTTCCCACATAGACATCAATGGGGAGAGAGTGTTAGAAAAAAACACCTGAAGTGCGGAATGGAAATTCTCTGTAACGCAACCCAATTGGGGAAAAAAAGTTATGTTTAAACCTAACACTCTAACATAAACCCAAGTCTAAACTAGACATGTGCATGGCGAAAAAATTCGGTTCGGTTCGGATCGATTCATAATTTTTTGAAGTTCGGTTCGGATCGATTCGAATTCGCAAAATTTCGAAGTGATTCGGTTCGATTCGGTTCGTAAATTCTGCAATTCAGTAAGTGTTAGGAGGGATTAGACTAGTATTATACTGTATATTAGCTGTTAACCTAACATACTGTATAATACTAGTGTAATCCAATGGCCATCCAAATTTACGAATCGATTTGATTCAGTTCGATTCGGAAAATTCAGCAAAATTTTAATTCGGAAATTCGGTTTGATCCGAATCGCTGAATTTTCCGAATTTTCCGAATTTCCGAATGGAACCGAACCGAATCGCACATGTCTAGTCTAAACACCCCTAATCTGCTGCCCCCTACATTGTTGACACCTAAATAAAGTTATTAACCCCTAATCTGCCGCTCCCGACATCGCAGACACTAATAAAAGTTATTAACCCCTATTCCGCCGCTTCCCGACATCACTTCCACTATAATAAAGTTATTAACCCCTATTCTGCTGCTCCCCGACATCGCTGACACTATAATAAAGTAACTAACACCTAAACCTCCGGCCTCCCACATCTCCGCAACTAAACCTATTAACACCTAAACCCATGGCCCCCCACATTGCAAAACACTAAATTAAACTATTAACCCCCGCAACAGTTAAACCCACCACCCAACCAACCCCCCAAAATAAAAAAACTAACTCTAAAAAAGAACTAATCTACCCATTGCCCCTAAAGGGGCATTTGCATGGGCATTGTCCTTAAAAGGGCATTCAACTCTTTTTCATTGCCCTTAAAAGGGAATTTAGCTCTTTTTCAAAATCCCAAACTCTAATCTGAAAAAAAAAAAACACCCCAAAAAATAAAAAAAATACCTAACACTAACCCCAGAATATCTACTCATGGTTGCTGAAGTCAGGACATCCAGGTGGCGAGAAGTCTTCATCCAGGTGGTGACATCTTCATTTATTGCTGGGGCATCTTCTATCTTCATCCCGGCGGCACAGAGCTGTGAAGACATTCAGCGCAGAGCTTCCTCTTCATACTGTCCCCACCGTACACTGAAGCTTCAGTGCAAGGTAGCTGTTTCAAAATGGCGTACCTTGCATTCCTATTGGGTAATTTGGTTCTTCAAATTCAAATCAGGCAATAGGATGAGAGCTTCTGAAATCCTATTGGCTGTTCAAATCAGCCAATAGGATGAGAGCTACTGAAATCCTATTGGCTGTTCAAATCAGCCATTAGGATTTCAGTAGCTCTTATCCTATTTGCTGTTTTGAATTTAATTTAGTGTTTTAGTTTAATTTAGTGTTTTGCGATGTGAGGGGTTTAGGGGTTAATAGGTTTATGTAGTTGCGGAGATGTGGGAGGCCGGAGGTTTAGGGGTTAATAACTTTATTATAGTGTTGTGATGTCAGGGAGCGGCGGATTAGCCTGATAGCCCTTTCATCAGGCCTGATGAAACGGCTATCGGCCGAGAAGCACGTTGCTGTTGTTTTTAGACCATTTTATAATAAATTATCTTCACTTTTACCCTGCTCCGTGATTTGTGGTATGTTATCACTATAACTATTGTCCACGCCAGCTATATGAATTTAGTTAACTCCATTGGCATTTCAAACAAGATTTCGCTGTGGGTGTTCTGGAGGAGTCGGCACACTGATTGGATGAGCCTCTGTGACGAAAACAGCTTAAGCGTGTCTGTCGGGCGACCCACAACAGTCCCGACCTGCTACTATTGGCACTCTGATTAGTGCCGCTCCGTCTGTGAGTAGTTCTTGTATTTGGGGGGAGGGCTCACTTTTGTGCCTCTTGATCTGCCATACAATACTGCTCTATGTTTGGTGCCTCTCTTCTTTTTCTCTATCGTCTGCAGGAGTCTATCCAGGATTTTCTTTTGGGAGTGCTGCCTGAATCGTTTGGATTCGTCTGAAGTTTATCTGCTGCACACAAGCGCACCTCTTTGGGGACTATCGATCCTTGTTTGTTATCATATAAGGTCACAAGCACACCTGTCTTTTATACCACCTTTATGCAAGGTAACCTACATCACATGATAACTCAAGTATGGCGCCTTCTACCCCTCCATCACTTATTTCTTTACGTACATTTTATCATTGAATTATGCATCTATGTTTAAAGCACTGTAGAATATGTTGGGGGTCTACAAATAAATAAATAATTAATAATAACAATCCTTATAAAAATGTGTGCAGGCTAAAAATTTGTTTTGGACATATTGCTTGTCACAAAAAAAATATTTTGTTTCACCCGATTTCTATGTCATTTTGAATTTGTTAATGTTATTTCCTATGTTGAACCTCTTCATGGCAGCCTCACAAAGAAATTATCCCTATTTTTAATTTATTTTGTAATTGCTTTGGGACTTGCCATGAGCAAAAAATGGAAGCTGGTATACTTATTAGCTGACACTGGAATCAGTCAACTGGCAAGGACATAGCTAAATCATTTTTGAATACTTTTTCTTTGTCTTTCTTAAATGTGTATATTTCAGCAGTTGAAACCTCTCACATCTGTAGAAGAGCATTTCCCTCCTTTAAGAGTTATGGTTTTAACTGCACAAATAAACTACATTTTTTGTTGCATGAAAAAAAAAAAAGCCTGGTGATTTCATCAGTGGGTAGGTGCTTGGCAGCCATTTCAAAGTGTCCAGAAACAATGTTCATCTTAAAATAACTTTTTTACCATTCCTGCTGCATGATATAGAAAAGGTGCAGGAGGCTATTTGCAGCTAAATCTAAGGTACGACTTTAAGATGACTAAGGTGTAGACTGTCCATTTAATTCAAGTCTACTCAGATTAAAGATACCCTCTGTAGTCACCTTATTCTCTTTGACGTCTCTTTTTGTTGACTTTCTCCCTCTTGTTCCTCTATGTTTCTCTTTCCCCCTTTGAATTTGGACATTATTTCTCTGTCCTGGTCTATAAGACACTTGGAGGTTCCTACTCTTATGAGGGATTCATTACTGATGTATTCACTTTGAGTCAAATTTCTATTTCCTTGAGGACCATATCTATTTCTTTATGGTATATATAATCTGTTGGGTGTTCTTTATTAGAATGATATTCACTATAATATATCTGATTAAAATGTCTCCTCCTATTCATTGTACAATTTCTATAATCCCCATTCATATAGGAATCTCTCCTATTATCATTCCTCCTATCACATGTAGCATTTCCATAGCTCTAGATCTATAAGTATTCAATTTCTTATCTTTCCTTATATTTATTTTTTTATCCAATCTGTTCTCTCCCTCTCTTTCGGAGTGCTCTTTTTAGTTTCTTCCTTCTCTTTCTGTTTAGATTTTTTTCTGAAAAACTTTTAAATATTTTTTGTAGTTTGTGGTTTTAAACTCATTTCCTCTCTTGGGAACTCACTTTCTTCTACCTCATCCACCTCAGATTGTGAATAATCACAATCATCCCTATTTACCTTTTTAAGTTTGCCATCAATAATATCCTCGTTTAACTCCTTTAGATTTTTAATAATGTCTTTTTGCTGTTTATTTTATAGACTAATCCCAATATGTGGCTCCAATTTTTTCTTATAGTATTCTTGTTTATACTCCTCCAAAGCTTTATGAATTTTATTATAATTTTCATAAGGTTCAGGGATACATTTTTAATCCTTACTAATTGTATTTGTGCTTGAGCGAATGCATTTACGCACAAGTTAGCATGGTCGTGTTATTGGTTATCGCAACCTACACTAACAATTGTGCACCACTTGTAATCTAGCCTTATGGTAGGTGTATGTATTTTATTTGCAGTAAGGTTAACTTTCTGAACCAGTAAAAAGTCTGACTAAAAAAAGTATGGAAATTAATCATTATTAAAATATGATAAAGAACATTGGCCCCCATTTCAATCTATGTCAATATGCTTGGAGAAAAACTCCAAATTCCGTTTGATTGCCTTTTAGCTGCTCATTTTATGGCATTTTAATCCATCAGTGGACTTTTGAATGATGGGCTTAATTGAGAATACTGAATTACGCATGAATGCATTTCAATTTTAAATACAATCATTTATGCATATACTTCTATTAGTAAAAAATGCTTCCAGTAATCATTATTAATATTTCAGTCACATATGTAGCATATGCCCAGTGCAACCAAACTAAAACAACATTCCTGCTCAGAGAGTCATTCCTGATACAATGTGTATGGCACAGTAAGTGAGCAGGCATGGTGCTTAAATTCAGGTGCACTGGGCACATGCAGCATATGTACATATTCCCCTGAAAGAGCAGCAACTTTTACTAGAAGCTTTTTGCTATTATAAGTGCATTGCAAAAATAATTATTTTAAAAATGTAAATGCAGCCAGTGAAATGTTAATTTTGACAAATTTATCAATTTAAACTTTTTAAATTAAAGATGCAATTTAACTAAAACATCTGGTTTTCTTAAATTGGGTACTCAAGCAAAACCTATAAAAAACAGACTTTTCTAAGGCTTTTTTTTTAGGGGGTTTCGACCCAACTACATGGACACAAGTCATTTAGCGCTAAGTAAAACATGACAGCTAATATATTCAGCATAAATGATGATGCCTAAGGTGTTTAAATACTGTTTTGTTTTTTAAATTTCACAGTACAAACAAATGATTATGTGCAAAATTAATTAATTTTTATGTAAATAACATAATTAAAATACTCACAAGCAAACATAAATTAATGTTCAGAAAATTATGGGCCAGATTACAAGTGGTGCTCTAAGGATAGCGAGGGACGCAATAAGCAATATCGCTGGACCACGCTAATATTAGCACCCAACATGGTAAATCACATTTACTAGAGAAAGGTTAGAGCAGCTGACATCACTCTAGCGCAGCATACACTTTCAATGGATATCATAACCGTGCAAAATAGTGAATATTTGAAAGCGTTTATATTCGTTTTTGCAGAGCCTGCACTAAGGGACCTTGTCATTTAAGTATACTATTAGCACTGCCCTGGGCTCTGTGAAGAATGGTTGGAATTAGTGAGGCTCCCTAGTTGGTAATAAGGAAATACTTTACCTTTTAAAGCTAATTTAAAGGAAATAAATATATACTTACTAATTTCTTTAGCATACATTTGTTTTCTTTAAATTAGTTTGTGAATTTGTTTGGATATTTGTTTAGTGAAAACAAAATAAATATCCATATTTTGGCTACAAAACGAATGTCTAATATATATATTAATTATTATTTTTTTTAAACAAAATTTTTATTGAGGTTTTGGTATATTGACACAAATAATGAAGGTATAAAACATTACCAGGATGAGACATTACAATAGTTGAACAATAAATCAATGCCTTGTGTGATACAAACAGAAATTGACATAATTGTGCGGGGGGGGGGGGGCAGCCTGTAAGCCAAATATAAATATTGAGGCATATGAGGCAACACTAAACAAGCCATTGTCAATAATAAGGGAAAACTTACAATAATGAAACCTCTTTTTTTTCTTGAGGGGTATAGGGTTGATGTGGATAGAGTGGGGGCTCTTATGGGCCAGAAGAAGAAGTAAATATGTCACAGTTGGTAGCTACATAGAGATCACTCTTGGACCATTTGATAAAGGATAAGGGTCAGTCAGCAGGCAAAAGCTTCTTTAATTTTGGGGGAAGAGAGGGGGACCAGTACATCAACATCTAATAATGTACATAGGATAGATGTGGGCGTGAGAGCGAAACAGTCATCATATATCTATATATGAAAATAAAATTACATAATAGCGTGAGGTTACCCCCATAATAAGAACTATTAGCTTATAATATCGGGCATCTCAGGATTAATAGTGGGACAGTGTGCGTTAAGATAAAGAAGAGTAACCTCTAGAGAGGAACTGCCAATGATCAATAATATTTCGCAACACTTTACCAAAAAAGCGAGGGGAACAATACCTATATCATGTCAAACAATAGGAATAGTTGATGGAGACTTGGAGTGGAAATTTAGTGAGAGCAGCATTTGTTATCTATGAACCCCTGTATTTAGACCTGAGCCCAAATATATATATTATAAAAAGCAGAATGGGGGCATGTCTGGGTATCAATCATGCTAGGTTTAAAATCAGGAGCTCTGTGTATGATGAAAATAATCCGCCCATTATTGTGGAATTTTCACATCATCCCAAAACTATTGCATAGTGATGTGCCATCCTGAAATTTAAAGGGACATAATACTCATATGCTAAATCACTTGAAACTGATGCAGTATAACTGTAAAAAGCTGACAGGAAAATATCACCTGAGCATCTCTATGTAAAAAAGGAAGATATTTTACCTCACAATTTCCTCAGATCAGCAGAGTAAGTTTTGTGTAAAAAGTTATACTCAGCTGCTGCCCAGCTGCAGGTAGAAAAAATGAACAGCAGCCAATCAGCATCAACAGTGCAGAGGTCATGAACTATTTTACTGTGATCTCATGAGATTTGACTTAACTCTCATGAGATTTCCTACTAAACTTCCTTAAACTGAATAGCGAAATAAGAAGCGTGTTCACGAAGCTCACTCCCTTAGCTGTCCTGGGACAGGCATACTGATTTGCTGCTTAGAAGTCCTTTACATTGGGATGTGTCTACTGAGGAACTTTTGAGGTAAAATATCTTTCTTTTTTACATAGAGATGTTCAGGTGATATTTTATAGTCAGCTTTTTACAGCTATGCTGCATCACTTTCAAGTGTTTCAACATTTGGGTATCATGGCCCATTTTGCAATTTCCCAATACCAGCCTAAAGGAGGGAAGCAAATAATAAAGACAGCCTAGTTAAAACAGACTTAGGTAGTAAAAATCGAATGTAACAGGATATAATTGGTGCCCTGAGAGAGGGATGTTTTCCCTGCTTGGGGTGCAGCAGATGATTAAAGGTGGCTGTTTTATTACCCCCGAACTGGCTAAAATATTCTATTAACATGCAAGACTACTTTTACATTTTATCTTATTAAATGCCTGTGATCCCTGATCTATGTATTGACAGAATCACAGAGCATAAATCTAACACATGTTGCAAAAATAGGGAGGCTCCTGTTGCAGCACATTTGTTTTTAAAAAGGACATCATATAAGACAGTTACGGTTTCAGATTATTGAGAAAGTAAAAACTCCCAGGAGGGGCAGTGATAGGAAATGGAAGGGAGGTGCATTGGATTTATAACTTAAATTCAATGTCTTCTGGTAGATATTAGATTGTACATGAATTGATGAATGCAAAGATGAAAAATATATTTTTTTACTTAATTTTTACCATTTCAAATGTATACATTTATAAAGTGAAGTGTCACTTATGGGTTATTTGATGATTACATTGTTGCAAAATGTAAATATCTCTAAAAAAATAACATGTTATGATTTGTCTTGACCACGAGGCACTAAAGATTGTGGTTTGTGCACATTGTGAGACTATTTAAACACAGGTGGGGTAATCATTAGGTAAGCATGACTAAGGTCATGGATTAGCCCGAAACATTGCTATTTTCACTTTGGTCCCATGTTTGCTGAGTAAATGTCTGTTTTAAAATTTGAAAAGCTGTAGGACATTGTTTGTTCAATGGGAACAGAAGCCTACGTCTTTGAAAAAAGAAATTTGGAGCACATCTATAACTGGGAAAGGAACCCAGCTCTAGGGACTTTACCATACGAGACAGCCAGAGGTCAGGCACGTCATGCTGGACAACACGGAGGTTTACTCTGATGCAATATTCTTGTTGGGTGGGACGGTTGTTAAGTCTATGGCATGATTTCATTACTTCACATATGTACTTTCATTTTTACCTGCCCTCTTATGCCAACCAACATACTGTATAGGCAAATCTGGTGTGGGGTAAACTATGTGTCCATCTCAGTAAGTTTGACGGGTCCCTCGGAGCATACTTTTAGTAATATGTTTGTTAGATCTGGGAATGGTCACTTGTAATATCATACACATAGGTATTTGGAACAGTGTTTTTCTTTTCAGTTTCTTATGGTTGTAAACGTATATGTTCTGGCACCTTTTGGACTTCCCTGATACCTACTAAGTCCTGGCATTGCTATTAACACAAAATTACATATATATAGGTAAATACATAGATAGGAAATTTCTCTTAGTCAGCTACATAACCTACTGATCCTATTCCTAATAGGCTCTTGGTGCCATATTAACATGTTCCTTTATCTGGGCTTGCAATTGTTGATTTTATACTATAAGAAATATCATGCTGCAAAATATAACATTTTATCACCTTATCATTCTTTTACAGTAAGTGGTTAAAAGTTAATTTGCCTTTTAGGATTGTCTATTAAAAGACATACTGTTCTCTCTTTATTCTTTAGATATTTCAGTAGTTTACAAGTTTACAGTTATAATAATGATTTTAATCATTGCTGTACTAGCCCTTTGGATTAAGGCTTAGATAAGGCTAGTTACCTTGTATTTCCCTAGGTTATCCTCCTAAGCCTGACACTATAAGAATAGGCCAACATGTTAGAGGGTGCAGTATGGTATGTAAAGACAAATTGTCACTATGTTATAGAGAGGATGTACTGGAATACCATTTTCACATGACACACTTTTTTGTATTATTTAGTGAAAGCAAGTGTCATTTTAAAGGGACATGAAAGCCAATTTTTTTTTCTTTCGTGATTTAGAAAGAGCATGTCATTTTAAACAACTTTCTAATTTACTTCTAATATCTAATTTGCTTCATTCTCTTGATATCACTTGCTGAAAAGCATATCTAGATATGCTCAGTAGCTGCTGATTGGTTTCTGCACCTAGAGGCTTTGTGTGATTGGCTCACACATGTGCATTGATATTTCTTGAACAAATGATATCTAAAGAATTGAGCAAATTAGATAATAGAAGTAAATTGGAAAGTTGTTTAAAATTGCATGCCCTATCTGAATCATGAAAGTTTTATTTTGACTAGACTGTCCCTTTAAGTTTGTTTCTTAGCATGTACTATGGTTTGGTATATGAACTATTATTGTAGATTGAAGTAGTATTCCCCCCCTAGGCAAAGTTAGTAATTGCCCCTTTGGACCTTCCTTTATTTAATGGTGGGATGGTTGTTGAGCTGTCAGCGGCAGTGACAGTGAGACACATATAGTTTTCATTAAAAGTTATCAGTCTATCTTTCCTAGAATTCAGGGTCATTATAAAACTAGACTTATTAGATGTCTGATAAACTTTTAGGGGTAGATTTATCAAGCAGCGGATGCTGCAATCTACCCCCCATAGTTTCTGGCTCGCTCGAAACAGAAGTTAAGAAGAAGCAGTCATAAGAGCTCTGCAACCTCTGCTGTGGCGGGCGGCAATCATAACATAGGAGCTGATAAGCAAGTGGCTGTGTTTCTGACACCTATAGGCTCAGCAGCTTACACTACATTAAGGGAGATTCTCTCACCAGATAAACCTAATGCTAAACCTCTGTCTGACCTGATCTGCCTGTTATCTGACCACTATCTACCTAAGCCTCTAGATATAGCAGAACACTTTCAATTTTACACACGCAAGCAACTGCAGCATGAGGACATTAAAACTTATGTGATCAGTTTAAAAAAACTAGCAAGTACCTGCAGATTTGGTGATTATTTAAACACAGCTTTACGTGATATGTTTGTTATTGGACTCATGGGGGAATATTTATCAAGCTCCGTTTGGAGCTTGACTCCCCGTGTTTCCGGCTAGCCTTCAGGCTCGCCGGTACCAGAAGTTATGAAGCAGTGGTTTAAAGACCGCTGCTCCATAACTTGTCCGCCTGCTCTGAGGCAGCGGACAGAAATCAACCCGATCGGGTTGATTGACACCCCCTGCTAGCGACTGATTGGCTGCGAATCTGCAGGGGGTGATATTGCACCAGTAGTTCACAAGGACTGTATAAAAGTTTGACTGAAGTACCTGCTGCAGAGTCTCAGTGATATTTGCAAGACACAATGTAACAGCACCCAACTGAATGTTCTTTTCCTGACTACACAGAGAACATAATGGCTGGCAACGAGGATCTGTGGTCTGAACATAACAATTGTCACTGAGATTTGGAAGCGGAAAAACAGTCAATATTTAAAGCTGCATTTAAAAAAAAGAAACTAGTATTTCCAGAGATAAATTCAGAAATATTACATAAAAGACAAAGCTCAAACAATTGGTTCACAATATTTGGATATTTTCCTTTAAGACTCTAACTCATTTTCTATAACATATTTGTAAAACATTAAGATATGACATTTATAAATTATGTGATATAAATGTGTTCTATTTTCCAATACGTACTCTGTGTCAAAGATGTTTGATAAAGGTTTAAATTGACAATGCCGAGCAGTACTCAGTACTCAAAATACAGAGGGCTATATTACAAGTGAGGTGCGAATGTTTTTGTGCAAGCGATATTGTGCTTTTGCGAGCAGTTTTAATTGCGCTTATATTACAAGTTGAGCGCTACCATTTTTACTGTAATCTAAGAGTTGAGATCTCAGAGCTGTGGTTAACTGTTTTCCAAAACTAAAAAGTTGCACAAAACACTTCAAAAAAACATTACAAAGTACGGTTACACTCATAATAACACCATCTAATAAAAATTATTTTTAAAAACAAAAATTGCACCAAATTGTTATAAGGGCTCAAAGATATGAGATGTCAGGTTTTAGAAAATGGGAAAAAAAAAGCCAAAGTACTTTAACATAGAGATACATTGCTAAATATATGTATGTATGTATGTATATATATATATATATATATATATATATATATATATATATATATATATATATATATATATATATATATTGGAGCAAATGAAATCCGCACTTTCACCTTTGAGAATTCTCAATATATCAAAATCAAAGTTCATCAACACCGGTGCAACACTTTACAAGGCCACCCTCAATGCCTCAAGTTACATAGGAATACAAACACAAAGTGGCACATGGTATAAAGGCTATACCTTTTATTAGAGCAACGTTTCGGAGCTCCTGCCCCTTTCTCACGCAGAGAAAGGGGCAGGAGCCCCGAAACGTTGCTCTAATAAAAGGTATAGCCTTTATACCGTGTGCCACTTTGTGTTTGTATTCCTACATATATATATAATATATATATACAGTATATATATATTAATATATATATATATATATATATATATATATATATATATGTGTGTATGTGTGTGTGTGTGTGTGTTTAACTGTGTATTTACTGTAAATATTTCCCATTATAATGTTCTGCACATAGCAGAATATGTTCTAAGTATTTTTAAATAGATATTACTATATATATATGTATATCTATACCTATATATAATTATCTATTTATATAGGTATAAATATATTTGTACAAGCAAGCAGAATGTCCCAAAACACAAAGTGGACTGAATCTTTTTGGCGCTAGTAAATAAAGAAACTACAGCATCTGGTAAAACTACATACAGGTGTGAAATATAATAAAAGAAAAAACTCCTATTATCACCTATAAGAAAAGGATATGTAAGAAAGAGGAAAACAGCACTAAAGACTCAATACTAATACAAATGAGCAAATAAATCATCCAGGTGTCAATAATGATAGTTCATAAAGTCCTTGTAATAAAAGAAGTGAAGGTATTCTCCTTACAAGAAATTGCCTCACTCTCATGAGGTAAGTTGCCGCTTCTGTGAGGGAGAGATCTCCACTGTGCTTGTTCCTTTTGGACTGTTGAGGTAGTTTTCATCAACCTCCTGGAGTGTGTAATCAATGGTAGTCCTCCGAAAGGCACTCAAATAAATAGTATTAGAGAACCAATAGTGTAATACTGTAGCTTTAATAAAACATATATATACAGGGAAGAAAACACGCTCACATTGTGTACCCTCAAACAGTATGAGGTATGAAGTGTACATAAAACAGTCACAGGAGCTGATATGACAGAGTGCTGACAAGTCCTAATCGGCTACAAACAATTAGCAATTAGAATAAAGGAAACACCAACAGGTGCTGTGCTTAAATGGATACCCTTACGCATTTCAAAGGTTAAACTTTACGCCTTCTTCCTCAGAGGGATTGGGTTTACAAACTATCTTAGCGTCAGCTTAAATAGGGGGGAGCGCAGCACGGCCCCCCTCCCATTGGACAGGTTTAAGTCACGTGCGCCATATAGGTAAAACTCATCATTCGGATCGGCACTATTACAAAACTTGTGATACTCCTATTATCACAATAGCTAACAGGCATAATATACTTCCATTTATTCTACTGATAAGTACAGGATTTCTAACAACAAGGGAGTCTGGATATAACATAATAGTAAATATGAAATATGAAATTCTCTAGGGATATCTAGTAACGATATTTTCTAATACAAAAATATGATAGTAATAATATTCACATTATAAATAATAAAAACCACAACATGTCCATCACAACTTCAGCACAACAATATTTTGTTGTGTAACAGAATCATACATTAAAAAGTAGTAAAAAAAATATTTTTGCTGTAGAAAAGATACACACTACATGTGAACAATCCTTATTATTGTTAAAATATAATTTAAATTTAAAAAATTACTTCACCTTCAATAAGGACTTTTATATACAAGTAGGGGGCACAGCTATGGAGACAAAATTTGCCCCTAGCTTTGCCATCCTCTATATGGGCCTCTGGGAAGAAGTATTCATATGGAATAATAACTCCTTCAATGAACATATAAAAAAAATATGATTTATCGATGATATAATATTAGTTTGGGAAGGAGATGACAATAACATTTTTAGAGACTTTCTATCCTATCTAAATAAAAATTAATTTAATCTGAAATTTACTGATAAAGTAAATTGTACGGTAATAGAGTTTTTAGATCTAATCCTCTATAAGGATACTAATTAGATAAGGACTAAATTGTACAGAAAACCCACAGACAGTAATAGTTATCAGGATGCCCGTAGCGGCCATCACCCGGTATGGATACGTAGTCAAAAGGAATTGCTCCAAAACAGAAGACTTTCTTAAGGACTCATATGTTTTGGAGGAAAAACTAATTAATAAAGGATATGATAAAGACAACATAAAGAAAGCATTTTTGAAAGTGAATAAGATCAATAGACAAGATCTTCTCAAATCCAAAACAACAAAAAAAGCAAGAAATTTAATTCCATCTATAATCAATACTTATAATGAGGGAGCCAATTAAATTTAAAAAAATAAAAAATAAACACTGGCACATACTTAGAAAGGATAATTTGCTGAAGGAAATTATAGAACCTAAAGTCTATCCTCGCCCCAAGCAAACTTAAATAGCATACAAATATCTCTTTTTTTCAGGCAGAAATAGCTTGTATATTCTGGGCTAGATTACAAGTGGAGCAGTATATTGCATTTTCATGCTTGCAAAAACTCTGCTAGAATTTTTGTTGTTTAAAAAGAAAGATAATCCCTTTATTACCCATTCCCTAGTTTTGCATAACCAACACTGTTATAGAAATACACTTTTTACCTCTGTGATTACCTTGTATCTATGCCTCTGCAAACTGCACCCTTATTTCCGTTCTTTTGACATATTTGCATTTTAGCCAATCAGTGCTCACTCCAGGGTAACTTCACGTTCATGAGCTTAATGTTATCTATATGAAACACATGAACTAATGCCCTCTAGTGATCAAAATGCATTCAGATTAGAGGCAGTCTTCAAGGTCTAAGAAATTAGCATATGAACCTCCTAGGTTTAGCTTTCATCTAAGACTACCAAGAGAACAAAGCAAAATTGGTGATAAAAGTAAATTGGAAAAGTTGTTTAAAATTACATTTCCTATTTAAATCAGGAAAGTTTTTTTTGTACTTTACTGTCCCTTTAAACAGAAGGACAAGGATAATAATGAAAAGACAAATAATTGGCTACCTACCAACACTAAGGTTTTTTTAAAAAAATGTAATTGTCTAAACTGTGAATCATGTAAACATCATTATAATTGTTGTGTTCTGACAAACTTGTCTAGGTATGTGTCACTATGTATATTGTACTATGTACAATATTGCTGTTATGGGATCACAGTTGCTGAATTACTGTTACAAAGTAACTTTGCAGAGTCTTTAACCCCTTAATGACCAACGACGTGCAGGGTACATCCTCCAAAAAAATGTCCTTAACGACCAAGGACGTACCCTGTATATATATATAGAGGCATCCTGCAATAACTTTTTTAAGCAGTCCAATGCAGAGAGAGCCACTCTGTGGCCCTCTCTGCATTGGCTATTGGTGGCTATGATCGTTGGTGGGTGGGAGCGTGTCCAGGGAGGTGAGAAGGCAGCCATCAGTAGAGGAGGGGGGCGGGATCGCGTGTGGGTGCTCGTACACGTGCACGGGAGCGTGCACACGCGTGCACGTGTGAAACTGCCTGGCCAAAAGTTAAAGTGGAAGAGGCACAAGGTGGGACTCAGTGGGAGAGAGGGTGGGAATAAAAAATATTAATGATCTGGGAGAGAGTGGGGGGTTGGGTGTTAAGGGGGGTAAGCTACACTACAGAAAAACTTAAAATAAACATTTGATTTCAAACTGGGTACTGGCAGACAGCTGCCAGTACCCAATATGGTGCACAATAAGGCTGAGGAGGGGGGTAGAGAGCTGTTTGGGGTGAGATCAGGGAGGTTGGGGCTAAGGGGGGGGGGTCCTACACAGCTTTTTTTTTTTTTTTTTTAAACAAAACAAAAAAAAATCTTTTATTTTAGTACTGGCAGACTTTCTGCCAGTACTTAAGATGGCGGGGACAATTGTGGGGTGGGGAAGGGAAGAGAGCTATTTGGGAGGGATCAGGGGGTGTGATGTGTCAGGTGGGAGGCTGATCTCTACACTAAAGCTAAAATTAACCCTGCAAGCTCCCTATAAGCTACCTAATTAACCCCTTCACTGCTAGCCATAATACACGTGTGATGCGCAGCAGCATTTAGCGGCCTTCTAATTACCAAAAAGCAACGCCAAAGTCATATATGTCTGCTATTTCTGAACAAAGGGGATCCTAGAGAAGCATTTACAACCATGTGTGCCATAATTGCACAAGCTGTTTGCAAATAATTTCAGTGAGAAACATAAAATTGTGAAAAATTTAGCGTTTTTTTCAATTTGATCGCATTTTGCGGTGAAATGGTTGCATGAAATATACCAAAATGTGTCTAGATCAATACTTGGGGTTGTCTACTGCACTACACTAAAGCTAAAATTAACCCTACAAGCTCCCTACATGCTCCCTAATTAACCCCTTCACTGCTGGGCATAATACACGTGTGGTGCACAGTGGCATTTAGCGGCCTTCTAATTACCAAAAAGCAACGCCAAAGCCATATATGTCTGCTATTTCTGAACAAAGGGGATCCCAGAAAAGCATTTACAACCATTTATGCCATAATTGCACAAATTGTTTGTAAATAATTTCAGTGAGAAACCTAAAGTTTGTGAAAAAATTTGTGAAAAAGTGAAGGATTTTTTTTATTTGATGGCATTTGGCGGTGAAATGGTGGCATGAAATATACCAAAATGGGCCTAGATCAATACTTTGGGATGTCTTCTAAAAAAAAATATTACATGTCAAGGGATATTCAGGGATTCCTGAAAGATATCAGTGTCCCAATGTAACTAGCGCTAATTTTGAAAAAAAGTGGTTTGGAAATAGCAAAGTGCTACTTGTATTTATGGCCCTATAACTTGCAAAAAAAGCAAAGAACATGTAAACATTGGGTATTTCTAAACTCAGGACAAAATTTAGAAACTATTTAGCATGGGAGTTTTTTGGTGGTTGTAGATGTGTAACAGATTTTGGGGATCAATGTTAGAAAAAATGTGTTTTACCATTTTTTTCCTCATATTTTATAAAAAAAATTATAGTAAATTATAAGATATGATGAAAATAATGGTATCTTTAGAAAGTCCATTTAATGGCGAGAAAAACAATATATAATATGTGTGGGTACAGTAAATAAGTAAGAGGAAAATTACAGCTAAACTCAAATACCGCAAAAATGTAAAAATAGCCTTGGTCCCAAACGGACAGAAAATGGAAAAGTGCTGTGGTCATTAAGGGGTTAAATGGTATGTATCACAATTGAATATTTGTTACCAGTATTGGTGACTAGGTAACTTAGAATCTTTTGTGAATTACTGCTGTAATGGTGAAATATATTTGCAGCACACCAACTAGGTCTATCATTTCAACTTCCAATAATAAGACTTTTGAAATTGAAACCCTTTCTAACTGCAAAACTGATCATTTCATATATCTGCTAGAATGTGAATGTAAGTTACAATATACAGGTCACACTATCAGACCCTATAAGACTACACTATTGTTACATATAAGAAATATTGAGATGGGCGTAAAAAAACATAATCGATCAGACCATTTTAGGATACACCATAACAAAGATCCTAGGGGTCTTAGGAGTTACTATCTTGGAACACAAAAACATACCACCTGCAGGTATAGACAGGGAACTCCATTTGAGAAGAATGGAAACTTCATGGATACTCAAAATGGGTACCATGACCCCAAGAGGCCTTAATAAATATGTAGATTTGGCGGCCTTTTTAATACAGTAATCTAGGGTTTCCATTTTTTTTAGAAATTTTTAAAATACTGTTTGGTGAATTCATCCCCCCCCCCCCCCACTTTCCTGCTGTGGTATTTGGGTCTATGCAAAAAGTTTTTGTTGACCAGTACAAGCATTAACATATATCATGATCCCACTCTGTATTTTGAGGACCTGTAATTATTCGATATCCTCACTTTTAATGATCTTTATATTCTCAGTATGATCCTTTTGTGTATTTTATATCATAATAACCTTTTGATTGAAAACATTTTTATAAGAATATAGTGCACTTAATGTTTAGTTCACAAACATAAATATTTTAAATTTTAAATTATATTTTTACAATAATAAGGTTTGTTCACATGTAGTGTGTATCTTTTCTACCGCAAAAATATATATTTTTTAATGTATGATTCTGTTACACAACAAAATATTGTTGTGCTGAAGTTGTGATCGACATATTGTAGTTTTTATTAATTTATAATGTGAATTTTATTACTATTATATTTTTGTATTAGAAAATATTGTTACTAGATATCCCTAGAAAATGTAATATTTCATATTTACTATTATGTTATATCCAGACTCCCTTGTTGTTAGAAATCCTGTACGTATCAGTAAAATAAATGGGAGTATATTATGCCTGTTAGCTATTGCGATAAGAGGAGTATCACAAGTTTTGTATTAGTACCGATTCAAATGATGAGTTTTACATATACGGCACACGTGACTTAAACCTGTCCAATGAGAGGAGGGGGTGCCGCCGCTCCCCCCTATTTAAACATTCAAACTCAATCCCTCTGAGGAAGAAGGAGTAAATATTAACCTTTCAAACGCATTAGGGTATCCATTTGAGCACAGCACCTGTTGGTGCTTCCTTTATTTGAATTGCTTATGGTTTATAGCCAATTAGGACTTGTCAGCACTTCTGTCTTTCCTGTCATATCGGCTCCTGTGACTGTTTTATGTACACTTCATACCTCATACTGTTTGAGGGTACACAATGTGAGTGTGTTTTCTTCCCTGTATATATATATATATATATATATATATATATATATATATATATATATATATATATATATATATATGTGTGTGTGTATGTGTGTGTGTATATATATATATATATATATGTGTGTGTGTGTGTGTGTGTTTTATTAAAGCTACAGTATTACACTACTGGTTCTCTTCTACTATTTATTTGAGTGCCTTTCACTGAATGAGGGGATAAAAGAAGGACTACTATTGATTACACACTCCAGGAGGTGGATGAAAACTACCTCAACAGTCCAAAAGGAACAAGCACAGTAGAGGTCTCTCCCTCACAGAAGTGGCAACTTACCTCAATAGATTGAGGTAATTTCTGGTAAGGAGAATACCTTCACTTCTTTTATTACACAGACTTTATGAACTATCATTATTGACATCTGTAAGATTTATTTGCTCATTTGTTTAAGTATAGAATCTTTAGTGCTGTTTTTCTCTTTTCTACATAAATATATATTTGTTTTATCAGATATATGTAGAAAATATTTAATTTTGAATAAATAGAACATATTCCATTATGTTAAGAACATTGGAATATGAAATGTTCATATTTTCATGTTGGTTTAGCACAATTTGCGAAAATGCAATAGTGTTTGCTCGATAGTCAGGTGTTTTCTCCATTTATTCTCCATATGTGCACGCCATATTTGATTTTCAGATTTTTGCGCAAAATACAATTTTTTTTTAACTAAAGCTAAACCTAGGATCTCTATATGCTAATTTATTAGACCTTGAAGACTGCCTTTAATCTGAATGCATTTTGACCACTAGAGGGCATTAGTTCATGTGTTTCATATACTGTAGATAACATTGAGCTCATGCACGTGTGGAGTGAGCACTGATTGGCTAAAATGCAAGTCTGTCAAAAGAACTGAAATAAGGGGGCAGTTTGCAGAAGAATAGATACAAGTTAATCAAAGAGGTAAAAAGTGTATTTCTATAACTGTGTTGGTTATGCAAAACTGGGAAATGTGTATTAAAGGGATGATCTTTCTTTTTAAACAACAACAATTTTGGTGTTGACTGTCCCTTTAACTCACGAAAATGCAATATACCACTCCACTTGTAATCTAGCCCAGAATAAACAAGATATTTCTGCCTGAAAAAGAGATATTTGTATGCTATTAATTCACAAAAAGCATTGAATTTTTTTTTTCATAGACTGTAGATGTGAGTCCATTTATTTGACAAAGACAACACAGAAAGAAGTGTGACAAGATAACTCAGAGTTTATGTCAGCAGGTGGCTTATTAAAGCTTGCTTTTCATTGCTAGGTCTGAGAGAGGTTCCCAGCAGGGAGGTAATTTGGAAACTGCTTCACGTATGCTATTAGTGGCCTGATGAGATTCACCTGTCACTAATGATTGACAGACATTAAGAAATCCCAACTGAGTCAGCTCATTTGACTGGTGTCTAAAGACATAAGAGGTTATATACCTGACAGGTTGATAAGTGAATTCTCTAGTTATAGCAATGTAAGTTTGAAAAAGTGCTCTCTTTTGCAAATATTCAATATCCCAAAAATAACATCACCTCAGTTCAATGGTCAGTAATCCTATCATTTCTTATAATTTTTTTGTACCTTTTACTTGGCAGTTTTAGTATTTTCTCGCAATCAAATTATTCAGAAATATCACTTTACAACTGTACAATTTCTATACCTGCACACATATCTGGCATCACCCAGAATTATTTACTATTTCCTTCTTTTACTGCAGATTATATTTATTAAATTATTTAGCTTTTGAATATACATTATGTTAAAAGTTAGCTACCTATAAAAATAAAAAGGGTTAGTGTCTTAGCATGATCGATCTGGTAAAGAGTTTTTATTTTGCATTTACAACTTGAGTGTTGCAAATGTAAAAATACATTTCACCCTTTCATGACGATGTTCTGATGTAAACAAATTGAAATCCCGCGATCGTGCATGCGATTGCGAGATTTCAATGATGGGATGGAGTCAGAGGGCATCCCTATGATGCTAGGCACACCCTCCAGGCCGTGATCGCATCCTGGAAGCGTTGTTACCTTCAGGACAGCCAAACGGCTATGACGTTCTATTCTGTCCTAATGGCGCTATAGCCCAGCGCGGTTAGGATGGAATAGAACGTCAGAAAGGCGTTAAAAGGTTAAGTAAAAACCTAATCGGAACTGATGAACAGCAATAGCATGACCTCTGACATTCTGCAGATAGATGAAGCTAATATCACAGTAAGAATGCCAAGCAAGACAATACAGTTGTTATAATTTCAAGGGTTGAGAAATTTTGTCCCACAATTGCCTAGATTACAAATGGATTGCTATTGTTCATCTATGGCTTATCAGGTTTTTGTGGACATTTGCGTGAAAGTTTAATTCAAACTTGTGAGTGCAATCGGGATTTACGTGACTTCAGATCTCTAGTTAACTTTTACCTAAGTCAAAAATGTGTCACAAGACTCATCAACATACTTTTAAAAGTACAGTTTCACTCATAATAACATTATTTAATATTTTTTTTTATTGCATTATAAATGGTATAAGGGCTCAAATATATGAGGTCTCAGGTAGTAGAGGAAAAAAAGGACTACAAAGGGCTTCAGCATAGAGATACATGCATACATATGTCTAAATATGTATATGTATGTATGTATGTGTGTATATACTGTATATATATATATATTTGTGTGTGTGTACATACAGGGAGTGCAGAATTATTAGGCAAGTTGTATTTTTGAGGATTAATTTTATTATTGAACAACAACCATGTTCTCAATGAACCCAAAAAACTCATTAATATCAAAGCTGAATAGTTTTGGAAGTAGGTTTTAGTTTGTTTTTAGTTATAGCTATTTTAGGGGGATATCTGTGTGTGCAGGTGACTATTACTGTGCATAATTATTAGGCAACTTAACAAAAAACAAATATATACCCATTTCAATTATTTATTTTTACCAGTGAAACCAATATAACATCTCAACATTCACAAATATACATTTCTGACATTCAAAAACAAAACAAAAACAAATCAGTGACCAATATAGCCACCTTCCTTTGCAAGGACACTCAAAAGCCTGCCATCCATGGATTCTGTCAGTGTTTTGATCTGTTCACCATCAACATTGCGTGCAGCAGCAACCACAGCCTCCCAGACACTGTTCAGAGAGGTGTACTGTTTTCCCTCCTTGTAAATCTCACATTTGATGATGGACCACAGGTTCTCAATGGGGTTCAGATCAGGTGAACAAGGAGGCCATGTCATTAGATTTTCTTCTTTTATACCCTTTCTTGCCAGCCACGCTGTGGAGTACTTGGACGCGTGTGATGGAGCATTGTCCTGCATGAAAATCATGTTTTTCTTGAAGGATGCAGACTTCTTCCTGTACCACTGCTTGAAGAAGGTGTCTTCCAGAAACTGGCAGTAGGACTGGGAGTTGAGCTTGACTCCATCCTCAACCCGAAAAGGCCCCACAAGCTCATCTTTGATGATACCAGCCCAAACCAGTACTCCACCTCCACCTTGCTGGCATCTGAGTCGGACTGGAGCTCTCTGCCCTTTACCAATCCAGCCATGGGCCCATCCATCTGGCCCATCAAGACTCACTCTCATTTCATCAGTCCATAAAACCTTAGAAAAATCAGTCTTGAGATATTTCTTGGCCCAGTCTTGACGTTTCAGCTTGTGTGTCTTGTTCAGTGGTGGTCGTCTTTCAGCCTTTCTTACCTTGGCAATGTCTCTGAGTATTGCACACCTTGTGCTTTTGGGCACTCCAGTGATGTTGCAGCTCTAAAATATGGCCAAACTGGTGGCAAATGGCATCATGGCAGCTGCACGCTTGACTTTTCTCAGTTCATGGGCAGTTATTTTGCGCCTTGGTTTTTCCACACGCTTCTTGCGACCCTGTTGACTATTTTGAATGAAACGCTTGATTGTTCGATGATCACGCTTCAGAAGCTTTGCAATTTTAAGAGTGCTGCATCCCTCTGCAAGATATCTCACTATTTTTTACTTTTCTGAGCCTGTCAAGTCCTACTTTTGACCCATTTTGCCAAAGGAAAGGAAGTTGCCTAATAATTATGCACACCTGATATAGGGTGTTGATGTCATTAGACCACACCCCTTCTCATTACAGAGATGCACATCACCTAATATGCTTAATTGGTAGTAGGCTTTCGAGCCTATACAGCTTGGAGTAAGACAACGTGCATAAAGAGGATGATGTGGTCAAAATACTTATTTGCCTAATAATTCTGCACTCCCTGTATGTATTTATATGTATATTTATGTATTTACAGATATATATATATAAACATATAAACACATAAATACATGTGTACACACATGTATGCATGTATATATGTGTGCATTAGAGCCCTTTGCAGTCAAGATCATATTTATGCAATATTCATATTTAAAAGTGTTATATGTGTATGTACTGTAAATATTTTACATTCCAATGTTCTTCACATAGGGAAATATGTGTTATATATATATATATATATATATATATATATATATATATATATACAGGTAGCCCTCAGTTTACGCCTGGGTTAGGTTCCAGAAGGAATGGTTGCAAATCAAAACTGTTGTAAATTGAAACCCAGTTTATAATGTAAGTCAAGTGAGGGAGTTGGATTCCAGGCCCCTCTCAAAATTGTCATAAGTAACACCTAATACATTATATGTAAGCTTTGAAATGAAGCCTTTAAAGGCTAAACTGCATTATAAACAATATCACATAATCACACAACACAGAAAATATAATTAAACTAAGTTAAATAAACAAAAACATTTGCTAAACTGCATTATAAACCTTATGAAATAATCACACAACAGACTTTACTTGCATTTTTCTGCAAACAGTTCTTTCTATGCATTCCAATCTGGACTGATTTATAGACATGAAGATCTTGTTCCTATAAAAACTGCTCGATAGCTTATGTCTAGCTAGCTACACTGATTAATTTCAGCCTGCTTGTGTGTATCTTTGCTGCAACACAAGCGGACAGCTCCACCTACTGACTATTTTAATCAATGCACTGCTTTCTCAATGCTTTTCAATAGCAGTCACATGACTAAAAAAAAAAGGTTGTTTTTCTGAAATGGCACAAATTGAACCGGCGTTTAAGGAGGGCCACCTGTATAAAAAATATATATATATATATATATATTTATATATCTCTTTAAGAATAAATAGAACATATTCTGCAATGTGCAGAGCATTGGATTATGAAATATGGAATATTATCTTCTTATGTTGCGCTTTTAAATAACCCCAATTTTGTTTGTGCGGCTTGTGGGTGTCTATGAGGGAATGCGATTTTATATTGCGACTTCTCAACGTTTATTTGTTACCGTGAGAAGAGAACATGAGAGCGCTTATTTTTTACTTTCAACTCGTAATACGAGCGCAAATCTCAGAGCACCAAAAAAATATTTTATTTTAATGCTCAAACGCAAGCGCAAACTACCGCTCCACTCATAATCTGGCCTAATATCTATAACTCCATCTTGAGACATGTGATTGTTGAATTAAGAACATACCCACGATTGGCTGAAATAACCCTATTTTTTGTGAGCGCTGGTGCCGCATATTAATCCCTTGACTTAATACTGCTTGTGGTGGAGGATCTGAGGATTACAATAACCCTGATTGAACAAGAAAGGGTTAAGTTTGAAGCTGAACAACACCCTGTCTTTATTGCAGATAAGAGAGAAGACTGGCTTACAAAGTTAAATGATCAGATCCAAAAGTACAAAGAGGATCTTGCATCTTACAAACAGAGTAAACATCGGCGTACAGCAGAGGATTACAGATTAAATCTGATTTATCCTTGGCAGTACGGTATCCCCACAGCAGGCAAAATGAGGAGACATGACGTACAATGAGTGCGACGCCCAGAGGGTGCGGCACCAGACTCTGCATCATCAGGAAGCGACATTGAATCTACAGGGGAGCAGGAGCATTTTTTATAAAGCGGCAAGACTAGTGCAGGCACCAGAGATGGCCCAGGAAGACCAGGAGAGGCAGAAGAGGAATCACAGTGGTTGACTCGAAACAAAGTAACAGGCAGGCAGAAAATGTCATGTTGAACCTGTCTAACCTCACTCTGACACAAGAGGAAGAAAGGGTGTTAAATAGAGGACTGAAGGCAGTATGTTCAATATGAAGGTAGATGTGTACAAACGTGGCAGTAATCTGAGATTAAAAGATTGCCTTTTTGGTAAAATGGACTCTGGGAAACAGACAGGGAGGGAATATAAGGGAGCAAGCAAATTTGATCCCCCTACTAAAAATCAAAACATTAATACATTCTGAAAATAGTGGAAAAAGATTTGGCAAAACTAGAGAAAATTAGAAACAAGAATACCTCCAACATTGAATGGGACACTATAAAAGAGTTTAGGAATAATAAGGAAATCATACTGAAGTCAGCTGACAAGGGCGGCAGTCTGGTCTTAATGGACTACAAGGACTACAGAAGTGAGGCTCTTAGACAACTTGGAAATAGGGACAATTATATCCCACTAAACAGAAATCCAACTTGGTATTCTAGCGATGGGAATTACAAATGGATAGATAAGCGAAGATGAGAGAAACTATATGATGACTGAGTACTCAAACACACCGGTCTTCTATATACTCCCTAAGATTCATAAGTCCCTAGAGGCACCACCAGGGAAACCGATTATCTCTGCCTTTCAATCTCTGAGTCAAACTTTAGCCAACTTTTGGATGACCATTTACAGGACTGTGTACAAAAACTTCCATCTTACAACAGAGACTCAGCTGACTTGATTGAGTCATTGGGGGATATAAAAAGAACTGAAGGCTAAATTCTATTTGTTACCCTATATGTGTCCAATTTATATACATGTATACGACATGAAGAAGGAATAATAGCTGTTAAAGAGTTGCTCACAGAAAATACTGAGTATAGAAGCCCACCTATAGAATACGTTGCTCTATTATTGCATTTTGTTTTGCATAAAAACTATTTCAAGCTTGAAAATGAGATTTATCTCCAGAAAATGGGGACTGCAATGGGCTCTCGGGTAGCCCCCGGTTATGCAAATACATTCATGCATTTCTATGAGCAAAAACATATCCTTGAGAATTCTGTGTTTAAGGA
Organism: Bombina bombina; assembly: GCF_027579735.1. NCBI lineage: Eukaryota > Metazoa > Chordata > Amphibia > Anura > Bombinatoridae > Bombina > Bombina bombina. The sequence goes on from NC_069502.1 coordinate 185,896,296, forward strand.
ATATGGCAGGGGATACAGGCGCTTTATAGATTATGTGTTTTTTGCTTGGTTTGGCAGTGAAGAGACATTGATAAGGTTTGTAGGTGGACTGAATAATCTACCTAGTTTACTAAGATTTGTGCCTTAGTGGGATTCTGAAAAGATAGAGTTTCTAGACATAGATATCTTTAAGGATAAAGGAGACATTGAGACAAGAGTCTATAGAAAACCAACTGACAGAAACACCCTAGTAAAATTTAAGAGTTTTCACCCAAAACATATATTGCAATCAATGCCCAAAGCACAAATGCTGATAGCTGTTAGGCTCACTTCGAAAGTGGAAGAAAGAGAGGCAGCAGTAGATGACATGGGGAGAAGATTTTCTAGACATGGATATCCGAATAAGATATTGCAGGAAAGTAAAGAAAAAGCTATGTCAGAAAAAAAACCTCAAATAAAAGAGACAGAAAGCAACAGGTTGTTTTTTGTAACAGACTACACCACGGATACTTGGAAACTGAGGAAAGCAATAAGTGAAAATTGGAGGGTTTTACAAATAGATGAAATACTGGCCCCATATGTAAGGGAAGGCCCAATTGTCTCTTATAGGAAGAGTAGAGGTATAAAAGAATTGTTAATTCAATCTGACCCAGTAGGGAAATATGAAAAACCTATTACACACTTTTTACAGATAACACCTGGGGTTTATAAGAGACAATGATGTGTGACATGGGATAACCTGATTTTAGGGGACACATTCACACATAACCATACGGGCAAAATATATCAAATTACATTTTCATTTGCCAATGTGCCACATTTGCCAATGTGGTGATGTCTACATTGGTAAAATGGAGTGTACCCTGAAAGAAAGTGTTTGAGATGCTTATCATTATAATGTTATTTGTAAGGCACAGGCAGATATGGATGAGTGAACATGGAGTTAGATAAATTACCAGTATTAATGTTTTTATTTTTACCTTTATTACTATGTATCACATACCACTACTAATTCTTGGATGCTTTGTATCTTTTAGCCAGAATATGTAACAATGAGGAACAAAAGAAGCAAAGGGGTAGATTTATTAAGCAGCGGATGCTGCTTTCTATGCCCGAAGTTTCTTAACTTAAGTTAAGAAGCAGCGGTCGTAAGAAATGCTTGTGCAACGTTAAAGTAGCGTATGCTGTCGGCATTTAGCAATGTCGGGCGTACATGATTTGCTACATTGAATAATGTCCGCCCGGCATTTAATAAATTGACCCCAAAGTCTGCAAGAGGTTCATGTTGACACTAGATGGAATAAATACTGTGCACCCTGAGAGATGGGAGAGGTCTGTGAGTACTATAGTATATAAGTGTGGATTTTTTCATTGTATTGTGACCTTGACAAATGCCCAGGTGGAGGCCGAAACATTGGATTATGCTATGAAAATTTTTGGAAAATGAAAAGCTGAGTCATATGTGAATATATATAGCTATAGATTTATCTTTTACAAAAAATATTATATAATATATATATATATATATATATATATATATATATATATATATATATATATATATATATATATAAAAGAAGAAGTCCTGACTGACTGACTGACTGACTCATCAACGCCCAGCTCAAACCATTCAACCTTGGACTGTGAAATTCAGAAGGTGCGTTGTTTTATGATGTAGGCACCCACTAAGGAAGGATTTTGGGAAATTACGCCCCTAAGGGGGTGAACGTTTTTATGAGGATACCTGTATCTCAAAAACCGACGATGTTACAGACCTGAAAATTGGTATTTATATTCTCCTTTAAAAATAGAAAAATAAGAGTTTTAACATTTCCTGAAAATCCACTTAAAGGGACAGTCTACACCAGAATTGTTATTGTTTTAAAAGATATATAATCCCTTGTTTACCCATTCCCTAGTTTTGCATAACCAACACAGTTATATTTATATATTTTTTACCTCTGTGATTATCTTGTAGCTAAGCCTCTGCAGACTGCCCCTTTATTTGTTCTTTTGACAGACTTGCAGTTTAGCCAATCAGTGATGGCTCCCAGGTAACTTCACGTGCACGAGCACAGTGTTATCTATATGAAAAACATGAACTAACACCCTCTAGTGGTGAACAACCTGTTAAAATGCATTCTTAAGAGGCGGCCTTCAAGGTCTAAGAAATTAGCATATGAACCTCCTAAGTTAAGCTTTCAACTAAGAATACCAAGAGAACAAAGAAAAATTGGTGATAAGAGTAAATTGGAAAATTGTTTAAAATTACATGCCCTATCTGAATCATGAAAGGTTTTTTTGGACTAGACTGTCCCTTTAAAGGGACAGTCTAGTCAAAAAAAAACTTTGATGATTCAGATAGGGCATGTAATTTTAAACAATTTTCCAATTTACTCTTATCACCAATTTTTCTTTGTTCTCTTGGTATTCTTAGTTGAAAACTTAACCTAGGAGGTTCATATGCTAATTTCTTAGACCTTGAAGGCCGCCTCTTAAGAATGCATTTTAACAGGTTTTTCACCACTAGAGGGTGTTAGTTCATGTTTTTCATATAGATAACACTGTGCTCGTGCACATGAAGTTACCTGGGAGCCATCACTGATTGGCTAAACTGCAAGTCTGTCAAAAGAACTGAAATAAAGGGGCAGTCTGCAGAGGCTTAGATACAAGATAATCACAGACGTAAAAAATATATAAATATAACTGTGTTGGTTATGCAAAACTAGGGAATGGGTAAAAAAGGGATTATCTATCGTTTAAAACAATAACAATTCTGGTGTAGACTGTCCCTTTAAGGGGGGTCAAAAGGGGTTCTGATTTATGAGGATACCTATATCTCATAAACCAAAGATGTTACAGATGTGAAAATTGGTATTTAGATTCTCCTTTAAACATAAAGTGTAACCTGATTTATCATTCCCCGAAAATCCACTTAAGGGGGGTCAAAAGGGGGGGGGGGGATTTATAAAGGATACCTATATCTCAAAAACCAAAGATGTTACAGACGTGAAAACTGGTATTTACATTCTCCTTTAAAAATACATCATGGGCTTTCCGCAACAGATTAGGGTTTAAGTGTTTTTTTTTTTCTATTTGTATTCTCCACTGACTTCTATGGGGAAAACGTGAACACACACGCGATTTGTCTGTTTTGGCTTAACGCATGCGCATAATTTATTTTGCAACTTGTAATACCTGCGCAACTCCAAATGAGAAAAAGTCATAACGCGCACTGTGTTTTCGTAACTGATTTGCCACGTGACTTGTAATCTTGCCCTTGGTTAATAGTGATCGGGTTTGCACATGAGTACAGTGTTTTTTTTTTCCAATTTTCGCACTCCATTGAAGTTTATGGGGGGATATGTTAATGTATTTACGATATTCTAAGTTCAGCTTTTTGTGCTTCAGGTTAGCGCTTTGTGTGAAAACTTTACTTCAACTTGTAATACATGTGCTACACGATGCGCGGAAAAAAGCTTACTTCTAGTGAAGTCAACATGCAAGTGGGAACGTAATATACTGCTCTTCTCGTAAGCTAGCCCTAAGTTATTTGATGTCTCACTACTAACTTTGAGCAAGATTACAAGTCCCTCGGAAAATCAGTTGTGAAAACTCTGCGCACATTATGGCTTTTTCGCATTTGGGGTTGAGCAGCTATTACAAGATGCAAAATAACTTATTTTGTGCGCTCGTTAAGCTGCATAATGCGAATAGCGAAATTTTGTGCGCTTTCACATATTACCCATAGAAGTCAATGGAGAAGACAAATAGAAAAAAAAAAAAAATACAAAAACCCTAATCTGTTGTGCAAAGCCCATGATGTATTATCTTTGAAAAGTGTTCATGAAAATGCGAATATTTCATATTACGAAAATGTTTTCGCAACAGAATATGTTCTATTTATTTATAAATAAATATTTCTCTATATATTTGATGATATTTTAACTGATATATCTATTTGTTGCAAGATATGTATATGAATATATATATATATATATATATATATATATATATATATATATATATAGATAGATATCTCGAACTCTATATGCGAATATTGCACTGAAAATTCCGCTGAGATATTGTTTAAAGTGCATAAGATTGTAATGTAAAATATTTTCATTATCTCCATAGTTAAACATATCTCTATACATATAAATGCATGTTTCTCTATGTATGTGTAGGTATGTCAATGTAAAATCCCTGCGTCTGCTTATTTTTCTAAAACCGAGATCTCCTATCTTTGAGCCCTTATAACTTTTGTGTGCAATATTTTTATAAAATAATTTTTATTAGACAGTGTTAATTATTATTATTATTATTATTATTATCGGTTATTTGTAGAGCGCCAACAGATTCCGCAGCGCTAATACGAGTGTAAATGTACTTTGTATTGTATTTTTGAAGTGTTTTGTGAAACTTTTATGTTGCAGAAAACTGTTAACTACAGCTCTTCGAGCGGGGAAAGGATTGTTGCGTAAAAGGCAAATGCGTATGCACAAACTCAATTTTTCAAGACTTGTAATACTAGCGCAATGGAAATTGATTGCAAAAAGAGCACATCGCATGCTGAAAATTCATAACGCGCTACTTGTAATCTTTCTGTTTAGAAAAAAGAAAAACGTGTATATATCAAATTAGCAGGTGCCTATTAAAGGGATTCACCTATAACCTTCTGCCTCATTTCCTTTCTTAACTCTTTGTGTTCCTAAGCTCTTTCCTTGTTAAAAGATTTTTCAAAGTGTGTTACAAACTTAAAAGTGTGTGCAATTGTACAAAAAAGATATATCAATAAAAGTGAAACGACCCCTTAAAAAGGAAAGTACAGATTTATACATCAAAAACACAGGGAGGATAATACCAAAATATAATATATGCCATGCAAATCAGAAACCTCCTGCCTTGAATGCTTTGGTACACATATACACAAGACCTAGCTAAAAATACCTCAAGCTATAACAGGTTAAAAAGTTGAAAATGTAAACAGATAAAACATAGACTATAAGAATATCTCCAGCTATGTAAATCTAAATACATTTTAACCTATTATTAAATCTAGTTTAATCAAAAGCATTTCTTGATAACAGAAATTTACTTATATGAACATCATATTGGCACATCAACTTTATAGAATTGTCCAGTCCTTAGACAGATTAAACGGTAAGGATGAACAGTTCTAGGAAGAGTAATCAGTTCATCCCCACTAAAAAAGAGAAAAATATTTTCAATCACTGTAATGTGATCTTTTAATTTATCAATATTTATTTTTATACTTTTTTCAATGCCTGAAGAAACAGCTAGAAAGCTGAGAAACGTGTTGCATCTATTTTTATGTATTTTACCCTATTAAATTGTAATTTTAAGTAGTTCACCAGCCTCAACTACTTAATTTTTAACCTTGGAGGGCACCACATCTTTTTATTGAAGCAACATTGGAACATCGTACCTGGGTGACTAACCAAGACTAGACAGCTGGAGTCTACAAAGTCCAGCCTGCTTTATTTGCACGATCTTATGGTACTTACAGATATGTTAGTACTCATTTGTGATTTATTTTAGAGTTTACTCCTGTTTCTGTTTTATCTGCACCATGGAAAGCCCCCTATCTTTTATGTATTGAAGGGATCTGGAACTTTACCCCCCAGAGAGAGAGAGATTTTTTTCCTGCAACCTGGGAGTCAGCACTAGTGATGTCGCGAATAGTTCGCCGGCGAATAGTTCCCGGCGAACATAGCATGTTCGTGTTCGCCGCGGTGGGCGAACATATGCTATGTTTGATCCGCCCCCTATTCGTCATTATTGAGTAAATTTTGACCCTCTACCTCACAGTCAGCAGACACATTACAGCCAATCAGCGGCAGACACTCCCTCCCAGACCCTCCCACCTCCTGGACAGCATCCATTTTAGATTAATTTGGAAGCTGCATTCTTAGTGAGAGGAGGGACAGTGTAGCTGCTGCTGATTTAATAGGGAAATTGATAGCTAGGCTAGTGTATTCAGTGTCTACTACAGTCCTGAAGGACTCATCTGATCTCTGCTGTAAGGACAGCACCCCGAAAAGCCCTTTTTAGGGCTAGAACATCAGTCTGGTTTTTTTTTTCCCTGTGTAATCTAATTGCAGTTGCCTGCCTGCCAAGCCACTTGCCCAGTGCCACCACTCATATCTGGTGTAACAATAGTGTAAATTATAAAAAAAAAAACTTTTTTGACTGTGAAACATCAGTCTGCTAGTGTAATCTAATTGCAATTGCCTGCCTACCAGCGTGTGTGCCAGGCCCACTTTCCCAGTGCCACCATTCATATCTGGTGTAACAGTAGTGTAAATTTAAAAAAAAAAAAACTTTTTTGACTGTGAAACATCAGTCTGCTAGTGTAATCTAATTGCAGTTGCCTGCCTGCCAGTTTGTGTGCCAGGCCCACTTGCCCAGTGCCACCACTCATATCTGGTGTGACAGTAGTGTAAATTTTAAAAAAAAAACTTTGTTGACTGTGAAACATCAGTCTGCTAGTGCAATCTAATTGCAGTTGCCTGCCTGCCAGCGTGTGTGCCAGGCTCACTTGCCCAGTGCCACCATTCATATCTGGTGTAACAGTAGTGTAAATTTAAAAAAAAAAAACTTTTTTGACTGTGAAACATCAGTCTGCTAGTGTAATCTAATTGCAGTTGCCTGCCTGCCAGCGTGTGTGCCAGGCTCACAGCATATACTGTGCCCACTTGCCAAGTGCCACCACTCATATCTGGTCTAACAGTAGTGTAAATTTTTAAAAAAAAACTTTTTTGACTGTGAATCATCAGTCTGCTTGTGTAATCTAATTGCAGTTGCCTGCCTGCCAGCGTGTGTGCCAGGCCCACTTGCCCAGTGCCACCACTCATATCTGGTGTAACAGTAGTGTAAATTTAAAAAAAAAAAACTTTTTTGTCTGTGAAACATCAGTCTGCTTGTGTGTGTAATCTAATTGCAGTTGCCTGCCTGCCAGAGTGTGTGCCAGGCCCACTTGCTCAGTGCCACCACTCATATCTGGTGTAACAGTAGTGTAAATTTAAAAAAAAAAAAACTTTTTTGACTGTGAAACATCAGTCTGCTAGTGTAATCTAATTGCAGTTGCCTTCTTGCCAGCGTGTGTGCCAGGCTCACAGCGTATACTGTGCCCACTTGCCCAGTGCCACCACTCATATCTGGTGTAACAGTAGTGTAAATTAAAAAAAAAAAAATTTTGACTGTGAAACATCAGTCTGCTTGTGTAATCTAATTGCAGTTGCCTGCCTGCCAGCGTGTGTGCCAGGACCACTTGCCCAGTGCCACCACTCATATCTGGTGTAACAGTAGTGTAAATTTAAAAAAAAAAACTTTTTTGACTGTGAAACATCAGTCTACTTGTGTAATCTAATTGCAGTTGCCTGCCTGCCAGCGTGTGTGCCAGGCCCACTTGCCCAGTGCCATCACTAATATCTGGTGTAACAGTAGTGTAAATTTAAAAAAAAAAAACTTTTTTGACTGTGAAACATCAGTCTGCTAGTGTAATCTAATTGCAGTTGCCTGCCAGCGTGTGCCAGGCTCACAGCGTATACTGTGCCCACTTGCCCAGTGCCACCACTCATATCTGGTGTAACAGTAGTGTAAATTTAAAAAAAAAAAACTTTATTGACTGTGAAACATCAGTCTGCTTGTGTAATCTAATTGCAGTTGCCTGCCTGTCAGCGTGTGTGCCAGGCCCACGTGCCCAGTGCCACCACTCATATCTGGTGTAACAGTAGTGTAAATTTAAAAAAAAAATCTTTTTTGACTGGGAAACATCAGTCTGCTAGTGTAATCTAATTGCAGTTGCCTGCCTGCCAGCTAGTGTGCCAGGCCCACTTGCCCAGTGCCACCACTCATATCTGGTGTAACAGTAGTGTAAATTTAAAAAAAAAAAACTTTTTTGACTGTGAAACATCAGTCTGCTAGTGTAATCTAATTGCAGTTGTCTGCCAGCGTGTGCCAGGCTCACAGCGTATACTGTGCCCACTTGCCCAGTGCCACCACTCATATCTGGTGTAACAGTAGTGTATATTTTAAAAAAAAAACTTTTTCACTGTGAAACATCAGTCTGCTTGTGTAATCTAATTGCAGTTGCCTGCCTGCCAGCGTGTGTGCCAGGCCCACTTGCCCAGTGCCACCACTCATATCTGGTGTAACAGTAGTGTAAATTAAAAAAAATTAACTTTTTTGACTATGAAACATCAATCTGCTAGTGTAATCTAATTGCAGTTGCCTGCCTGCCAGCGTGTGTGCCAGGCCCACTTGCCCAGTGCCACCACTCATATCTTGTTTAATAGTAGTGTAAGTGTACATTTAAAAAAAAAAAAACTTTTTGGACTGTGAAACATCAGTCTGCTTTTTTGTGTCAGGCTCACAGCGTATACTGTGCCCACTTGCCCAGTGGCACCACTCATATCTTGTTTAATAGTAGTGTAAGTGTTCATTTAAAAAATAAAAACTTTATGGACTGTGAAACATCAGTCTGCTTTTTTGTGTCAGGCTCACAGCGTATACTGTGCCCACTTGCCCAGTGGCACCACTCATATCTTGTTTAATAGTAGTGTAAGTGTACATTTAAAAAAAAATGACAGGCAGTGGCAGGCCACCCCGCAGGTGCCATCGGGGTTGTGGTGCTGTGATTCCCTTTGGCCCTAGAATAATGCCCAGTGTTCAGAGGCCACGTACCATGAACTCGAAAAGTTCTGAGGACATAGTTGACTTTTTAACACAGGACACCCAATCTTCTATAGCTTCCACTCCGAACCTTGACGCACCATCCTCCTCCAGCTTATCTTCGGGCAGCACCTCTCAAGTTACCACTCGCCCGCCTGCCGCCACCACCAGCACTAGCACCACAGCTGCTTCACTTGATCTGTCAGAGGAGTTATTTACACATCAGTTGGAAGAAATGAGTGATGCGCAACCATTATTGCCAGAGGATGTAGATAACAGGGATATGTCTCAGTCAGGCAGCATTACACACATGGACGTACGGTGTGATGATGATGATGTTGTACCCGCTGCGGGAGTTTGGTCTGTCACTGTGAAGCGGGTGTAACCCTTACACTACCTGATCGATACAACATCATACCTGATGTTATAAAGCACGTTATTCCAAACAATTTAGGAATGTTAGTGGATTTATGCCCTTTATGGATTAAAACCAGACTCTGCATCAACTATGAAACAACTTTTCCATCACTATTGTGGCCAGAAAAAGTCCCTGTGGGTTTTAAAATTTGCCTGCCCATTGAAGTCAATGGGGGTTCGCCCGGTTCGCCATTTCGCAAACTTTTGCGGGAGTTCGCGTTCGCAGTTCGCGAACCCAAATTTTTAGGTTCGCGACATCACTAGTCAGCACTAACAACTGTCAGTTGAAGACTGCAAAACCCAGCCTGCGCAAATTGCACTACTCCAACCATGCATATTCCCTTGATAGTAATAATTTGTCAGCACTTTATATACATAGATCCATTTGAATATCGAGATTTCTATACCCTGAGGCGCTTTTCTTAATTTCTCTTTTAGATAACTTCTGCAGCCCAATCTGCTAGAAGAGCTGACTTGAGAACTTTTATTTCACACTATATTTATCTATTATTATTATTCAGTTTGTTATATACATTAAGACTTGGGCCTCTAGTTATCAAGCCGTCGACTTTCTTGCATTCGACGGCACCAATATGATGGCCTAAGATACGCTGGCCCACCGCACCTAAATAAAGTGTTTAACCCCTAAAACTCAGCTTCCGGACCCCGCCGCAACTAAATAAAATATTTAACCCCTAAACCACCGTTCACGGACCCCGCCACCACCTACATTACATTTATTAACCCCTAATGCAATCAGCCAATAGGATTGAAGTTCAATCCTATTGGCTGATCCAATCAGATAGGATAGGATGAAGACTTCGGACCCTCTGGAGGACCACTTCTGCCCGGTTGGGTAAAGACGTCTCAAGGTAGGGTGATCTTCAGGGGGGTAGTGTTAGGTTTTATTAAGGGGGGATTGGGTGGGGTGGGTTAGGGTTAGACTTATTGATTGGAACAGCCAATAGAATGCAAGCTCAATCCTACTGGCTAATTGCATCTGTCAATAGGATTTTTCCTACCTTAATTCCGATTGGCTGATAGAATTCTATCGCCAATCGGAATTCAAGGTAAGCCATCTTGGATAACGTCATTTATAGGAATATTCATTCGTCGGGTAGTCGTCGGCATGGAAGGATGCTCCGCGTCGGATGACTTGAAGATGGACCCGCTCCACTCTGGATGGAGGAAGATAGAAGATGCCGCCTGCATGAAGACTTCTGCCCGTCTTGAGGAACTCTTCTGCCCGGATAGGATGAAGACTTCGGACCCTCTGGAGGACCACTTCTGCCCGGTTGGGTAAAGACGTCTCAAGGTAGGGTGATCTTCAGGGGGGTAGTGTTAGGTTTGTGTGGGTGGTGGGTTGTAATGTTTGGGGGGGTATTGTCTTTTTTTTTACAGTTAATAGAGCTGATTACTTTGGGGCAATGCCCCGCAAAAGGCCCTTTTAAGGGCTATTTGTAATTTAGTATATGGTAGGGATTTTTTTTATTTTGGGGGGCTTTTTTATTTTTTATATATATATATATATATATATATATATATATATATATATATATATATATATAAATATATATATATATATTCTTTTTTTTCTTTTTTATCAAAACAATCATATTCTTATCAAAGCAATCACATCCCAGCTTGATATTTCCCACTATATTTAATCTTATTTCCTGACAACAGCAACATTAATTACTGATAATGGCTGTTGATCACCAAAAACTGAACCGATAAATGAAAACTCCACAGCCAATCATAAACAACATGACCAATATGCAACATTATTGCACACTATAAAAAAGCACTGCAGATCCTCTATTATTATAATATAATAATATTATTCCATGATAATGAGCATGGAGTATAGTTTTGTGTAACAGGTGTTAAAAAAAGGACATCTCAGAATGATACAAGTTTTAGATAAGGGCTTTGAAATGGATAAGGGGAAGTGAGGATTCAGCCTATGATAAGAAAGCAGATGTCTGCTAAATTGGGTCTGTTTGTCATAGAAAAGAGATGTATAAGAGGGGATTTGGTTACCTTATGTAAATATATCAGTCCTCCATACACAGGTGAAACTCGAAATATTAGAATACTGTGCAAAAGTTAATTTATTTCACTAATGCAACCTAAAAGGTGAAACTAATATATGAGATAGACACATTACATGCAAATCAAGATAGCTCAAGATGTGATTAGTCATAATTGTGATGATTATGACTTACAGCTCATGAAAACCCCAAATCCACAATCTCAGAAAATTAGAATATTACTTGCAATTAATAAAACAAGGATTGTACATAGAACAATATTGGACCTCTGAAAAGTATAAGCATGCATACTGTATGTACTTGGTTTGGGCCCCTTTTTCTGCAATTATTGTCTCAATGTGGCGTGGCATGGAAGCTATCATCCTGTGGCACTGCTGAGGTATAATGGAAGACCAGGATGCTTCAATAGCGGCCTTCAGCTCTTCTGCATTGTTCGGTCTCATGTCTCTCATCTTTCTCTTGGCAATGCCCCATAGATTCTCTATGGGGTTCAGGTCAGGCAAGTTTGATGGCCAATCAAGCACAGTAATCTCACTGTCATTGAACTAGGTTTTGGTGCTTTTGGCAGTATGGGCAGGTGCCAAGTCCTGCTGGAAAATGAAGTCAGCATCCCTATAGAGCTCATCTGCGGAAGGAAGCATGAAGTGCTCCAAAATCTCCTGGTAGATGGCTGCGTTGACCCTGGACTTAATGAAGCACAGTGGACCAACACCAGCAGATGACATGGCTCCCCAAAACAACACAGACTGTGGAAACTTCACACTGGACTTCAAGCATCTTGCAGTGTGTGCCTCTCCATTCTTCCTCCATACTCTGGGTCCTTGGTTTCCAAATGAGATGCAAAATTTGCTCTCATCAGAAAAGAGGACTTTGGACCACTGAGCAACAGACCAGGTTTGTTTTTCTTTAGCCCAGGTAAGACGCTTCTGACGTTGTTTGTTGTTCAGGAGTGGCTTGACAAGAGGAATACAACATTTGAAGCCCATGTCCAGGATCCGTCTGTGTGTGGTGGCTCTTGATGCACTGACTCCAGCCTCAGTCCACTCCTTGTGAAAGTCCCCAACACTTTTGCGTGGCCTTTTCCTGACAATCCTCTCCAGGCTGCGGTCATCCCTGCTGCTTGTGCACCTTTTTCTTCCACACTTTTCCCTTCCACATAACTTTCTATTAATGTGCTTTCATAAAGCACTTTGGGAACATCCAACTTCTTTTACAATTACCTTTTGAGGCTTTCCCTCCTTATGGAGGGTGTCAATGATGGTTTTCTGCACAACTGTCATGTCAGCAGTCTTTCCCATGATTGTGATTCCTACTGAACCCGACTGAGAGACCATTTAAAGGCTTAGGAACTAGTAATGTCGCAAACCTAAAAATTTGGGTTCGCGAACAGCGAACTTCCCCAAAAGTTCGCAAACGGGCGAACCCCCATTGACTTCAATGGGCAGGTGAATTTTAAAACCCACAGGGACTCTTTCTGGCCACAATAGTGATGGAAAAGTTGTTTCAAGGGGACTAACACCTGGACTGTGGCATGCCGGAGGGGGATCCATGGCAAAACTCCCATGGAAAATTACATAGTTGATGCAGAGTCTGGTTTAAAGCCATAAAGGGCATAAATCACCTAACATTCCTAAATTGTTTGGAATAACGTGCTTTAAAACATCAGGTATGATGTTGTATCGATCAGGTAGTGTAAGGGTTACGCCCGCTTCACAGTGACAGACCAAACTCCCGCAGCGGGTACAACATCATCATCATCACACCGTACGTCCATGTGTGTAATGCTGCCTGACATATCCCTGTTATCTACATCCTCTGGCAATAATGGTTGCGCATCACTCATTTTTTCCAACTGATGTGTAAATAACTCCCCTGACAGATCAAGTGAAGTGGCTGTGGTGCTAGTGTTGGTGGTGGCGGCAGGTGGGCGAGTGGTAACTTGAGAGGTGCCTGAAGCTAAGCTGGAGGAGGATGGTGCGTCAAGGTTCCGAGCAGAAGCTGTTGAAGATTGGGTGTCCTGTGTTAGCCAGTCAACTATGTCCTTAGAAATGTTCGAGTTCGGGGTACGTGGCCTCTGAACACTGGGCATTAGTCTAGGGCCAAAGGGAATCACAGCACCATGAACACGACGGCCACTGCGGGGTGGCCTGCCTCTGCCTGTCATTTTTTTTTCAATTGGTGGTACTATGCGTGCACGTTACTGTGACAACAGATATGAGTAGCACTGTGCACTGGCAGAAGTTGGCAGAGTAGACGCAGTAGGCCTGACACACACGCTTGCAGACAACTAACTGCTATTCAATCTATTACAGTCAAAAAAAATATTTTTTTTTAAATGTACACTACTGTTACACCAGATATGAGTTGTACTGTTGTGACACTTTGCCCTGGCAGGCACTGAAACGCACACGTGTGAAGGAAACTGACAGCTATTATTTAACGCAGTCAAAAAAGTGTTGTTTTTTTTTAAATGTACACTTCTGTTACACCAGATATGAGTTGAACTGGTGTGACACTGTGCCCTGGCAGGCACTGAAACGCACACATGTGAAGGAAACTGACTGCTATTATTTAACACAGTCAAAAAAGTGTTGTTTCTTTTAAATCTACACTACTGTTACACCAGATATGAGTTGCACTGGGGTGACACTGTGCCCTTGCAGGCAGGCCCTGAAACGCACACGTGTGAAGGAATCTGACTGCTATTATTTAACACAGTCAAAAAAGTGTTGTTTTTTTTAAATCTACACTACTGTTACACCAGATATGAGTTGCACTGGGGTGACACTGTACCCTGGCAGGCAGGCCCTGAAACGCACACGTGTGAAGGAAACTGACTGCTATTATTTAACACAGTCAAAAAAGTTTTTTTTTTTTTTAAATCTACACTACTGTTACACCAGATATGAGTTGCACTGGGGTGACACTGTGCCGTGGCAGGCAGGCCCTGAAATGCACACGTGTGAAGGAAACTGACTGCTATTATTTAACACAGTCAAAAAAGTGTTGTTTTTTTAAAATCTACACTACTGTTACACCAGATATGAGTTGCAATGGGGTGACACTGTGCCCTGGCAGGCAGGCCCTGAAATGCACACGTGTGAAGGAAACTGACTGCTATTATTTAACACAGTCAAAAAAGTGTTGTTTTTTTAAAATCTACACTACTGTTACACCAGATATGAGTTGCACTGGGGTGACACTGTGCCGTGGCAGGCAGGCCCTGAAATGCACACGTGTGAAGGAAACTGACTGCTATTATTTAACACAGTCAAAAAAGTGTTGTTTTTTTAAAATCTACACTACTGTTACACCAGATATGAGTTGCAATGGGGTGACACTGTGCCCTGGCAGGCAGGCCCTGAAATGCACATGTGTGAAGGAAACTGACTGCTATTATTTAACACAGTCAAAAAAGTGTTGTTTTTTTAAAATCTACACTACTGTTACACCAGATATGAGTTGCACTGGGGTGACACTGTGCCCTGGCAGGCAGGCCCTGAAACGCACACATGTGAAGGAAACTGACTGCTATTATTTAATACAGTCAAAAAAGTGTTGTTTTTTTTTAATCTGCACTACTGTTACACCAGATATGAGTTGCACTGGGGTGACACTGTGCCCTGGCAAGCAGGCCCTGAAACGCACACGTGTGAAGGAAACTGACTGCTATTATTTAACACAGTCAAAAAAGTTTTTTTTTTTTTTAAATCTACACTACTGTTACACCAGATATGAGTTGCACTGGGGTGACACTGTGCCCTGGCAGGCAGGCACTGAAATGCACACGTGTGAAGGAAAATGACTGCTATTATCTAACACAGTCAAAAAAGTGTTGTTGTTTTTTTTTAAATCTACACTATTGTTACACCAGATATGAGTTGCACTGCGGTGACACTGTGCCCTGGAAGGCAGGCCCTGAAATGCACACGTGTGAAGGAAACTGACTGCTATTATTTAACACAGTCAAAAAAGTGTGTTTTTTTTTTTAAATCTACACTATTGTTACACCAGAAATGAGTTGCACTGGGGTGACACTGTGCCCTGGCAGGCAGGCCCTAAAACGCACACATGTGAAGGAAACTGACTGCTATTATTTAACACAGTCAAAAAAGTGTTGTTTTTTTTTAATCTACACTACTGTTACACCAGTGACTCACACATTCGGCACTCTTCTTGTGAAGCAATAACCAAACATGACCAAGTTTTGGGTACAAAAGGCCGCAGCCCGCATTTATTAAACAAACAAATGTTTACAAATAACACAACCACCTAACCAATGTGGTTACAAAAAACCCTGGGGTGCTGTCCATCATCCACCACACGTGCCTTCCACTGGCTGCTGCCAGGCACGCCCCCTTTTCTTAAACTCTCCCCATCGTCCGATGAGGTACCATTACCACATAAAACTCGCCTGATAAGGCCAGCACCCGCCTCCAGCTGCGACTTCCAAATTCTTAAAACAGGGAGGGAGGGAGGGAGCTTTTCCCGCTTCAAAAGGGAAACTGATGCTGGCTTCCGCCTCACAACCCTCAACACTTATACCAGCTCCTCCTCCCCTAAACTCTGCCTAGCAACCCACTGCTATTGGCCTGTAGTGTGGTCACATGCCCCTGCTCTCAATTCATTCCTTCCGGGGCTTCTTTGACTCACACATTCGGCACTCTTCTTGTGAACCAATAACCAAACATGACCAAGTTTTGGGTACAAAAGGCCGCAGCCCGCATTTATTAAACAAACAAATGTTTACAAATAACACAACCACCTAACCAATGTGGTTACAAAAAACCCTGGGGTGCTGTCCATCATCCACCACACGTGCCTTCCACTGGCTGCTGCCAGGCACGCCCCCTTTTCTTAAACTCTCCCCATCATCCGATGAGGTACCATTACCACATAAAACTCGCCTGATAAGGCCAGCACCCGCCACAGACCGACCTACCGTCGGACACCGCCCAACCGGGCTAAGGCCTTCTGTACCCCTTCTTTTAGGTTAAAATTAAATAAGTGCAACCCTACTTCGTTGAGATGCACCCCATCCTTAATAAAAAAAGCATCTGCCTGATTCCCCTTCAAATTCAACATGGCGAATGCCAAACCCTCCAACTGAGAAACAAAACCTGATAGCGTCCTGTTAACCTTTCTTCTGGATAAGTCCAGCCTCCTGACATCCCAAGCTGAACGCCATTCCAACCTTGTCTCAATTTCTGACCACACAATTATCACCTTCGGGAACAAAACCTTCAACCTGCGCATGCCACCCTTCAACTGGTCAATCAAATCTTTTTGAGCCATAAACCCCAAGTCATTTCCTCCAGCGTGTATCACCAAAATGTCAGGAGGCTTGTACAGCCTGGCATACTTACTCACTGTAGCCACTACCCCTTCCCATCTGAGACCTCTTACCCCAAACCACTTTACCCCAACCTGTTCCCGAGGAAGTCCCAACTGGATTCCCCCTTCCTTTGTTGCTGCTGCCTTTCTTTGCCAGTAAATGAAAGAATGTCCAACTATCCAACACTGAACTGGACCTGTCGAGAAAAACAAAACTATACTATCATGTTTGGCCGAACATAACGTTTAAAACACCCCGACTTCCACCTTCCCACCTTCTTCACAACTTCCTCACTCAAACCCAATTCATGCGCCTCAGTTGCCGCGCCTATTCTAAACGAATGGCATCCAAAGTCTTTCGGATCCACCCCTGCCACGGACAAAGCCCTCCTAAGCACCGCCCCAAACTGATATTTTGACAATGCTCCTCCATCCTCATGCCTCAGAAGAGGGCCCTCACCTCTTGGCCTGATCCTCAGATAGTCCACCAGTGAACCTACCGGGCAACAAACACCCCCGATAGCGAATAACTTGATTGAGCGGCCCACACCCTCCTGATCTGTCTTAGATTTTCTAAGCCAAATAGACACTTCCTCCCTTGATATCACCACATCTCTCAACCCGATACCACCATTGTCCTTTCTATTGGCCCCTACCAATTCCAACACCCTAAAAGCCCCGAAAAAAGCTAATACAAAAGCCACCCGGAACAAATAATACTCAAACTTCGAATTGCACACCTCCTCAAAAGCCCCAACTACCTTTAATAGTAAACCAAATACACATGGACGTCTTTTGTCCCCCATAGCTCCACCTCTACAAACACCTCTCACCGCCAATTTTACCCAAAACTCCTTTGTTAAATCGACCCATCCCATCAGCTTAAACAGAAAGGCTAACGCCGCCACCTGACGATTCACCATGGACTTTGACATCTTCGCCTCTTTCCATTCCTGCACCCAATCAACTAAGTACCACACCCATTCCTCTTTTGACAGCCTGATCCCATCCCTGTACAGCCTACAAAACCACCGTTTCCATACTGGCACGTAAGCTCTTAACGTACTCTGGGCTAAAGCCCCTCTCGCCAATTTCAAACCTTTAAGAAGTCCATCTGCCACAATGCCCTTGGGCATTCTTCCCCATCCAACTTCGCCTCCGGGGCTGCTTCCCGAAACTTCTGCCACTGCAACCGGGAAAGAGAGTCAGCAATCACATTTTGCTTCCCGGGTACATGCACCGCCCGAAAAAACACATTCCCCCTCAAGCATTCCAGGACAAACACTCGGAGAAGCCGAATCACCGGCCTCGACTTCACTGTCAACTTATTGATCGCAAATACCACTCCCAGATTGTCAGAGTGGAAAGTCACCTTCCTATCCCTCAGCTCACCATTCCATACCATCACAGCCACCACCAACGGAAACAATTCTAGAAACACCAAGTTTCCCTCCATTCCTCAGGCCATGTATCCACACACCATCTGCCGTCAAAATATGCCCCAAAGCCATGGGCTCCTGAAGCATCCGTGTATAGGTGCAACACCTCATCCGATACCGGCCAAATCATTTGAAAGCCGGATCCTGTGGTGCGGTTCCTTCACCCCAACCGTAGCCAATGCCAGGCGCCTTCCAAACACCCTTCCAACTGGGATCACCCGACAGGCAAAATTAAGCTTGCCCAGTAGCGATTGCAACTCTCGCAACGACACTTTCACCTTCCCAAGCATCCCATTTATGACCTTTCTCAGATCTACCACCTTCTCCCAAGGTAACGAGCACTCCATCAAGACTGAGTCAATCTGGATCCCCAGAAAACTCAACTTAGTCACCGGCCCTTCCGTCTTTCCTGGTGCAATCGGAATCCCGAATTGCTCAGCCACTTCAACAAATGTTTCCAACAATGTTTCACAGACTCCAGAACCAGCCTCCCCCACAAACAGGAAATCGTCCAAATAATGGACCACGATGACCGCCTTTTTCTTCACCACCCATTCCACGAACGTACTAAATTTTTCAAAATACGCACAGGATATGGAGCATCCCATGGGTAAACACAAATCCACGAAGAATTCCCCTTGAAATTGGCAACCCAATAAATGATGACACACCGGATGGACTGGTAAAAGCCGAAAGGCTGCCTCAACATCCACCTTTGCCAACAATGCTCCTACCCCCGCTCTCCTGACCACACTCACCGCCTTATCAAATGATGCGTACCGTACTGCAGTCAAAGACGGGTCAATCCCATCGTTAACAGACGAGCCCTTAGGATGAGACAGGTGGTGTATCAACCTAAATTGTCCCGCCGTCTTCTTTGGGACCACCCCTAGCGGGGACACCCTCAAGTTCGGGAATGGAGGGTCCCTGAAGGGGCCCGCCATTCTCCCCAGCGCCACCTCCTTTTCCAACTTAACTTGAACCACCTCTGGGAATTGCTCAGCCGATTTCAAATTCCCAGGCACACCCGATCCCTTTGACCCCTCGAACGGGATACGAAACCCTGAACTGAAGCCCGTCAGTAACAGCTCCGCATCCCCCGCTCTACCCTTTGTCTTACCGTACTGTCTTAGCCACGGGGTCATCTCTCTTACCCTCACCGGGGTCCGAGCCTGCAGCAGCACCCTCACCTCCTTTTCCATTCCCTTTTCCTTTCCGGAAACATTTTGCCCCAGAGTGCGCACCTCCGCATCCTGAGCACTCGTGCTTGTATTTGCACGCCCCTCCAAACCTACACACCCCTTAGTTAAACTGGAAGCAGAGGCCTTTTTTAATTGCCACCGCTGTGGCCCCCATGGCCGTTCCGCTAGCCCCCGTTCCTCCGCTCCGAAAGGACTGCCCCCTCAAAGGAGTCATCAACTCCAACCACACCCCCATCTCCCTGTCATCCCACCGCATCTCTGGCCGTACCGCCAGCCTCTGGCGGAACTGTTCATCGTACCGCCACCAGGCAAGACCCCCATATGTCCTCTGAGCCCCTGCTATTTCATCAAAATAGCAAAACATAGCCGAACTCTGCTTGGGGAATTTCTCCACGATCACGCTGGATAATATGCAAAAGGCCCTCGTCCAGTTTGAAAAAGTTTTAGGTAATTTCCTCCACTTTTTCTTTCTCTCCTCCTCTTCCTTTTTGCCCTGTTCCCCCTTTGGATCCTCCTTTATCTCAATAAAGTGGTCCAACGGCAACAATGAAAAAAAAACCTCTACAAACTCTCGTTTCCATATCTTTTCTTTAACCTCTTTACTCAGATGGATCCCAAGCGGTCCTACCTAGCACAAGCAAGGCCTTCGCAAAGCTTGATCCGCCACAATTAACACTTCACCGCTTGTAACCGGCACCGACCCTCCTTTATCTCCCCCACTCCCCGAAGGGGTTCCCACCACCGGTACACTAACCTCCTTCACTGCCGGTACCCATGCTCCCGCTGCTGTACCCACATCACCCCCAACCTTCCTTTTATCTTCTAATTGAGCCACCAGCTCCTTCAGACCTTTCATCACCGTCTCATACACTCCCCCCAACTCTTCTTTTTCCTTCCCCCCCTGCAGGGAACCCGCCATCTCACCTGGCGGCCTTGTCACAGGCTCCTGCACCACCATTGTAGCCTCTCTCCTCCTTTCCGTCATGTCACCTGCAGATCTTCTCCCCCTATCATCAATGTTATAAGACATAGAGATTTCCCTCCTTCGTGTATGTTCTCGATCTCTATCCCACCTGCCCCATGTAGGGGACGTGTGCCTTTCCCGCTCCCTGTAGTCTATCCTTGGCGTCCGGGATCTCTCCCTCCGCCGTGCCCCTCTGCTCCTGCTCCTGTCCCTTCTGCTCTGTCCACCTGAACCTCCACCTGATCTCTGTGAAGAATGATTAACATGATGTCTCTGCCCCCTAGTGTCCTCCCTCTCTCTTCCCCTACCCCTCTCTCGTTCCTCCCTAATCCCCCCAATTTGTCCCTCACTCTGAGTTACGTGTCCCCCCCCAGGCAACAGTGAATTGAGCAGCTGCATTAAAGTAGCCATCTCTCCTACCTGTGCCGATCTCTCTGGTTCCGTCTGCTGTCCCAACTGCGACTCTTCTCCAGCGAAGTCACTGTAAGATTCATTCATCTACAGGACGTCCTCCTCCAGCTCCTGTAATGAAGACTGCTCCACAGGCAACCCCGGCCTTTCCACCGGGACGCCGTCCGACTCCTCCGGTTCTGAAACGCAATCATTAACTTCCAGATTATTCCTTTTTTCAGTCCTTTTACCCCCACTCCTGTTCTCCCTGCCCCTCCCTGTCTCTGTACCCCTTTTATCCCCATCCCCCCTACTCCCTGTAACCCTATCCCTTTCCCTTATATCCTGCACCAAAACCTCAACGGCCTCTCCTATCCCACTTGATATTCCCCCTGCACTATGCCTGCCAGCCCTGTCCGCCTCAGCTCCCCTTTCCACACCTATCCCTTTTCCTTTTTGGCCTCTCCCCTTAGCTTGCCCTTTTCCAGCACCTCCTCTTCCCCTGCCCCTACATCTTCCACTATTCTCCCCCAATACCCCATTGCCCCTGACAACATTCCTATCCTCCTTTTCCCTCCCCTCCCCTCTCCTAATGTTCCCTCCAATTCCTCTGCTGCCACTCGCAGCACTTACAGTTTCCTTATCCCTCCCCTCACTGCTCCCGAAGCTTACGTCTGCTCCTCCAATAACCCTAACGCTTGTCTCATTCTCACTTATCCCCTCCCCTCCTCTCCTTCTATTCCCACTAGCACCCTCAATAACCAAACCATCTCCCCCTCTCTCACCCCCCTTTCTACTTATACCGCTCCTGGCTACTGCCACCGCACCCTCCCTGCTCCCCGAACAAACCTCTTGCACCTTGTCCCAAAGCCCCCCTCCTGTCATCCGGACTAAGCCGCACCGGCGGCTTTGACCGACTCACCGGCCGACCGTACCGCTCCTGACCTGATGTCCCCGCTGGCTCGACTGCCGTCGTCCCTGCACCGGAACCGCTGTCCTCTGAAAAGAGCCTCTGCTGGAGCCAGGTAACACCCTTTTCCGCTACCAAGGTCCTTACCTGTTCCAGCAAAAGGCTCATGCTCTCCATTCTGGCTGACAGCTTTTCCCGCTTCAAAAGGGAAACTGATGCTGGCTTCCGCCTCACAACCCTCAACACTTATACCAGCTCCTCCTCCCCTAAACTCTGCCTAGCAACCCACTGCTGTTGGCCTGTAGTGTGGTCACATGCCCCTGCTCTCAATTCATTCCTTCCGGGGCTTCTTATATGAGTTGCACTGGGGTGACACTGTGCCCTGGCAGGCAGGCCCTGAAACGCACACGTGTGAGGGAAACTGACTGCTATTATTTAACACAGTCAAAAAAGTGTTTTGTTTTTTTTAAATCTACACTACTGTTACACCAGATATGAGTTGCACTGGGGTGACACTGTGCCCTGGCAGGCAGGCACTGAAACGCACACGTGTGAAGGAAAATGACTGCTATTATCTAACACAGTCAAAAAAGTGTTTTTTTTTTTTTTTAAATCTACACTATTGTTACACCAGATATGAGTTGCACTGGGGTGACACTGTGCCCTGGCAGGCAGGCCCTGAAATGCACACGTGTGAAGGAAACTGACTGCTATTATTTAACACAGTCAAAAAAGTGTGTTTTTTTTTTTTTTAAATCTACACTATTGTTACACCAGATATGAGTTGCACTGGGGTGACACTGTGCCCTGGCAGGCAGGCACTGAAACGCACACGTGTGAAGGAAAATGACTGCTATTATTTAACACAGTCAAAAAAGTGTTGTTTTTTTTTTTAAATCTACACTACTGTTACACCAGATATGAGTTGCACTGGGGTGACACTGTGCCCTGGCAGGCAGGCCCTGAAACGCACACGTGTGAAGGAAGATGACTGCTATTATTTAACACCGTCAAAGAAGTGTGTTTTTTTTTTAATCTACACTACTGTTACACCAGATATGAGTTGCACTGGGGTGACACTGTGCCCTGGCAGGCAGGCAGGCCCTGAAACGCACACGTGTGAAGGAAACTGACTGCTATTATTTTACACAGTCAAAAAAGTGTTTGTTTGTTTTAAATCTACACTACTGTTACACCAGATATGAGTGGTGGCACTGGGCATGTGGGCACAGTATACGCTGTGAGTCTGACACACACGCTGGCAGGCAGGCAACTGCAATTAGATTACACAGGAAAAAAAAAAAAAAAGCAGACTGATGTTCTAGCCCTAAAAAGGGCTTTTTTGGGTGCTGTCCTTACAGCAGAGATCAGATGAGTCCTTCAGGACTGTAGTGGACACTGAATACACTAGACTAGCTATCAATTTCCCTATTAAATCAGCTGCAGCTACACTGTCCCTCCTCTCACTAAGAATGCAGCTTCCAAATGAATCTAAAATGGATGCTGTCCAGGAGGTAGGAGGGTCTTGGAGGGAGTGTCTGCTGCTGATGGGCTGGAATGTGTCTTCTGACTGTGAGGTACAGGGTCAAAGTATTACTCAATGATGACGAATAGGGGGCGGATCGAACATCGCATATGTTCGCCCGCCGCGGCAAACGCGAACATGCTATGTTTGCCGGGATTTATTCACCGGCGAACTATTCGCGACATCACTAGAGGAACCCTTTGCAGGTGTTATGGCTTAATTAGCTGATTAGAGTGGGACACTTTGAGCCAAGAATATTGCACCTTTCACAATATTCTATTTTTCTGAGATTGTGGATTTGGGGTTTTCATGAGCTGTAAGCCATAATCATCACAATTCTGAAAAATCACGGCTTGAAATATCTTGCTTTGCATGTAATAAGTCTACCTCATATATTATTTTCACCTTTTAGGTTGCATTAGTGAAATAAATGAACTTTTGCACGATATTCTAATTTTTCGAGTTTCACCTGTAAGAGCAATTTGTATTCCAAGAAAAACATATGGGACAGGACGACAACTTATCTCTAGCATTGGGAAAGTTAAGAACTTGAGAACAATAAAAGGGTGGAACTTCTTAAGAAGTAGTGACTGCCAATACAAATGATTATTTTTAAGCAACTTATATGTGCTTGTTTGTGTTAAATAAATAAGCATTCTAAAAATATTACTGTCAATTTACTTGGCATGTTTTTATCAAACAGGATACGTAAAGGATGACCTATTTGTGTTTTATTAACCTTTTCTACTATATGACTATGCATTGCAACAGAATGACATTGCAATGGTCACACTGAGTTTAAAATTATCTTTAAAGCTGATTTAAAGAGACAGTCAACACCAAAATTGTTATTGTTTAAAAAGATAGATACTGACTTTACTACCCATCCACCAGCTTGTCACAACTAACATTGTTATATTAATATATATTATTAAATGTTAAATTAATATAACATTTAAACCTATAAATGTCTGCCTGTTTCTAAGCCACTACAGACAGCATCCTTTCATATGCTTTTTATTAGCTTTTCACAAGATAACATTGTGCTCTCTCCCAGGAGTTGTGGCTGACACTGCACTAATTGGCTAAAATGCAAGTCAATAGATAATAGATAAATAGCCATGTGATCAGGGGACTGTCAAAACAGACTTAGATACAAGGTAATCACAAAGGTTCAAAGTATATTAATATAACCATGTTGGCTGTGCAAATTTGGGTAATAAAGGGATTATCTATCTTTTTAAATACTCATTTTTTTGGAGTTGACTGTCTCTTTAAAGCAAGGTATTGTCAATTACAAAAGTAAGAATCAATATGTGTGATATTGCATTAGGACCAAATAATTTATCCTGAGCTCCAACCTATTTAGAAGTCAGCAACACTGTTAGCATTAAAAACTCTGTCTCAAAGAAGGTGTATGACATTTAGGGAATGTGACATTTGGAGGCATATACGTGAGCGTTGTATGAGGGAATATAAACCTATGGTCTATAACACTTTTCATTTGGTGAGATATTACATACTTTTTCGAAGTAAAATTGTTGGCAAATAATTTTGAAGTGAAAGAACTTCCAAAAAAGCTTTTTGACTGTTTTTTTAGTGATACAATTGTATTTCCTGTCTCAGAGTTGAAAGGTGTCATAGGCTTGAATTCCACTTTTTTTCTGAATAAATCAGGGGCTGAAATAAATGTGAACAGTCTTTGTACAAAAACATAATAGCTATAACTGTGTTTTCCTATTCTACATTCGAGTACTTCATTTTAAATATTGTACACAGTTGTTAAAAGTAATGTGTATTTTTAAAACTGTCACTATCCTGTGAGATGAGTGTAATTCTCAGAATTTTGTAAATCACATTGTGACTTGTCAATAAGTCTGTCATTTTTTGCAATCAAATAGCAGATGATGTAACTCTCCAGAGATACCACCTTTCAGAATTTAGAGAACTCATTCATCAGGAGCACATCATTTTAACCTTTCATTGTAAGAGGGTCACTTTCATGAACCTCCCATCGCCCTTATGGGAAATCATGAAACAACACTATCTATGTAGTTTATGTTGGTCTATATTGAGCGCATCTATCATAATAGTTAGCCTTCAATTCATATTTTATGTCCTGAAAGTATTTATTCACTCTAGAATGCAAAGGGAAATGTATTTGTTTCATTTATATCGCTTCTCAAATATTTTAAATATAATTATGCTATTGAATTTTTATATTCTACAAATAAAGGGAAATTTAGCTAATTAGCAATAGAAACATGAACATTTGTAAATAAACTGTGTAGCTGAGATATGCTTCAATAAACCGTGATCTATTCTACATCTATCATTGTAATGCAATCATAATTACATAATGCAATATAGTACCTATGGCCAGCCACACAGATTATTTAATGTAGAAAGAGGAATGCTAAGCCAGTAAATTCAAACATGTTTGAATAGTCTCACCATTATATTAATTTATAGTTAATGCATTTATTTCCATACCTTTTGTCTTGGTGCTTCTAAGTTTCCCTACAAATATTGAACTGACATATGTAGACTTAAAAAAAAAACTGTCTAGTCTACAGCCTATATCCCCTTAACCATCAGCATTTTAAAGAAATGAATCACACATTAGTAGGCACTAAGCCTATATACTCTTTGAGCTAGCCTAGTAGAAGATTTTTTTCTTCCTCCACTCAATAATACCTCAAAACGGAGTCAATGAGTATGGGATGGCTAGTCCAATTAAGCTCCTAGTCTGTGTAATTGTCAATAATTACTTTACACTCTGCAGAATTTAGTTTGATGCCCAGATAAGATATAGTTCTTGCCCTGTTTAGGATGTACTCAGGAAGTGGACTAATTAATGTAAATCCGAACAATGAAGAATTGTGGAGCCAAGCACATTTTGTGAAGCTGAAAAATGCTATGCATACTTTTGTATTTATTCAACACCTAGAACTCAGAAGCTCACAAATGAAAACACTCTACTGATTTCAACCCACTGTCTTTGATTGAAATCAGATTGGGTACATCAGCAAGTCACAAAACTATAGCTATTGGTTTATTGAGTGGCAAAATGCAGAGCAAAACTACAGGCCAGATATGTATAAAAGTAAAACCCTGATATTTGCATCAAGTATCAAGTTCATGATACCTTCAACGGTACCACTGAGGGTTTGTTTGTTTGTTTATATAACATTTGCTTTTTCAGATTGATAGCTGTTTATTATTGCATTACATCTCCATGTACAGATTTTGCTCCCCACCATGACAATGCTGACATCACTGTTAAATCAGTGTGCAGGCGGTTTTGAGTATAACTCCAACAAGGAAGGGGTGTAGTCTAGCTACACACACTACACAAGAAGTTGAACGTATGACAGTCTGGGGGAAGTTAAAATAAACAGTCCAACACATTTGAAAAAAGAGAAACACATAGAAAGAGATGGATGAACTTTATTTGGATAAACAATAAACAGGAACTCACAACTTGCTGTAATTTTATGGATGGATCAAGGCTGGAAGCTCTCTAACTTTTTCCTCATTCAACTATGTATGTACCAGTTTCGGATAGAAAAACCTGAAACTGACCAAATCCTATTAAGAAATGAAAAAACAAAAAAAAAACAAAAGTACAAGTATTTTTTTTTAAGGGCTAATGCTATATTCACAGCACAGAGAGAGGTAAAAGTAAAAAATAAAATAAAGGGACAGTCAAGTCAAAATCTAAACTAATATGATTCAGATAGAGCACACAATTTAAAAAAAAAACTTTCCAATTCACTTCCATTATCTAAATGTGCAGACCCAAGCGCACATGAAAAGGGCTGTGAATCATCCCGATCGGATAGGGATGATTGAAATCCACCACACTTTAGGTGCCAGAGAGGTAAACTAGCAGCGGTCTTAAGACAACAGCTACTTAACTTGCGTTTCAGGGTCGCACAAGGCTGGGGCCTTTGCAGCTTAATAAATAGAGCCCAAAGTATGCGGATGAATGATGCTATTTGTTGGTTAAAAAAGAACAAACCAATTAAGGGGCCATATAATTTTTAGGGACACATTTTTATATAAACTATTGTTTAATTATATATTTACTTGCTTTGCTTACCTTGCGTACTATGATATGAATAAATAATAAATAACAGGGTAAAGGAATTTTGTATAAAAATATTTGAAACTGTAGATCGACATATGTTGTTGATTAGAGTCAAGCTGTAGCCTTCTGTGTGCTGTGACAAGAGGCCTTAGAAAGTGAGGATTGCTGAACAAATATCAAAAATTCTGAATTCATTATCATTATCAATTGTATGTTTATTTGTATATGTATTTATAGTATAATGGATATATTACCCACCCTGGGAATCTGTGAGTAAGAAATTGGGTTGATCAGATGGAAGTCTATGGGCAAGATTATAAATTGCGCAGCAAATCTGTTCCGAAAATACCGCACGCGTTATGGCTTTTTTGCATTCGGGGTTGTGCAGCTATTACAAGTTGCAAAATAACTTATTTTGCGCACGCTAAGCTGCGTAATTGAAACAGCCAAATTGTGTGTGCATTCACATATTCCCCATAGAAGTCAATGGAGAAGACAAATAAAAAAAAACATGAAAACCCTAATCTATTGCACAAAGCCCATGGCGTATTCTCAATGAAAAGTGTACATGAAAATGCGAATATTTCATATTAAGACAATGTTTTTGTAACAGGAAATGTTCTATTTATTTCTAAAAAAAAAATTTCTCTATATACAGTATGTGATGATTTTTGGACTGATATATCTATTTATAACGAGATATGTATATGTTTATATATATGTCTAGATATCTTGAGATCTATATGTGAATATCTATTTTAAAATCCCTCTGAGATATTGTTTAATGTGCATAAGATTGTAATGTCAAATATTACCATTAAACATATCTCTATACACATAAATCCATGTTTCTGTATGTATGTCAATGTAAAATCCCTGCATCAGCTTTTTTTTTTCTAACACCCGAGATCTCCTATATCTGATCCATAACTTTTGTGTGCAATAGTTTTTTAAAAAATAATATTGACTACAGTTAGTGATGTCGCGAATAGTTCGCCGGCGAATAGTTCCCGGCGAACTATAGCATGTTCGCGTTCGCCGCGGCGGGCGAACATATGCAATGTTCGATCCGCCCCCTATTCTTCATCATTGAGTAAACTTTGACCCTTTAACTCACAGTCAGAAGACACATTACAGCCAATCAGCGGCAGACACTCCCTCCCAGACCCTCCAACCTCCTGGACAGCATCCATTTTAGATTCATTTGGGAGCTGCATTCTTAGTGAGAGGAGGGACAGTGTAGCTGCTGCTGATTTAATAGGGAAATTGATAGCTAGGCTAGTGTATTCAGTGTCCACTACAGTCCGGAAGGACTCATCTGAACTCTGCTGTAAGGAAAGCACCCCAAAAAGCCCTTTTTAGGACTAGAACATGTCTGCTATTTTTATTTTTCCTGTGTAATCTAATTGCAGTTGCCTGCCTGCCAGCGTGTGTGTCAGGCTCACAGTGTATACCCAGTGCCACCACTCATATCTGGTGTAACAGTAGTGTAGATTTTAAAAAAACAACACTTTTTTGACTGTGTTAAATAATAGCAGTCAGTTTCCTTCACACGTGTGCGTTTCAGGACCTGCCTGCCAGGGCCCAGTGTCACCCCAGTGCAACTCATATCTGGTGTAACAGTAGTGTAGATTTAAAAAAACAACACTTTTTTGACTGTGTTAAATAATAGCAGTCAGTTTCCTTCACACGTGTGCGTTTCAGGGCCTGCCTGCCAGGGCACAGTGTCACCCCAGTGCAACTCATATCTGGTGTAACAGTAGTGTAGATTTAAAAAAACAACAACACTTTTTTGACTGTGTTAAATAATAGCAGTAAGTTTCCTTCACATGTGTGCGTTTCAGGGCCTGCCTGCCAGGGCACAGTGTCACCCAAGTGCAACTCATATCTGGTGTAACAGTAGTGTAGATTAAAAAAAAAACAACACTTTTTTGACTGTGTTAAATAATAGCAGTCAGTTTCCTTCACACGTGTGCGTTTGAGTGCCTGCCTGCCAGGGCACAGTGTCACCCCAGTGCAACTCATATCTGGTGTAACAGTAGTGTAGATTTAAAAAAAAAAACACTTTTTTGACTGTTAAATAATAGCAGTCAGTTTCCTTCACACGTGTGCGTTTCAGTGCCTGCCTTCCAGGACACAGTGTCACCCCAGTGCAACTCATATCTGGTGTAACAGTAGTGTAGATTTAAAAAAAAACAACACTTTTTTGACTCTGTTAAATAATAGCAGTCCGTTTCCTTCACACGTGTGCGTTTCAGTGCCTGCCTGCCAGGGCACAGTGTCACCCCAGTCCAACTCATATCTGGTGTAACAGTAGTGTAGATTTAAAAAAAAAAAACACTTTTTTGACTGTGTTAAATAATAGCAGTCAGTTTCCTTCACACGTGTGCGTTTCAGGGCCTGCCTGCCAGGGCACAGTGTCACCACAGTGCAACTCATATCTGGTGTAACAGTAGTGTAGATTTAAAAAAAACAACACTTTTTTGACTGTGTTAAATAATAGCAGTCAGTTTCCTTCACACGTGAGCGTTTCAGGGCCTACCTGCCAGGGCACAGTGTCACCCCAGTGCAACTCATATCTGGTGTAACAGTAGTGTAGATTTAAAAAAAACAACACTTTTTTGACTATGTTAAATAATAGCAGTCAGTTTCCTTCACACGTGAGCGTTTCAGGGCCTGCCTGCCAGGGCACAGTGTCACCCCAGTGCAACTCATATCTGGTGTAACAGTAGTGTAGATTTAAAAAAAACAACACTTTTTTGACTGTTTTAAATAATAGCAGTCAGTTTCCTTCACACGTATGCGTTTCAGGGCCTGCCTGCCAGGGCACAGTGTCACCCCAGTGCAACTCATATCTGGTGTAACAGTAGTGTAGATTTAAAAAAAAACAACACTTTTTTGACTGTGTTAAATAATAGCAGTCAGTTTCCTTCACACGTGTGCGTTTCAGGGCCTGCCTGCCAGGGCACAGTGTCACCCCAGTGCAACTCATATCTGGTGTAACAGTAGTGTAGATTTTAAAAAAACAAACACTCTTTTGACTGTGTTAAATAATAGCAGTCAGTTTCCTTCACTCGTGTGCATTTCAGGGCCTGCCTGCCAGGGCACAGTGTCACCCCAGTGCAACTCATATCTGGTGTAACAATAGTGTAGATTTAAAAAAACAACACTTTTTTTACTGTGTTAAATAATAGCAGTCAGTTTCCTTCACACGTGTGCGTTTCAGTGCCTGTGTACATTTAAAAAAAAAATATACAATTTTGACTGTAATAGATTGAATAGCAGTTAGTTGTCTGCAAGCGTGTGTGTCAGGCCTACAGCGTCTACTCTGCCAGTGCACAGTGCTACTCATATCTGTTGTCACAGTAGCTTGCACGCATAGTACCACCAATTGAAAAAAAAATGACAGGAAGAGGCAGACCACCCCGCAGGGGCCGTCGTGTTCGTGGTGCTGTGATTCCCTTTGGCCCTAGAATAATGCCCAGTGTTCAGAGGCCCTATACCCCAAACTCAAACATTTCTGAGGACATAGTTGACTGGCTAACACAGGACACCCAATCTTCTACAGCTTCCGCTCGGAACCTTGACGCACCATCCTCCTCCAGCTTAGCTTCGGGCACCTCTCAAGTTACCACTCGCCTGCCTGCCGCCACCACCAACACTAGCACCACAGTCGCTTCACTTGATCTGTCAGAGGAGTTATTTACACATCAGTTGGAAGAAATGATTGATGCGCTACCATTATTGCCAGAGGATGTAGATAACAGGGATATGTTTTAGTCAGGCAGCATTACACACATGGACGTATGGTGTGATGATGATGATGATGTTGTACCCGCTGCGGGAGTTTGGTCTGTCACTGTGAAGCGGCCGAAACCCTTACACTACCTGATCGATACAACATCATACCTGATGTTTTAAAACACGTTATTCCAAACAATTTAGGAATGTTAGGTGATTTATGCCCTTTATGGCTTAAAACCAGACTCTGCATCAACTATGTAATTTTCCATGGGAGTTTTGCCATGGATCCCCCTCCGGCATGCCACAGTCCAGGTGTTAGTCCCCTTGAAAAAACTTTCCCATCACTATTGTGGCCAGAAAGAGTCCCTGTGGGTTTTAAAATTCGCCTGCCCATTGAAGTCAATGGGGGTTCGCCTGGTTCGCCGGTTCGCAAACTTTTGGGGATGTTCGCGTTCGCTATTCGCGAACCAAAATTTTTAGGTTTGTGACATTACTAATTACAGTATTAATATGAGTGTAATTTGTAATGTATTTTTGAAGTGTTTCGTGAAACTTTTATGTTGCTTAGAACTGTTAACTACAGCTCTTTAAGCGCGGAAAGGATTGTTGAGTAAAAGGCGAATGTGCGTACGCAATCACAATTTTTCAAGACTTGTAATAGCTGCGCAATGGAAATTGATTGCGAAAAGACCATATCGTGAACGTAAAACTCACAACTTTTAATCTTGCTCTATGGAAGGAGTGGACATGGAGGCGGTGAGGGGAGCGCTATCGTTTGCATGCAAATAATATCTGGTTTTTGCTTTCGTTTGCACGCAGTAAATGCGAACACGTGAGCGCAATCACAATTTACGCTAGATTGATGACTGCGACCTCAGAGATCTGTGTAACTGTTTTGCAAAACAAAAAAGTGTCACAAAAAAAATATTGCAAAGTAAAAAAAATATTGCACACAAAATTTGTAAGGGCTCAGAAATATGAGATCTCAGGTGTTAGGGGGAAAAAAGGCAGACAATGGGCTTTAACATCGAGATACATACATATACATGTCTAAATATGTATTTGTATATATATATATATATATATATATACTGTATATATATATATATATATATATATATATATATATATATATATATATATACAGTATATATATATATATATATATATATATATATATGTATATATATATGTGTGTTCATATGTGTGTACAGATGTATTTATAGATTTATATGTGTATTTACAGACATATGTACACATATAAATACATATGTACACATATATAGACTCCTTTGCCGTTAAGTAGATGAAAACAAAACATACACCTAGATTACGAGTTTTACGTTAGGAGTGGTGCGGTGCTAACGAGCAGTTTAAGCTCACCGCTCATTTACAGGCAGCGCTGGTATTACGAGTTTTTTGAAACCCGGTGTTAACCATAAAAAAGTGAGCGAAGAACAAAATTTAGCTCCACATCTCACCTCAATACCAGCGCTGCTTACGTTAGCGGTGAGCTGGTAAAATGTGCTCGTGCACGATTTCCCCATAGGTATCAATGGGGGAGAGCCGGCTGAAAAAAAAAACTAACACCTGCAAAAAAGCAGCGTAAAGCTCCTAACACAGCCCCATTGATTCCTTTGGGGAAATACTTTTTATGTCTACACCTAACACCCTAACATGAACCCTGAGTCTAAACACCCCTAATATTACACTTATAAACCCCTAATCTGCCGCCTCTGACATCGCCAACACCTACATTATATTATGAACCCCTAATCTGCCTCTCCGGACACCGCCGTCACCTACATTATACTTATGAACCCCTAATCTGCTGCCCCCAACATTGCCGACACCTACATTATACTTATGAACCCCTAATCTGCTGCCCCCAACATCGCCGACACCTACATTTTAAATTTTTTTTTTATATATTTTTTATTGAGGTTCAAAGTAAGGCATACATGAAATGAGAAGCAAAACATAAAGATGATGATGTAAAGCTTCATATAGTACAAATCTGTAAATAAGCAATATACAAATAATTTCAAAAAGCAGGAAAAGTGTTCAGAAAGTATATTCCCAAAGGGTGTTATAGCAGTATAAATGTATCACCCAAATAAATCCAGGGAATGCAGTCCCAATAAAGTCCGTGCTGTAAGGGACTACGGTCAATATATAGTTCAAATAGATCACTAATGTCTATTCCAGGTTTGCATTTTCAATCATATCAAATAGCAGTGCATACCGCTCCAACCTAGATGTCACGGGTATAAAGTGCAGAGTCTATATAACGTATACAATCACTGTAGAAATGTCCGGGAACTCTTACCCTCCACTAATCTTGGTGGGGTGCCTGGGCGCACTGCTGTACTTCTCCTCGGACTGGTGTTGAAACCCTTCCGTGGGGGTGCAGCGTGTGAGTCCTTCTTGGCGTGCTTGGAGATCCGGCTCTAGTAGCGTGGTGTTTCTCATGCACAACCCGTGACGTCGCTAGGTGCACTGTGGGTAGTGTGGCGGAACAAACCCGGAAGTCAACGTGAGTTCGGCAAAGAGGGCAACAGATCAATGTGCGGTATATCCCCCCGCTTCAGAAATACAGTTTCAAAGAAAGGAGATCTGTTGACTCAGTGGTAAATGCTGGAAAAACTTGTTTTATTATAGTGATCCAAACAAGTCAAAGTACATGGGGTCACATGAGGCCTCCGAAGAAGCGCATCCACGAATGCGAGAAACGCATCAGGCGTTCTTTACTGTGACCCCATGTACTTTGACTTGTTTGGATCACTATAATAAAACAAGTTTTTCCAGCAATTACCACTGAGTCAACAGATCTCCTTTCTTTGAAACAATAAGCAATACATTTCTGAGGAGAGATTTGAAAACATAATATACAGGTCTAATGCCTAATATTCTAAAAGCCTCCTAACTGACACAGGAGGCCACTCTTGGACCTCAATTGTAATCTTATAATACTGTATAGGAGGCTATTTCTAGCGATAGAGGCCACTTTTGGGTCTCCAAACAAGTACCTCATTTTCTGATTTTAATAGACTAGTAGTGTTAGTATTATAATAAATGCTGCCGCCTATAAATATTAGAGATATATATTAGGGGAAGATTATAGGGGATCATGTTATATACTTTATAAGCTAATAGTACATCTGTTGAGATGATCCTGCAAGTCCTATAGAACCATCAGTGAAGTGTCTTCATCTGAAATGATAGGGAGATCTAAGGTTAACCATATATACAGTCACAGGGCAACAATTTGAGTACAATTATGAATTGTAACTGGGCATGCTGTGAAATGTAGATAAATATAACTCAGAGTGTAAGTATAGAGTGCATAAAAGAAAAAAATAAGTGCCATTAGGCTGAACATAACTGGAAGACTAGAGAGCTTATTGGGAGGCTACTGCAGTGCAACTAACTGAAGCTAAAGTTGAGTGCAATCTACTATTACTATGTTACTGGTCTCAAGTATGCTACTGACATGGCCATACAGCCGTTTATAAGAATATAGCATTAATTCTACTGAGGACAAAAACTTAATAATTTGCAGCCGCCTCCATAAAGAAACTATTATGGTCAGAGCACCCTGCCCTGCCTCGGCCGCCGGCCGGATAGCACCCCAAGCTATATACATATTTAAGGAGGTCGGTGTGGACAAATTACACCTCTATGTCATACTAAAAAGCCTCAAGTAAAGATATGGCTGTAGGAATCTGAATACTACTTAGAATTACTAGCAGCGTGACTGGAGAATAGATCTAAGTAACAGTAACAAGTCTAAAACTAAAAATGGTGAGGTTTTTAACCAGGTCATAACATATTGAACTTGTAAACAAACTTAGCCAAAGTAGCATTTAACCTATTCCTTTTTTCAGCATATAAATCCCAGGGTGAGGAATCAAAGCCCGGAGGCAGAGTCTATAAGACAGTGGTGTGTCGGCTCTTCCGACGAGCTCCGATGGCCCCGAAGTGGGCTGGTCAATTACCCCAAGTCCAGCAAGTGGCAATGACTTCTTTAACACAGGAAGGTTAACACATCATTGACTGGTAAAAGTGTTCCGGCTTCCCTCGCAAGCTTTTATCTGATCTGCAACAGGCTCAGAAGGGTCTAGATTAGAGTAAGTACCAGTTTTAATTGCGTTGCCTTCTGTCTGGGCCACTGCTAAGTTTAAGCGTTCTTGCTTCTCCTCTTCACGTAACATGCAATCGGTAAGTTCAGGCATGCTTGGTTCATTTAGACATACTGATTTTTTCCCCTCCTCTGTAGCGAGTGACATCCGGTTCTCAATCCGGTCCTGTGGCTCCCCACACTGGGGTGTGCACTCACTCATTGCACTCCATGTTGTGGAGAAGGTGGTCATGAGACACTGGAAGTGTTGGTTAATCAGGAGAGTCATAGCGTTGACCAAAGCCCTGTCACAAAACTCCATGTTATGATTGCGCGTAACAGAGACCCCTAATCTTCTGAATAATGCAATAGATGGCAGGTGGTATAGTGTTCGGTAAAGCACATACAGTGCAGCTTAACGACAGGGTTAAAGGCGCCCTGTCAGGGGGTATAGTGAAGGCCGAGTTCTCAAAATGGCTCCAGGCGCCGATGCCAGCAGCGATTCTTGCGGTTCTAGGCACAGTATTTGTAGTTTTCTGAGTGTAAGACAGTTTCTCTTAGATAAATATATGGATCGGTCTGCTGAAAGGTAAATTATTTTTAAATTATCAAAGAAAAGCTGTAGCAGCATGCAGCAGTGTGACTGATCATGGCCGCTGCCCGGAATTTCCCCCCCCCTACATTATATTTATTAACCCCTAATCTGCCGCCTCCAATATTGTCGCAACCTAACTACACTTATTAACCCCTAATCTGCCGCACCCAACGTCGCCGCCACTATATTAAAGTTATTAACCCCTAAACCTAAGTCTAACCCTAACCCCCCAAACTTAAATATAATTACAATAAATCTAAATAAAATTACTACAATTACCTAAATAATTCCTATTTAAAACTAAATACTTACCTATAAAATAAACCCTAAGATAGCTACAATATAACTAATAGTTACATTGTAGCTATCTTACACCTAGATTTAGAGTTCAGCGTTAGCCATCAAAAGCAGCGTTAAGGGGTCCTAACGCTGCTTTTGGCCGCCTGCTGGTATTTAGGGTCAGCCAGGAAAGGGTCTAACGCTGACTTCCTCAACGCGACTCCAGGCTACCACAGATCCCTTTACGCCAATTGCGTATCCTATCTTTTCAATGTGATCTTCCTAACGCCGGTATTTGGAGTCTTGGTAGAAGTGAGCGGTAGACCCTCTACCGACAAGACTCCTACCGCCAAAAAAAGTCAGTAGTTAAGAGCTTTATGGGCTAACACGTGAATAGAAAGCTCTTAACTGCTGTACTACAAAGTACACTAACACCCATAAACTACCTATGTACCCCTAAACCGAGGCCCCCCCACATCACCGCCACGCTAATAAAATTTTTTAACCCCTAATCTGCTGACTAGACACCGCCGCCACCTACATTATACCTATAAACCCCTAATCTGCTGCCCCTAACATCGCCGACCCCTAAATTATATTTATTAACCCCTAATCTGCCCCCCCAATGTCGCCGACCGGACCTCACCACCACTATAATAAATGTATTAATCCCTAAACCGCCACACTCCCACCTCGCAAACTCAAGAATAAATAGTATTAACCCCTAATCTGCCCTCCCTAACATCACCCCCACCTACCTACAATTATTAACCCCTAATCTCCCACCTGCACCGTCGCTGCTACTATAATAAAGTTATTAACCCCTAAACCTAACTCTAACCCTAATCCTAACACCCCCTAACATAAATATAATTTAAATGAAAAAAAATAATATTCCTAAAATTAACTAAATTAATCCTATTTAAAACTAAATACTTACCTATCAAATAAACCCTAATATAGCTACAACTAATAGTTACATTGTAGCTATTTTAGGATTTATATTTATTTTACAGGCAACTTTGTATTTATTTTAACTAGGTACAATAGCTATTAAATAGTTAATAACTATTTAATAGCTACCTAGTTAAAATAAGTACAAAATTACCTGTAAAATAAATCCTAACCTAAGTTACAAATACACCTAACACTACACTATCATTAAATTAATTAAATAAATTTTATTTTATTAGGGGGCTTAGATTAGGTGTAATTAGTTTAAACTTCTTGCAATTCTTTTTTATTTTTTGTATATTAGTGTTTGTTTGTTTTTTGTATTATAGAATAGTTTATTTTATTGTATTTTAATTTAGCTAATTGTAGGTAATTTATTTAATTAATTTAATGATAGTGTAGTGTTAGGTGTATTTGTAACTTAGGTTAGGATTTATTTTACAGGTAATTTTGTACTTATTTTAACTAGGTAGCTATTAAATAGTTATTAACTATTTAATAGCTATTGTACCTAGTTAAAATAAATACAAAGTTGCCTGTAAAATAAATATAAATCCTAAAATAGCTACAATGTAACTATTAGTTATATTGTAGCTATATTAGGGTTTATTTGATAAGTGTTTAGTTTTAAATAGGATTAATTTAGTTAATTTTAGGAATATTATTTTGTTTCATTTAAATTATATTTATGTTAGGGGGGTGTTAGGGTTAGGGTTAGAGTAAGGTTTAGGGGTTAATAACTTTATTATAGTGGCGGCGAGGTCCAGTCGGCAGATTAGGGGTTAATAAGTGTAGGTAAGGTAGCGGCAACATTGGGGGGGCAGATTAGGGGGTAATAAATATAATATAGGGGTCGGCGGTGTTAGGGGCAGCAGTTTAGGGGTTCATAGGGATAATGTAGGTTGCGGCGGTGTCCGGAGCGGCAGATTAGGGGTTAATAGTATAATGCAGGTGTCAGCGATAGCGAGGGCGGCAGATTAGGGGTTAATAAGGGTAAGGTTAGGGGTGTTTAGACTCGGGGTTCATGTTAGGGTGTTAGGTGTAGACTTAGAGAGTGTTTCCCCATAGGAAACAATGGGGATGCGTTAGGAGCTGAACGGCGTTTTTTTTTTTTAGGTGTTAGGTTTTTTTCAGCCCAAACTGCCTCATTGTTTCCTATGGGGATATCGTGCACGGGCACGTTTTTCCAGCTTACCGCTACCATAAGCAACACTGGTATTGAGGGTTGATGTGGAGCTAAATTAGGCTCAACGCACCCTTTTCTGAGCCTAACACAGCCCCTCAGACAACTCGTAATACCAGCGTTGTCTTAAGGGTGCGCTGGGAAAAAAAGCAGCGTTAGCTACGCGGGTCTTTACCGACAAAACTCTAAATCTAGCCGTTAGGGTTTATTTTTATTTTACAGGCAACTTTGTATTTATTTTAACTAGGTAGAATAATTATTAAATAGTTATTAACTATTTAATAACTACCTAGTTAAAATAAAGACAAATTTACCTGTAAAATAAAACCTAACCTAAGTTTACACTAACACCTAACACTACACTATAATTAAATAAATTAACTAAATTAAATACAATTAATTACAATTAAATAAAATTATCTAAAGTACGAAAAAACCCCACTAAATTACAGAAAATAATAAAATAATTACAACATTTTTAAACTAATTACACCTACTCTAATCCCCCTAACAAAATAAAAAAGCCCCCCAAAATAAAAAAAAGCCCTACCCTACACTAAATTACAAATAGCCCTTAAAAGGGCCTTTTTGCAGGGCATTGCCCCAAAGTAATCAGCTCTTTTACCTGTAAAACAAAAGTACAAATACCCCCAAACATTAAAACCCACCACCCACACAACCAACCCTACTCTAAAACCCACCCAATCCCCCCTTAAAAAAACCTAACACTAACCCCTTGAAGATCACCCTACCGTGAGACGTCTTCACCCAACCGGGCAGAAGTGGTCCTTCAGACGGGCAGAAGTCTTCATCCAAGCCGGGCAGAAGAGGTCCTCCAGGCGGGCAGAAATCTTCATCCAGACGGCATCTTCTATCTTCATCCATCCTGTGCGGAGCGGGTCCATCTTCAAGACATCCGATGCAGAGCATCCTCTTCATCCGGAGTCTTCTTACTAAATGACGGTACCTTTAAGTGACGTCATCCAAGATGGCGTCCCTTCAATTCCGATTGGCTGATAGAATTCTATCAGCCAATCGGAATTAAGGTAGAAAAAATCCTATTGGCTGATGCAATCAGCCAATAGGATTGAAGTTCAATCCTATTGGCTGATCCAATCAGCCAATAGGATTGAGCTGGCATTCTATTGGCTGTTCCAATCAGCCAATAGAATGCGAGCTCAATCCTATTGGCTGATTGCATCAGCCAATAGGATTTTTTCTACCTTATTTCCGATTGGCTGGTAGAATTCTATCAGCCAATGGGAATTGAAGGGACGCCATCTTGGATGATGTCACTTAAAGGTACCGTCATTTAGTAAGAAGACTCTGGATGAAGAGGATGCTCCACGTCGGATGTCTTGAAGATGGACCCGCTCTGCGCCGGATAGTGGAAGATAGAAGATGCCGTCTGGATGAAGACTTCTGCCCATCTAGAGGACCTCTTCTGACCGGCTTGGATGAAGCCTTCTGCATGTCTGGAGGACCACTTCTGCCCGGTTGGGTGAAGACGTCTCACGGTAGGATGATCTTCAAGGGGTTAGTGTTAGGTTTTTTTAAGGGGGGATTGGGTGCATTTAAGAGTAGGGTTGGTTGTGTGGGTGGTGGGTTTTAATGTTTGAGGGGATTTGTACTTTTTTTTACAGGTAAAAGAGCTGATTACTTTGGGGCAATGCCCCGCAAAAGGCCCTTTTAAGGGCTATTTGTAATTTAGTGTAGGTTAGGGCTTTTTTATTTTGGGGGGCTTTTTTATTTTGTTAGGGGGATTAGATTAGGTGTAATTAGTTTAAAAATCTTGTAATTATTTTATTATTTTCTGTAATTTAGTGGGGGTTTTTTTCGTACTTTAGATAATTTTATTTAATTGTAATTAATTGTATTTAATTTAGTTAATTTATTTAATTATAGTGTAGTGTTAGGTGTTAGTGTAACATAGGTTAGGTTTTATTTTACAGGTAAATTTGTCTTTATTTTAACTAGGTAGTTATTAAATAGTTAATAACTATTTAATAACTATTCTACCTAGTTAAAATAAATACAAAGTTGCTTGTAAAATAAAAATAAACCCTAAGCTAGCTACAATGTAACTATTAGTTATATTGTAGCTATCTTAGGGTTTATTTTATAGGTAAGCATTTAGTTTTAAATAGGAATTATTTAGGTAATTGTAGTAATTTTATTTAGATTAATTGTAATTATATTTAAGTTAGGGTGTTTAGAGTTAGACTTAGGTTTAGGGGTTAATACATTTAATATAGTGGCGGTGATGTTGTGGGCGACAGATTAGGGGTTAAAAAATGTAGGTAGGTGGCGGCGATGTTAGGGACGGCAGATTAGGGGTTAATAATATTTAACTAGTGTTTGCGATGAGGGAGTGCGGTGGTTTAGGGGTTAATATATTTATTATTGTGGCGGCGATGTCCGGTTCAGCAGATTAGGGGTTAAAATATTTATTTTAGTGTTTGCAATGTGGGGGGGCCTCAGTTTAGGGGTTAATAGGTAGTTTATGGGTGTTAGTATACTTTTTAGCACTTTAGTTAAGAGTTTTATGCTACGGCGTTGTAGTGTAAAACTCTTAACTACTAACTTTTGGTCAGACTCATAATACCGGCGCAATGCAAGTCCAATTGAAAATATAGAATACGCAATTGACGTAAATGGATTTGCGGTATTTCCGAGTCTCGCCAAAAAAGTGAGCGTGAGCCTGTCATTTCAAGACTCGAAAAACCAGCGGGCATTAAAAAGCAGCGTTGGGACTGTCCAACGCTGCTTTTTAAGCCTAACGCACAACTCGTAATCTAGCCGATATTTATGCAATATTCATATTTAATAGTGTTATACTGTGTATTTACCGTAAATATTTGAAATTCCATGTATTTTGAAATAGATATTCATATATTTTTCTGTATATATATATATACCTATATATAATAATATAGATGTATAGGTATTGATAAATATTGTACAAAAAACATCAGATATATGTAGAAATATGTATTTGTGAATAAATAGAATATAATCTTATATGTGCAGAACACTGTTTTTATGTTTGGTTAGCACACTTGAAAAATACGCGCTCGGGTCAGTGTGCGATTGGGGTGTTTTTTTCCCCTTTTTTTTTCTCCATTGATTTCTTCGGAGGAATAGGTTATCATGCGTTTGACATTCTAACTTTGACTTTTTGCGCTCATCTGGTTGGCACACGAGCCATAACTTTTTGCTTTTAACTCGTAATATGCAACCCGACACACGTGAAACGTTTGGAGCGATAGCAAAAGCGCTAAATAGCACTCCACTAGTATACTTCAAACAAACAGAGCACTCATTGCCTATATTCAGGAGAGACTGTCCTACCCCTTACACTTATCTTTTAGTGTTTAATACACTTACCTATCAATAATAGAGAAGTGTGCAGATTTGAAGTGTGATATAAGTAAAGCCTGCACACAAGACTGTGGTAACAAAGTTTGAAAATCTAAACAAATGAAATAGAGGAAGTTTTTATCTCGGATCTTGTGTATGTAAATACCCTTTCATATATCTAGGGTTAATATTCTTGAGCTTTTTTAACCATGATGTATCTATCTATTTGTGTATATTATATATACTAGCATGTGTAGAATGTTATGCTTATTTTGCATTTGTATAACTTTAAATAATTCCTTGTTAATGTGTAGCGATATCTTACCAATTTCTCCTTTTGGCAATATTCATTCTTATGTAATAATAAACTTATTGCTGTTTTCACTGCAAAATTAGTGGCTCTGGCGACTTTTTCTTAGAGTGTGCTCTCTATTTTGTTTGGGTATATGCTGAATATAGCAGAAAAAAATATTTTTTGCATAGCTAATTTGAGTGCTTTTTTGATCAGAGAATCTTTCTAATATATTTGTTACACTCATTTTACTATACTTATTAATGCAAAACTTGTGAATATATCTTAGATAAATCTTGTTATTGAAGCCTTGGGGGGATATTTATCAAAGCCTCAACCGCAAATA
The DNA here is from genome assembly GCF_027579735.1 of Bombina bombina. Taxonomy (NCBI): domain Eukaryota; kingdom Metazoa; phylum Chordata; class Amphibia; order Anura; family Bombinatoridae; genus Bombina; species Bombina bombina. The sequence goes on from NC_069502.1 coordinate 185,938,173, forward strand.
CGACGGAATTCCGCAGCATAATTGTTGCGAGTTTGATCCGACCTAGTTATCAAAGCATAAAGACCGGCAAATGTTGAAATTTGTGACGTTACATACGATCCGCCGGTCTCAATCTGATGCAGATCGATGCTTACGTCATTACAGATGTTCCAAATACACATTCGGCTCTATCTGACACTTTTTCCCATTTACCAAATAGTTTCCAGCGTACCTGGTTTTCAATTTGCCACCCTGGAGGCCGCGGATGCCATAGAAATCAATGGGAGTCTGAAAGCAGTGAAAGCTTATGTTCGATGCTGCCAGATATCCCATTGATTTATATATGGTAGAAAACACCCTAACATAAGTGCAAGTCAAAATACCCCTAATCTGCCGCCCCCGACATCGCTGCAACCAAAATAAAATGTATTAACCCCTATTCCACCGCTCCCTGACCCAGCCGCAACATAAAGTTATTAACCTCTATTCCGCTGCTCCCCGACACCGCCGCCATTAAATAAACGTATTGAACCCTAAACCTCTGGCCTCCCAAATCACCACCACTAACTAAACCTATTAACCCCTAAACCATCAGTCCCCCACATCGCCATAAACTAAATTAAGCTATTAACCCCTAAAGCTAACAACCCGCTAACTTTAAATTAAAATTACAACATCTTCAAATAAATGTAAACTTACCTGTAGAATTAAAATAAACTATTTTAAAATATTAATTATCTACCATAACTATTATGCTACAATTAAATGAAACTACAAATTAAATTAACTAACTTACATATTAAAAAACCCTAACCCTACTCAAATTATTTAAATATACTATTAAACATTATTAAAAGTACTAAATTCCAGAAAAAACAAACACTAAGTTACAAAAAACCCCCACTAAATTACTAAAAATAAAAAACCACATTATCAAAAATAAAAAGGAATTACACCTAATCTAATAGCCCTATCAAAATAAAAAGCACCCCTAAAATAAAAAAACCATAGCCTACAATAAACTACCAATGGCCCTTAAAGGGCCTTTTGTCGGGCATTGCCCCAAAGAAATCAGCTCTTTTACCTTTAACAAAAAATACAAACACCCCCCAACAGTAAAACCCACCACCCACAAAATAAAATAAAATAACCTAAGCTCCCCATTGCCCTGAGAAGGGCATTTGTATGGGCATTGCCCTTAAAAGGGCATTTAGCTCTTTTACATGCCCAGACCCTTATCTAAAAATAAAACCCACCCAAAAAACCCTTAAATAAACCTAACACTAACCCCCGACGATCCACTTACAGTTATTGAAGTCCTGCTTGAAGGATCCATCCAGCTGGGCAGAAGTCTTCATCCAGGCGGTCTCTTTGATCTTCATCCAGCCGGCGAAGTCCTCATCCAGGTGGCAAGAAGTCTTCATCCAGACGGCATCTTCTATCTTCATCCATCCACCGCAGAGCGGGATTGGAACAGTAAATAGAATTTTAGCAGCTCTAATCCTATTGGCTGATTGAAATCTTTCAGCCAATAGGAATGCAAGGGACGCCATCTTGGATGACGTCAGTTGCATTGAAGTTCCAGTTTACAGCGGCAACTGTATGAAGAGGATTCTCTGCGCCGGATGTCTTCAGGATGGACCCGCTCCACGCCGGATAGATGAAGATAGAAGATGCCATCTGGATGAAGACTTCTTGCCGCCTGGACGAGGATCGAAGAGGCCATCTGAATGAAGACTTCTTGCCGGCTGGATGAATCCTTCAAACGGGACTTCAATAACTGTAAGTGGATCATCGGGGGTTAGTGTTAGGTTTATTTAAAAGGGTTTTTTGGGTGGGTTTTATTTTTAGATTAGGGTCTGGGCATGTAAAAGAGCTAAATGCCCATTTAAGGGCAATGACCATACAAATGCCCTTTCAGGGCAATGTGGAGCTTTGGTTATTTATTTGGGGGATTGGTTGGTTGGGTGGTGGGTTTTACTGTTGGGAGGTGTTTGTATTTTTTTTTACAAGTAAAAGAGCTGATTTCTTTGGGGTAATGGCCCACAAAAGTCCCTTTTAAGGGCCATTGGTAGTTTATTGTAGGCTAGGTTTTTTTATTTTGGGGGGGCTTTTTTATTTTGGTAGGGCTATTAGATTAGGTGTAATTCTTTTTTATTTTTGATGTGGCTTTTTATTTTTCGTAATTTAGTGTTTGTTTGTTTTTGTAACTTAATGTTTGTTTTTTTCTATAACTTAGTACTTTTAATAATGTTTAATAGTATATTTAAATAATTTGAGTAGGGTTAGGGTTTTTTAATATGTAATTTAGTTAATTTAATTGGTAGTTTAATTTATTTGTAGTATAATATTTAGGGTAGGTTAATTAATATTTTAAAATAGTTTATTTTAATTCTACAGGTAAGTTTACATTTATTTGAAGATAGGGATGTTGTAATTTTAATTTAAAATTAGCGGGTTGTTAGGTTTAGGGGTCAATAGCTTAATTTAGTTTATGGCAATGTGGGGGGCTCATGGTTTAGGAGTTAATAGGTTTAGTTAGGGGTAGTAATGTTGGAGGCCAGAGGTTTAGGGGTTAATACGTTTATTTAGGTTGTAGCGGGGTCGGGGAGTGGCAGGATAGAGGTTAATAACTTTAATTAGGTTGCGGCGGGGTCGGGGAGCGGCGGGATAGGGGTTAATAACTTTATATAGGTTGTGGCGGGGTCGGGGAGTGGCGGGATAATAGGGGTTAATAACTTTATTTAGGTTGTGGCGGGGTCGGGGAGCAGCGGGATAGGGGTTAAACATTTTAGTATAGTGGTGGCGTTTAGTGACAGGGTATAAATGAAGTTTGGAAAAAGCTGAATAGACGCGAGTTAGATGACTGCTAGTTAACAACAGTCTGATGCTCATTGCACGTACTTGGTGCGCGTCTTTTTGCCATCTTTTTTCATAACTAAGGAGAGTGTATTGAGATACACAACCACAATGTTAGGGCATTAAATGCTAAATACATTTTATAAGCATAGTATTATTATTATCAGGTATTTGTAGAGCGCCAACAGATTCCATAGTGCTATGAACATAGGTGGTATACAAAATAACATTTACAGGGGTCAAGTGGGTACAGGGCCCTGCCGAGAGTTGTACTGTTGTAGTCCGCTCTTATGAATGTGAACTACAAACAGCTGGGCTCCTAGGCTTACATGCTATGGGGTTTAAGGGGATAGCAGTGGAGTTAGAAAGGTTAGTGTAGGTTGTATGCATCCCTGAATAGAAGATTCTTAAGGGAGCAATTGAAGCTTTCAAAACTAGGGGAGAGTCTTGTGGAGCGAGGCAGAGAGTTCCATAAGATGGGAGTCAGTCTGGGAAAATCTTGTAAACGGAAATGTGAGGAGGTAACCTGAGAGGAGGAGAGTAAGAGATCATGAGCAGAGCTAAGGGGATGGGAGGGAGAGTATGTGGAGACTTGGTTTGAGATGTAGGGGAGAGCAGTGCAGTTGAGGGTTTTGTGTGTCAGAGTGAGAATTTTGTGTTTAATCCTGGAGGCAAAAGGAAGCCAGGAGGCAAGGGATTGGCAGAAAGGTGCAGCAGATGAAGAACGACGTGTAAGGAAGATTAACCTGGCAGAAACCTTCATTATGGATTGTAAAGGAGCTAGGCGGCAGCTAAGGAGACCAGAGAGGATGGAGTTGCAGTAGTCAAGGCGGGAAAGGATGAGAGAGTGGATTAAAATCTTAGTTGTGTCTTGTGTAAGGAAATCTCTTATTTTAGAGATTTTTTAAGGTGGAAGTGGCAGGCTTTAGTCAAGATCTTAATGTGAGGAGTGAAAGATAGATCTGAGTCAAGCATGACCTCAAGACTTTGGGCATGTGGGGTTGGGGTAATGATGGAGTTATTCATAGTTATAGAAAATTGGGGGGTGGAGATTTTGGAAGAGGGGGGGAAATAAGGAACTCAGTTTTGGAGAGATTTAGCTTGAGGTAGTGAGAGGACATCCAAGATGAGATATGAGAGAGACATTTAATGACACGGGTTAGCAAGGAAGGAGATAGTTCTGGTGCAGAGAGGTTGATTTGGGTTTCATCGGCATACAAATGATAATGAAACCTGTGGGACTTTATTAAGGTACATAATGAGGATGTGTAGATTTAGAAGAGGAGGGGACTGAGGACAGAGCCTTGCGGTACCCCAACAGAAAAAGTTAACGGGGCAGAGGATGTCCCAGAGAAGGCTACACTAAAGGTAGGGTTAGACAGATAGGAATAGAACCACGAGAGAACTGTGTCACAGATGCCCAAGGAAAGGAGGGTTTGGAGCAAAAGAGGGTGGTTGACAGTATCAAAGGCTGCAGACAGATCAAGGAGAAGTGGCCTTTGGATTTTGCTGTAAGTAGGTCGTTGGTAACCTTAATAATTGCTGTCTCTATTGAGTGTAGGGGGTGAAATCCAGATTTCAGTGGGTCAAGGAGGGAGTTTAATGTAAGGAAATGAGATAGTCATGCCTATAGTAGCTTTTCAAGAAGCTTTGAGGCAAGAGGGAGTAGGGAAATAGGGCGGTAGCTGGATGGGGAGGTGGGAATGAGAGAAGATTTTTTGAGGATAGGTGTGACCAAATGAGGAAACTATACCAGTGCTGAGGGAAAGGTTGAAGATGTGTGTGAGTATAGGGGTAAGGGTGATGAGATGAGATATGTGAGGCTATCGGTGAATCCAAACTGAATAAGGCAGTGGGCCCAGATTGACTCGTGGGGGAGTTTTATAAAATCTTAGTAGAAGATATTAAATATACACTCACTAAACTCTTTAATGCATATTATATTACTAATATGCCAATATCAAGCTATTTTTCCGTAGCTAAAATTACTCTTATTCATAAAAAAGGCAAGGATGCCAAAGAGCCAGCATCCTTTAGGCCGATCTCTGTTTTAAAAACCGATTATAAAATTTTCACGTCTATCTTAGCAAACCGATAAAACAAATTTCTGTTTAAAAAAATACATTCTGACCAAACTGGCTTTATACAGGTAAGGAATATGTCTTTAAACTTGCGTAAGGTGGAAGTCATTTTGGATTATTTTTGGAATACAATCCCCCAACAATTACCTAAAAAATCCAATAAAAATAAGTTGTTTGACACAGATCTGGCTCTGCTGTCATTAGATGCAGAGAAAGCTTTTGATTCCATTTCTTGGAATCATCTGCTAGACTCATTACTTCAGTTTGGATTCACCGGTAGCTTTGCAGATTTTATTTGGAAATTATATACAAATCCCTATTCCTATCTATTGATTAATGGTAACCCCCCAGCTAGAATTTTATTAGGTCGTGGGACCCATCAAGGATGCCCCCTCTCTCCTTTATTGTTTAATATATCTATAGAATCCTTCGCTATATGGCTTCAGTCTGAATTGATAGGGCTGAAATGTGGTACTGAGAAGATTAAAATATTATTGTATGCTGGAGACTTGCTAGTTTTCTTGGAAAATTCAAAAAAATCTATACCTTTATTATTAGATATGCTAACTATCTTTAGCTCGATCTCAGGCTATAAGATCAACCTGGGAAAAAGCGAATTAATGTGGATCATGAAGAAGTAAGATAGCTATATACATCATCCTTTTAAAACAACAGATTATATCAAATATTTAGGGATACAACTACATAAAAATCCGAAATTCTGGTATGAGATGACCGGCACACTACACAGCGGTGTGGATACTCAGACCATCACAGCATCTGTTTTACTGAATTTTGGATCCGCTGAGCTCAGGCTTATAGTTGACGTCTGGCAACTGTTGGATGTGCAGAGAGGGCAGCGGTCTGTTGAAAACAGCGAGTTCAACTCCTCTACTGATTTTCTGGGATGGGTGCCGCCATATTTGCAAAGTAAGGTAGATCTATCAAGCCACGTGCACAAGATGGAGGAGGAATACGAGATGTTGTGTGACTTACTGACAAACCTCACTAGTCAAATGGATACTGGTTTTAATGACCTTACTCGATTAATAAATAGTGGCTTCACAGAAATAGAGACAAACTATACTACTCATTCGAGATCTTATAACGAGCTCCTACCTCATAGTCCCTCAGATACCTCACAATCCTATTCTCCACAAGTAGGAGGGTTTGAAAGTTTCCAGAGTTTGGCCCCTGGAGCTGGGAGCATAGACATGACACCTCCCTCACGCAACTTATCGTTGCCCGTCTATGCAGTGATGGATTCTGATCGCAGAGAGTATTCCTCAAGTTCCGGCAGAGAGCCAACACTATCATCCCACCTCACACTACCCATCAGAGAAGCATGCCTCTAGCTCCTTATCAGGAAGGTATGGCCGACTTCCACGATACCAGAGCCTTTGCTACACTTCTCATCTGTAGTGCCGAATCTGGCTTACAGGAAACTGGTGGCCATATCGGAAGCCTCTGAGGGGGACTCGCTAGCAACTCTGGAGCGACAGTTTAATTTTGATTCTCCTTCCGCACAAGTCAAGCGTTGTAGTGCTGCTCATAGATACAGGTCCGGAATTGGATGAACCCTTGAACACCTCTGAGCTAACTCCCCACTTTGCTCAGCTGCTCTCTAATCAGGGTCACTCTGACTTTTCATTTTCCACAAAATTGCCACTTGGGCTCTTACTCGGGGTCGTTATTATTTGGTAACTGAACTATACCGCAAAAACTTTACCAGTTAATTATATAATTGTACCTTTTCCCTTAACGGACAAATGCATATGTATGTTGGGACTTTTTATGAGTTTTGGTTGGTAATAGTACATCAGTCTAATACTTGAAGGCAAGACAGGAGAAAAAAAAGAAAAAGAAACACAAAAAAAAAAAAACACCCTGTGTATTGCAAATACCACCAAATCATTGTTTCAATACTGTTGGTGTCAAGATATAATATGTTACCACTATAAGCACCTTACTCTCCGGTGTAATTTTTGTTTTCTGACAATGATTTCTGCTATTGTTTATTAACATGGTTGATTGCTAGTTTAAAAGTTTGTATACCTAGCCAATGTTGACTCTGGAGTACATTCTCACCACATACAAATAGTCTACCACCACTACTGATTGGTACTTTACATCGCTAAGTTAGATGTTGCTCACAGGAGGGCCCTTGATGGTCTTTAAAGGAGTAACTACAGCCCATATACTATATTGCCCAGGATACTATGAGCCTCTGCAGGGAGATAAGATTGATATAATAGTCTTAATATTTAGATCTGCCTTTAACACAATGCCTCTTAAGACTACATACTATATTTTTAATGCCTGTCTATATATATTCTTACTGCGGGGTCTTTATAGTATATACAGTTAGTTTATTAACAGAAGTTGGATTAGTTACATAGCCTGTTGTTTTACATCTATTTATTAAATACCAATGCACCCTATTTCGTTTGGAGCACTAATGACCACACACAACACACCTGCATTTAGCAGCCTGGCAGTGGTCCCTCAGGCACACATTTGGGGCAGAGATGGCATATAGTGTAGTTTTATAGTGTGATGTCCCATGGCTATTTGCATGATGTTATTCAAGTATGTAAACATATGGTATGGGTGGCTGATCCATGAATCGGTCACTGCATGTTATTTTTTTTTTTTTTTTACTCTAACCGGAGGAAGTGCTAATATTGTGTCAAAGTGAGCTTTATTTTCCCATATTGTATACATACTAAAGCATAGGTCCTCTCCTTCCCCTAGCCGGCATGGGAGGGATATTGCTGTGGTCAGGAGCAATAGATGCTAGTTTTAACTAAGGTAAAGCTTTGCTGCTAACAGAAGCAGAGAGACTCTCCTGATACCTGGAGACTTTGAGTACACTCTTTGATTGGACTAGGTATTGCTCTTCTTCAGTTTTGAAATGCTGACTTATCCTACTGTAGTTATGGGCTCATGTGTTATGGTAGTTACTCTTATCACTATAAATTCTAGCACGCAATCTTTTCCTTATTTTGTTATATATGTGTTTACAGAAATAATGTTGTTTACTTCCATATGTATGTAACGCACCACGTTATGGTATGACTATAAATCTTGTATTTCCAATGTGACAGGATGTAGATGTTGTAACCATCATGGGAATGCTTGCTACTCTTTTCGTATGCTACCTAGCTCCCTAACATAGCGCTGATATACAGACAAGGTAGGATACAATAGGGTCACTCAGAAGTAGCTAAGGTCACGCCGTTAGTAGAGTATGCATAAGATCCATCTAGGAGCTATAGCAGCCTGCTTAGTACTCTTATGACAGACAAAGCTTTATAGCATATTATGACATATGCAGGTAGCATTCCTCCCGTCAGAGGCTCATATGCTGACTCTGAGAGCTGGTTTTATTTGTAGTTGGTACCCGTTTTTTTGTTTTTGTTTTTTTGTTTAGTTTTTTGTTTTTTTTAATACTAATTGCTTATGTTATTCATGTATTTACTTATGTGTATATAGAAATATTTGTTAGACTTAAGCCTGCCCATTCATTGTAGTCTAGCTACCACCCAGTTGTCCTAAGACTATCCTTCCAAGCGTGGGTAAACTTTTTTGATATATCTTTAAAGCTAGCTACACAATGAATATCACACTCAAAAGGGTAACTTTGGTTTGAGCAAGTTATATATATAAATTACAGTTATGAGATTACGTCCCCCTGTTCAACCATATACATACATGTGTATACACATTTTGGTGAGCTCAATGCTAGTGTGGAAATGTTACAAATCATCCAAGTATTGCTGGCTGCTTAAGAGTAGAAATTCCTGGGGAAGATGTCTGTTACATGTTCTTGTTTGAACCTTCTAAAACTGTTTCAATTTGTAATTTTATTCTACCTTTACCTCTTAACCCCTCTTCCATTAAGAAGTAGTAAACGCTAGGCTATGGGGTACCTTGTCATTTACCAGATGACTGAGTGTCCTATCTCCTCCCTGTGACCAAATAACTAATTACATAATCCTGCTCTTATAATTAAATTTTCCCTTCCATTAAATATCCCTTATTTATCCACACGCCATCTATTTACCTCTAATTTAGAATAAATAATTTATACAAATAGCTATTCTCCCCTTCCAAGATTAGCAGATAGCACAAGATATGCTTATTCCTACCCACAGTCTACAGTTCTTATATATCTATTATTGATGTATTACTTGGGCTTCCCTTCACATTTTAGTGTAGAACTCCTCTAAGAAGCATTAACTTGCATAGCCAACATAAATCCCTCCACGGAACACTTTCATTTAAGTGTCCATAAATTTTCAGCATTCTAATGGTATATGGCTCTTACTGATATTTTAACCTATAACTACCTCCCCAATAATAATCTCTGATGTCCAACCATTTTACATATGAATCTCTTATATATATATATATATATATATATATATATATATATATATATATATATATACATAGCTCCGTCCCCCCACCTTTTTCCCCTTTCCCTCCATTTCGAGCGGCTCTTGCCCGCTGAACTCCCTTTCCCCCCTCCTCGCTAATTTGGTCCAAAAGCAACCAAACTGATTCTAATCCACACTTGTCCCAACTTTACTAGAATAAATAATTTTGTGCTCATTCTTTATGACAAGGTAGAGACCATACTCTCTATTTAAATAATATAAAAATGAGGTTTCATTATCCATCAATGCCTTACTAGTCGCGCTTCTCTCACAATATTACTTTCATCCACTAAATACTTGTTGTGAAATCCTTTAGCTACAATACTGGTAGTGAGAACACCAGATATAAATGTATATTTCATAGTTATCGTATTCATATTCTCCCTGAGATGCTTAGATTACATGACCAGAGTTGTTATATCTCTACTTCTTTTCTAGTTTTGTGGGTAAATAATATATGTTTCAATGTTTTGCTCTTATGGTCATTGGATGACTAGTGTATGTAATTTTTCTCATAACCTCAATAAAAAAGTATTTAAAAAAAAAAAATCTAAATAAAACCTACAATTATTACCTAAATAATTCCTATTTAAAACAAAATACACACTTACCTGTAATATAAACCCTAAGCTAGCTACAATATAACTAATAGTTACATTGTAGTTAACTTAGGTGTTATTTTTATTTCACAGGTAAGTTTGTATTTATTTTAAATAGGTAGACTAGTTAGTAAATAGTTATTAACTATTTAATAACTACCTAGTTAAAATAAATACAAATTTACCTTTAAAATAAAACCTAACCTGAGTTACACTAACACCTAACATTACAATAAATTAAATAAATTAAATTAACAAAATACGATTATCTAAATTACAAAACAATAAACACTAAATTACCCAAAATAAAAAAAGAAATGATCAAAGATAAAAACGAATTACTATCAAAATAAAAAACTAAACTGAAAAATCGCCCTTAAAAGGGCCTTTTGCGGGGCATTGACCCAAAGAAATCAGCTCTTTTACCTGTAAAAAAATGCAAACAACCCCCCAACAGTAAAACCCACCACCCACACAACCAAACCCCCCAAATAAAACCCTATCTAAATAAACCTAAGCTCCCCATTGCACTGAAAAGGGCATTTAGGTGGGCATTGCCCTTAAAAGGGCATTTAGCTCTTTTACATTGCCCAAAACCCTAAGCTAAAAATAAAACCCACCCAATAAACCCTTAAAAAAACCTAACACTAACCCCCGAGGATCCACTTACCGAACATCCATCCTCATCCAGGCGGCAGAAGTCCTCATCGAAGTCGGCAGAAGTCTTCATCCAAGTGGGCAGAAGTCCTCTTTGAAGCCGGAAGAAGTCTTCATCCAAGATGACAGAAGTCTTCATCCAGACGGCATCTTCTATCTTCATCCATCCGGCATGGAGCGGGTCCATCTTCAAGACAGCCAGCGTGGAACATCCTCTTCTTACGATGGTTGCTGAATGAAGTTTCCCTTTAAATGATGTCATCCAAGATGGCGTCCCTTACATTCCGATTGGCTGATAGAATTCTATCAGCCAATAAGGAATTAAGGGGGGGAAAATCCTATTGGCTGATTGTAACAATCCAATCAGCCAATAGGATTGAGCTTGCATTCTATTGGCTATTCCAATCAGCCAATAGAAGGCGAGCTCAATCCTATTGGCTGATTGGATCAGCCAATAGGATGAAAGCTCAATCCTATTAGCTGATTGCAACAGCCAATAGGATTTTCCCCCCTTGATTCCTATTATCTGATAGAATTCTATCAGCCAATCGGAATGTAAGGGACGCCATCTTGTATGACGTCATTTAAAGGGAAACTTTATTCTTCAGCAACCATCGTAAGAAGAGGATGCTCCGCACCGGATGTCTTGAAGATGGACCCGCTCCGTGCCGGATGGATGAAGATAGAAGATGCCGTCTGGATGAAGACGTCTGCCCGCTTGGATGAAGACTTCTGCCTGCCCGCTTGGATGAAGACTTCTGCCGGATTCAAGGAGGACTTCTGCCCGCTTGGATGAAGACTTCTGCCGGCTTCGATGAGGACTTCTGCCGCCTGGATGAGGATGGATGTCCGGTCTTCAAAAACTGTAAGTGAATCGTCAGGGGTTAGTTTTAGGTTTTTTAAGGGTTTATTAGGTGGGTTTTATTTTTAGCTTAGGATTTTGGGCAATGTAAAAGAGGTAAAGGCCCTTTTAAGGGCAATGCCCATCCAAATGCCCTTGTCAGGGCAATGGGGTGCTTAGGTTTATTTAGATAGGTTTTTATTTGGGGGGTTTGATTGTGTGGGTGGTGGGTTTTACTGTTGGGGGGTTGTTTGTATATTTTTTTTACAGGTAAAAGAGCTGATTTCTTTGGGGCAATGTCCCACAAAAGGCCCTTTTAAGGGCCATTGGCAGTTTAGTGTAGGCTAGGGTTTTTTTTTATTTTGGGGCTTTTTTTTGTTTTTTTTTTATAGGGCTATTAGATTAGGAGTAATTCATTTTTATTTTTGATAATTTCTTTTTTTATTTTGTGTAATTTATTTATTTTTATTTTTTTGTAATTTAGAAAATTGTATTTTGTTAATTTAATTTATTTAATTTTATTGTAATGTTAGGTGTTAGTGTAACTCAGGTTAGGTTTTATTTTACAGGTAAATTTGTATTTATTTTAACTAGGTAGCTAGTAAATAGTTAATAACTATTTACTAACTATTCTACCTAGTTAAAATAAATACAAACTTACCTGTGAAATAAAAATAACATCTAAGCTAACTACAATGTAACTATTAGTTATATTGTAGCTAGCTTAGGGTTTATTTTACAGGTAAGTAAGTATTTATTTTTAAATAGGAATTATTTATTTATTAATAGTAAGTTTTATTTAGAATAATTTTAATTATTTTAAAATTAGGGGGTGTTAGGGTTACGTTAGGGTTAGAATTAGGGTTAGGGGTTAATATATTTATTTAGTGTTAGTGATATAGGAGGTCAGAGGTTTAGGGGTAAATAACTTTAGTATAGTGGTGGCGGCGACATTGGGGGTGGCAGATTAGGGGTTAATAAATTTAGGTATGTAGGCGGTGATGTCAGGGGTGGCAGATTAGGGGTTAATAAGTGTAATGTAGGTGTCAGCGATGTCAGGGGCAGCAGATTAGGGGTGTTTAGACTCGGGGTTTATGTTAGGGTGTTAGGTTTAAACATACATTTTTTTCCCCATAGACATCAATGGGGCTGCATTACGGAGCTTTATGCTCCGCAATTGCAGGTGTTAGGCTTTTTTTTAGCCGGCTCTCCCCATTGATGTCTATGGGGAAATTGCGCACAAGCACATCAAAACACCGCTTGTATTTGGGTGAGGTATGGAGCTCAGCGCAACCATATTGCCCACATGAGCTGGGTTTTTGCAAACCTGTAATAGCAACGCTAATAACGTACAAGTTATTAGCGAGCCAGCCATAACACAAAACTCGTAATCTGGCTGTGTATTTGTTACAGAATTTACCACTTTTTATTTTCAAACAGCAAATAAATAAATTATATTCAATATGCTCACAATTTCTATGGAAGAAGCAAAAAGCTCTCATATTAATAGAAAAATGTACTAAAAAAAAAGAGAAAGCTGGCCTGGCGTTTGCAGATATTAAACTGTACAATTTTGTAACGTTAGCCAGGACTGCAATGGACTGGCTAACGAATCTAAGTAAATTCACCTCTATGGAACTTGAAACAGAAATAATCTCACCATTCTTTCTTAAGGCGATTTTGCGTTGTCCAATAGGGAATCTCCCTAGTATTCTAACAAATTTAATTACCTTTAAGAATGTTATCATTGCATGGCAAAATATTTATTTCCACCTGGGAATAGATTTTAAATGCTTTTCCCTTCTTTCAATATGTGGGAATCCAGAATTTATACCAGGAATTCAACAAGCAGTCTTTAAATTAAGGTATCAAAAGGGGTTGATATATCTTCATCAATTGTGCTCTCCTACCGGACATTTACTATCCTTTAATAACCTTCGCCTAGATTACGAGTTTGGCGTTAGCCTTAAAAAGCAACGTTGAGAGGTCCCAACGCTGCTTTTTAACGCCCGCTGGTCTTACGAGTCTGGCAGGTACAGGTGTACCGCTCACTTTTCTTCCGCGACTCGAGCTTACCGCAAATCCCCTTACGTCAATTGCGTATCCTATCTTTTCTATGGGATTTGCCTAACGCCGGTATTACAAGTCTTGGAAGAAGTGAGCGGTAGACCCCCTCCTGTCAAGACTTCTACCGCATTTAAAAGTCAGTAGTTAAGAGTTTTATGGGCTAACGCTGGAACATAAAACTCTTAACTAAAATGCTACAAAGTACACTAACACCCATAAACTACCTATTCACCCCTAAACCGAGGCCCCCCCCACATCGCAAACACTATAATAATTTTTTTAACCCCTAATCTGCCGACGGGACATCGCCACCACCTACTTTATACTTATGAACCCCTAATCTGCTGCCCCTAACATCGCCGACACCTACATTATATTTATTAACCCCTAATCTGCCACCCCCAACGTCGCCGCCACCTACCTACACTTATTAACCCCTAATCTGCCGCCACTTTAATAAATGTATTAACCCCTAAACCACTGCACTCCTGCCTCGCAAACACTAGTTAAATTTTATTAGCCCCTAATCTGCCTGCCCTAACATCGCCGACACCTACTTATATTTAATAACCCCTAATCTGCCACCCCTAATGTCGCAGCTACTATATTAAAGGTATTAACCCCTAAACCTAAGTCTAAACCTAACCCTAACCCCCCTAACTTACATATAATTTAAATTAAACTAAATACATTTTACAAAATTAAATAAGTTATTCCTATTTAAAACTAAATACTTACCGATAAAATAAACCCTGAGCTAGCTACAATATAACTAATAGTTACATTGTAGCTATCTTAGGATTTATATTTATTTCACAGGCAACTTTGTATTTATTTTAACTAGGTACAATAGTTATTAAATAGTTAATAACTATTTAATAACTACCTAGCTAAAATAAGTACAAAATTACCTGTAAAATAAATCCTAACCTAAGTTACAATTACATCTAACACTACACTATCATTAAACTAATTACCTAAACTATCTACAATTAATTGCAATTAAATTCAATAAACTAAATTACGGAAAGAAACAAACACTAAATTACGAAAAAAACAAACAAACACTAAATTACAGAAAAAAAAATTACAAGAAGTTTAAGATAATTACACCTAATCTAAGCCCCCTAATAAAATAAAAAGCCCCCCAAAATAATAAAATGCCCTACCCTATACTAAATTACAAATAGTCCTTTAAAGGGCATTTTGCGGGGCATTGCCCCAAAGTAATCAGCTCTTTTACCTGTAAAAAAATTACAATCCCCCCCAACATTACAACCCACCACCCACACACCCCTACTCTAAAACCCACTCAATCCCCCCTTAATAAAACCTAACACTACCCCCTTGAAGATCACCCTACCTTGAGCCGTCTTCACCCAGCCGGGGCACAAGTGGTCATCCGATCCAGCCAGAAGTCTTCATCCAATGGGGCAGAAGAGGACATCCAGACCGGCAGAAGTCTTCATCCTATCCGGGCAGAAGAGGACATCCGACCAGGAGAAGGCTTCATCCAAGCGGCATCTTCTATCTTCATCCATCCGACGAGGAGCGACTCCATCTTGAAGACATCCGGCGTGGAGCATCCTTCCAGCACGACGACTAATAACGAATGACGGTTCCTTTAAATGACGTCATCCAAGATGGCGTCCCTCGAATTCCGATTGGCTGATAGGATTTAATTCGATTGGCTGATTGGATCAGCCAATAGAATTTACCTCACATTCTATTGGCTGATTAAATCAACCAATCGGATTTTTCCTACCTTAATTCCGATTGGCTGATAGAATCCTATCAGCCAATCGGAATTCGAGGGACGCCAACTTGGATTAGGCTAGGGGTTTTTTTATTTGGGGGGGCTTTTTATTTTAATAGGGCTATTAGATTAGGTGTAATTAGTTTAAATTTCTGTAATTTGTTTATTATTTTCTGTAATTTAGTGTTTGTTTTTTTGTACTTTAGCTAATTTAATTTAATTTAGGTAATTATATTTATTTTAGTTAATTTATTTAATTATAGTGTAGTGTTAGGTGTTAGTGTAACTTAGGTTAGGTTTTATTTTACAGGTAAATTTGTCATTATTTTAACTAGGTAGTTATTAAATAGTTAAAATAAATACTAACTTGCATGTAAAATAAAAATAAATCCTAACGCCTAGATTTAGAGTTCTGCGTTAGCCATCAAAAGCAGCGTTAAGGGGTGCTAACGCTGCTTTTTACCACCCGCTGGTATTTAGAGTCAGTCAGGAAAGGGTCTAACGCTCACTTTCCAGCCGCGACTTTTCCATACCGCAGATCCCCTTACGCCAATTGCGTATCCTATCTTTTCAATGGGATCTTTCTAACGCCGGCATTTAGAGTCTTTGCTGAAGTGAGCGTTAGAACTCTAACCACAAAACTCCAGCCACAGAAAAATGTCAGGAGTTAAGAGCTTTATGGGCTAACGCCGGTTTATAAAGCTCTTAACTACAGTGCTCTAAAGTACACTAACATCCATAAACTACCTATGTACCCCTAAACCGAGGCCCCCCCCCACATCGCCGCCACTCTAATAAAAAAATTTAACCCCTAATCTGCCGACCACACACCGCCGCCACATACATTATCCCTATGTACCCCTAATCTGCTGCCCCTAACATCGCAGACACCTACATAATATTTATTAACCCCTAATCTGACCCCCCAATGTTGCTGCTACCTTACCTACACTTATTAACCCCTAATCTGCCGACCGGACCTCGCCGCCACTATAATAAATGTATTAACCCCTAAACCGCCACACTCCCGCCTAAAAAACACTATAATAAATAGTATTAACCCCTAATCTGCCCTCCCTAACATCTTTGACATCTAACTTCAAGCATTAACCCTTAATCTGCCGACCGGACCTCACCGCTACTCTAATAAATGTATTAACCCCTAAAGCTAAGTCTAACCCTAACACTAACACCCCCCTAAGTTAAATATAATTTTTATCTAACAAAATAAATTAAATCTTATTAAATAAATTATTCCTATTTAAAACTACTTACTTACCTGTAAAATAAACCCTAATATAGCTACAATATAACAAATAATTATATTGTAGCTATTTTAGGATTTATATTTATTTTACAGGCAACTTTGTATAGCTACCTAGTTAAAATAATAACAAAATTACCTGTAAAATAAATCCTAACCTAAGTTACAATTAAACCTAACACTACACTATCAATAAATAAATTAACTAAACTACCTACAATTAGCTACAATTAAATCAACTAAACTAAATTACAAAAAAAACAAACACTAAATTACAAAAAAGATTACAAGAATTTTAAACTAATTACACCTACTCTAAGCCCCTAAAAAATAGCAAAGCCCCCCAAAATAAAAAAATGCCCTACCCTATTCTAAAATAAAAAGTTAACAGCTCTATTACGTTACCAGCCCTTAAAAGGGCTGGTAATAGATAGATAGATAAGAAATCAGCTCTTTGCCTGTAAAAAAAACATACAATACCCCCCCAACATTACAACCCACCACCCACATACCCCTAATCTAACCCACCCAAACCCCCCTTAAAAAACCTAACACTAAGCCCCTGAAGATCTTCCTACCTTGTCTTCACCCAGCCGGGTACCATCCGATCCGTCCAGAAGAGGGTCCGAAGTCTTTATCCTATCCGGCCAGAAGAGGTCCTCCAGAGGGTCCAAAGTCTTCATCCTATCCGGCCAGAAGAGTTCCTCCAGAGGCTCGGAAGTCTTCATCCATGCGGCATCTTCTATCTTCTTCCATCCGGAGCGGAGCAGGTCCACCTTGAAGCAGCCGGCGCGGATCCATCCTCTTCTAACGACGTCCTAAGTCCGAATGAAGGTTCCTTTAAATGACGTCATCCAAGATGGCGTCCCTCGAATTCCGATTGGCTGATAGGATTCTATCAGCCAATCAGAATTAAGGTAGGAAAAATCTGATTGGCTGATTGAATCAGCCAATCAGATTCAAGTTCAATCGGATTGGCTTATCCAATCAGCCAATCAGATTGAGCTCGCATTCTATTGGCTGTTCCGATTCTATTGGCTGTTTTTCCTACCTTAATTCCGATTGGCTGATAGAATCCTATCAGCCAATCGGAATTCGAGGGACGCCATCTTGGATGACGTCATTTAAAGGAACCTTCATTCAGACTTAGGACGTCATTAGAAGAGGATGGATCCGCGCCGACTGCTTCAAGATGGACCCGCTCCGCTCCGGATGGAAGAAGATAGAAGATGCCGCATGGATGAAGACTTCCGAGCCTCTGGAGGACCTCTTCTGGCCGGATAGGATGAAGACTTCGGACCCTCTGGAGGACCTCTTCTGGACGGATTGGTGATACCCAGCTGGGTGAATACAAGGTAGGGAGATCTTCAGGGGGGTAGTGTTAGGTTTATTTAAGGGGGGTTTGGGTTAGATTAGGGGTATGTGGGTGGTGGGTTGTAATGTTGGGGGGGTATTGTATGGGTTTTTTTTTACAGGCAAAAGAGCTGATTTCTTTGGAGCATGCCCCGCAAAAAGCCCTTTTAAGGGCTGGTAAGGTAATAGAGCTGTTAACTTTTTATTTTAGAATAGGGTAGGGCATTTTTTTATTTTGGGGGGCTTTGTTATTTTTTTAGGGGGCTAAGAGTAGGTGTAATTAGTTTAAAATTCTTGTAATCTTTTTTTATTTTTTGTAATTTATTGTTTGTTTTATTTTGTAATTTAGTTTAGTTGATTTAATTGTAGGTAGTTTAGTTAATTTATTTATTGATAGTGTAGTGTTAGGTTTAATTGTAACTTAGGTTAGGATTTATTTTACAGGTAATTTTGTTATTATTTTAACTAGGTAGCTATTAAATAGTAAATAACTATTTAATAGCTATTGTACCTAATTAAAATAAATACAAAGTTGCTTGTAAAATAAATATAAATCCTAAAATAGCTACAATATAATTATTCATTATATTGTAGCTATATTAGGGTTTATTTTACAGGTAAGTATTTAGCTTTAAATAGGAATAATTTATTTAATAAGATTTAATTTATTTTGTTAGATAAAAATTATATTTAACTTAGGGGGTGTTAGTGTTAGGGGTTAGACTTAGCTTTAGGGGTTAATACATTTATTAGAGTAGCGGCGAGGTCCGGTCGGCAGATTAGGGGTTAATACTTGAAGTTAGGTGTCAAAGATGTTAGGGAGGGAAGACTATGGGTTAATACTATTTATTATAGTGTTTTTTAGGTGGGAGTGTGGCGGTTTAGGGGTTAATACATTTATTATAGTGGCGGCGCGGTCCGGTCGGCAGATTAGGGGTTAATAAGTGTAGGTAAGGTAGCGGCAACATTGGGGGGGGCAGATTAGGGGTTAATAATTATAATGTAGTTGTCGGCGACATTGGGGACAGCAGATTAGGGGTTCATAGGGATAATGTAGGTTGCAGCGATGTCCGGAGCAGCAGATTAGGGGTTAATTGTATAATGCAGGTGTCAGCGATAGCGGGGGCGGCAGATTAGGGGTTAATAAGTGTAAGGTTAGGGGTGTTTAGACTCGAGGTACATGTTAGGGTGTTAGGTGCAGACTTAGGAAGTGCTTCCCCATAGGAAACAATGGGGCTGCGTTAGGAGCTTAACGCTGCTTTTTTGCAGGTGTTAGGTTTTTTTGCAGCTCAAACTGCCCCATTGTTTCCTATGGGGAAATCGTGCACAAGCACGTTTTTCAAGCTGGCCGCTACCGTAAGCAACGCTGGTATTGAGAGTTGAAGTGGCGGTAAATTATGCTCTACGCTCCCTTTTTGGAGCCTAACGCAGTCCTTCAGAGAACTCTAAATACCAGCGTTATTTAAAAGGTGCGGGGGGAAAAAACACGTGTAGCTAACGCACCCCTTTGGCCGCAAAACTCTTAATCTAGCCGTAAGATAGCTACAATGTAACTATTAGTTATATTGTAGCTATTTTAGGGTCTATTTTACAGTTAAGTATTTAGTTTTAAATAGGAATAATTTAGTTAATGATAGGAATATTTATTTAGATTTATTTAAATTATATTTAAATTAGTGGGTGTTAGGTTTAGGGTTAGACTTAGGTTTTGGGGTTAATAACTTTAATATAGTGGCGGGAACGTTGGGGGCGGCAGATTAGGGGTTAATAAATGTAGGTAGGTGGCGGCGATGTTAGGGCCGGCAGATTAGGGGTTAATAATATTTAACTAATGTTTGCGAGGCGGGAGTGCGGCAGTTTAGGGGTTAATATGTGTAGATAGGTGGCGGCGACATTGGGGGAGGCAGATTAGGGGTTAATAAATATAATGTAGGCGTCGACGATGTCGGGGTCAGCAGAGTAGGGGTTAATTAGTATAATGTAGGTGGCGGCGGTGTCCGGAGCGGCAGATTAGGGGTTAAAATTTTTATTTTAGTATTTGTGATGTGGGAGGGCCTCGGTTTAGGGGTTAATAGGTAGTTTATGGGTGTTAGTGTACTTTTTAGCTCTTTAGTTATGAGTTTTATGCTACGGCGTTGTACCATAAAACTCATAACTACTGACTTTTAAATGCGTTAGGACTATTGACAGGGTAGGGTGTACCGCTTCCTTTTTGGCCTCCCAGGACAGACTTGTAATACCGGCGCTATGGAAGTCCCATAGAAAAAAGACTTTACAAAGTTTACGTAAGTCATTTTTCGGTAAGGCCAAAGAAGTGTGCGGTCACCCTAAACCTTCAAGACTCGTAATACCAGCGGGCATAAAAAAGCAGCATTAGGACCTCTTAACGCTGTTTTTTTACCCTAACGCACAACTCATAATCTAGCCAAAAGTTTTAGCAGTTTTCTGGTCTGGAGCATTTAGGTGTATGTTAACATAATGCCAAGAAAAGATATCAGCAATTATCTTAGTCAAGCAATTGTTGCTGCCCATCAATCTGGGAAGGGTTATAAGGCCATTTCCAAACAATTTAAAGTCCATTATTATATAGTGAAAATTATTATTCACAAGTGAAAAACATTAAAGACAGTTGGCAGTTTTTCCAGGAGTGGATGTCCCAGCAAATGCGCCCCAAGGTCAGACCCAAGAGTTACATCTCAGACTCTACAGGCCTTAGCTAGCATGTTAAATGTTAAAGTTTATGACAGTACAATTAGAAAAAGACTGAACAAGTATGGTTTGTATGGAAGGGTTGCCAGGAGAAAGCCTCTTCTTTTTTTAAAGAACATGGCAGTACAGCTTACGTTTGCAAAGTTGCATCCGAACAAACCACAAGACTTATGGAATAATGTCCTTTGGATAGACGAGACCAAAGTAGAGATGATTGGCCATAATGCACAGCACCACGTTTGGTGAAAACCAAACACAGCAAATCAGCACAAATACCTCATACCAACTGTCAAGCAAGGTTTTGGATGGGTAATGATTTAGGCTTGTTTTACAGCCATAGCACCTGGGCATCTTTCAGTCATTGAGTCGACCCTGAACTCCTTTTTATTCCAAGCTATTCTAGAGTCAAATGTGAGACTATCTGTCCGACAGTTAAATCTTGGCTGAAATTGGGTCATGCAAGAGGATAATGATCCCAAGCACACCAGCAAATCTACAACAGAATGGCTGAAAAAGAAAATAATCAAGGTATTGCAATGGCCCAGTAAAAGTCCAGACCTCAACCCGATTGAAATGCTGTGATGGGACCTTAAGAGAGCTGTGCATAAACAAATGCCTGCAAACCTCAATGAACTGAAGCATCGTTATAAAGAAGAGTGGGCTAAAATTTCTCCACAATGATGTGAAAGACTGATAAAGTCTTACAGAAAATTATTACTTCAAGTTATTGCTGCTAAAGGTTGCTCAACAAGCTATTAAATCATAAGGTGTACTTAGTTTTTCGCACATGGCTTCTCGATTTTAGATTTATCTTTGTTAAATAAATCATGACACAGTGTAATATGTCATGTGTTGTTCTTGTTGTTCGTCTGAGGTTGTATTTACCTAATTTTAAGACCTGCTAAGGACCAGATGATTGTTATGATAACGTATAACCATAGAAACCAAAGAGGGTATACTTTCTTTTTCACATGACTGTATATGTATAAATATTCATGGTTGGGACTTTGTGTTCGGACATTTTTGACTATTTTTATTTTGTATTTCACATATTTTGTAGGGTTCCATTTATTTCAAGCACATATTTTGTCTTTTAATATATATACTGTATATATCATTAGTGAAGTCGCGAACTTAAAATTTTCCGTTCGCGAACGGCGAACACGAACATCCGCAAAAATTTGCGAACGGGCGTACCGGGCGAACCACCATTGATTTCAATAGGCAGGCGAATTTTAAAACCCACAGGGACTGTTTCTGGCCACAATAGTGATGGAAAAGTTGTTTCAAGGGTACTAACACCTTGACTGTGGCATGCCGGAGGGGGATCCATGGCAAAACTCCCACGTAAAATTTCATAGTTGATGCAGAGTCTGGTTTTAATCCATAAAGGGCATAAATCACCTAACATTCCTAAATTGTTTGGAATAACGTGCTTTAAAACATCAGGTATGATTTTGTATCGATCAGGTAGTGTAAGGGTTACACCCGCTTCACAGTGATAGCCCAAACTCTCCGTTTAACGCACCGCAAACAACCGCAAACAGTCCATTTGCACAACCGCAAACTCCCCATTTGCACAAGGTTGGATACCAAGCTAGCCATGTCCCGTTCCTTGTCCTCACTGATGTCATTGAAGGTCTCTTCCTCCACCCAGCCACGTACAACACCAAGGGTCCCCAAAAGGTGACAACAAGCCCCCTGGGATGCCTGCTGTGTTTGGTCTTCCACCTCCTCAAAGTCACCTTCGTCCTCTGACTCCTGTTCTTCAGACTCCTCTCTCTGCATTGCCTCTCTCTGCGTTATTATAAGGTGGCATGGATTTTAGGGACCGGGAGATGGAAAGAGATGCTTGGTCGGTCCTCCTACTTCAAATTTGGGGCACTGCGCATGCAATCTACTGTGCCACTAGATATGAGTGGTGTGTTAAGTAGTACAATTCTTATCAGTTTAATCCCTGTTACGTCCCCTATCAGGGGACGTATATATGGCATGGATTTTAGGAACCGGGAGATGGAAAAAGATGCTTGGTTGGTCCTCCTACTTCAAATTTGGGGCACTGCGCGTGCAGTCTAATGTGCCACCAGATAGGAGTGGTGTGTTAAGTAGTACTATTCCTATCAGTATAATCCCTGTTATGTGCCTTTTTTATTGGTTTGGTTTTTGAAGCCACAGTGCTGCACCAGATGCCAGAAAAATTAGGCATGTACACATGCCTGAAAAATTAGGTATTGTTGCAGCCGCTGCTGTAGCAGCAGCCAGAAAAATTGATGTTTGTTTCCCAGGCAGAAAGTGCCCTAAAACATTGCTGCTTGAACCCTAGTTGTTGGCGGATAAGTCACGCAAGTCATCCGGCATTCAAAGATAAAATACAGCAGCATGTGTACCATTTTTAGCCCAAGGCAGCTCATCTCATCAGGCCTTTTTTACTCGAATGTATCGCCCAATGTCAGTCCCTTCGGGATCCATCCCTCATTCATCTTAATAAAGGTGAGGTAATCTAGACTTTTTCGACCTAGGCGACTTCTCTTCTCAGTGACAATACCTCCTGCTGCACTGAAGGTCCTTTCTGACAGGACTCTTGAAGCGGGGCAGGCCAGAAGTTCTATCGCAAATTGGGATAGTTCAGGCCACAGGTCAAGCCTGCATACCCAGTAGTCAAGGGGTTCATCGCTCCTCAGAGTGTCGAGATCTGCAGTTAAGGCGAGGTAGTCTGCTACTTGTCGGTCGAGTCGTTCTCTGAGGGTGGACCCCGAAGGGCTGTAGCGATGCATAGGAGTTAAAAAGCTCTGCATGTCCTCCATCAACAACACGTCTGTAAAGCGTCCTGTCCTTGCCGGCGTGGTCGTGGGAGTCGGAGGATTACTTTCACCTCTTCCCCTGTTAGATTCCCGTTGTGCTGTGACATCACCCTTATACGCTGTGTAAAGCATACTTTTTAATTTATTTTGGAACTGCTGCATCCTTTCTGACTTGCAGTAATTCGGTAACATTTCAGGAACTTTATGCTTATACCGGGGGTCTAGTAGCGTGGACACCTAGTACAGGTCGTTCACCTTCAGCTTTTTTATACGAGGGTCACTCAACAGGCACGACAGCATGAAAGACCCCATTTGCACAAGGTTGGATGCCGAGCTACTCATGTCCCGTTCCTCGTCATCAGTGATCTCACTGAAGGTATCTTCTTCCCCCCAGCCACGTACAACACCACGGGTACCAGATGGGTGACAACAACGAGCACCCTGGGATGCCTGTTGTGGTTGGTCTTCCTCCTCCTCAAAGCCACATTCCTCCTCTGACTCTTCTTCCTCACAATCCTCTTCCAGCGTTGCCGCTGGTCCAGCAAGCGATGCTGATAAAGGCTGTTTCTGGTGGTGATGGTGACCACAACTCTTCCTCTTTGTCTTCACGCTCATCTACGGCCTGATCCAGCACTCTTCGCAGGGCACGCTCCAGGAAGAAAACAAATGGTATGATGTCGCTGATGGTGCCTTCGGTGTTACTGACTAGGTTTGTCACCTCCTCAAAAGGACGCATGAGCCTACAGGCATTGCGCATGAGCCTCCAGTAACGTGGCAAAAAAAATTCCCAGCTCCGCAGAGGCTGTCCTAGCACCCCGGTCATACAAATACTCGTTAATGGCTTTTTCTTGTCAGAGCAGGTGGTCGAACATTAGGAGTGTTGAATTCCAACGTGTCGGGCTGTCGCAAATCAAGCGCCTCACTGGCATGTTGTTTCACCACTAGATATCGGAAAAGTGCGCCATGGCCATGTAGGAATGCCTCAAATGGCCACACACCTTCCTGGCCTGCTTCAGGACGTCCTGTAAGCCTGGGTACTTATGCACAAAGTGTTGTACGATCAGATTACATACATGTGCCATGCACGGCACATGTGTCAACTTGCCCAATTTCAATGCTGCCACCAAATTACTTCCGTTGTCAGAAACCACTTTGCCGATCTCCAGTTGGTGCGGAGTCAGCCACTGATCCACCTGTGCGTTCAAGGGGGACAGGAGTGCTGGTCCGGTGTGACTCTCTGCTTTCAGGCAAGTCAACCCCAAGACGGCGTGACACTGCCGGATCCGGGATGTGGAATAGTACCTGGGGAGCTGGGGGGTGCCGTTGATGTGGAGCAAGACGCAGCAGCAGAAGAGGACTCAGCCGAGGAGGTTATGGAAGAGGATGGAGTAGGAGGAGTAGAGGAGGTGGCAGCAGGCCTGCCTGCAAGTTGTGGCGGTGTCACCAACTCCTCCTCTTCAGAGCCACGCATTCCATGCTTGGCAGCCGTCAGCAGGTTTACCCAATACACAGTGTAGGTGATATACCTGCCCTGACCACACTTTGCAGACCAGCTATCAGTGGTCATATGGACCCTTGCCCCAACACTGTGTGCCAGACATGCCATTACTTCCTTTCGCACAATCGAGTACAGGTTGGGGATTGCCTTTTGTGCAAAGAAATTTCGGCCGGGTACCTTCCACTGCGATGTCCCAAAAGCTACAAATTTTTTGAACGCCTCAGACTCCACCAGCTTGTATGGTAAAAGCTGGCGGGCTAAGAGTTCAGACAAGCCAGCTGTCAGACGCCGGGCAAGGGGGTGACTTTATGACATTGGCTTCTTACGCTCAAACATGTCCATGACAGACACCTGACTGTGGGCAGATGAGCAGGAACTGCTCCGGAAGAGAGACGGAGTGGCGGATGGTTGAGAGGGGGCAAGGAGGACAGCAATGGTTGATGTGGCTGAAGATGCTGGACCAGGAGGAGGATGGTGGCTTTGAGTTTGTGTGCTGCTTCTACTCATGTGTTGATCCCATAGGCGTTTGTGATGTGCGTTCATGTGCCTTCGCAAAGCAGTTGTACCTAGGTGGGTGTTGGACTTCCCACGACTCAATTTCTTTTGGCACAGGTTGCAAATGGCATCGCTGTTGTCAGAGGCAGACACACAAAAAAATGCCACACTGATGAGCTCTGCGATGACGGCATTCTGGTGGTGGCAACAGCATGCGTTGATTGGCGTGCTGTCTGGCTGACCCCGGGTGCCAATGCATGCTGTCTGACTGTGCCACTAGCTCCTTGCGACGACCTCCCCCTGCTTCCAACTCGTCTCCTCCTCCTCCTCTCTGTCTCCCCATCTGAACTTTCCCCCTGTTCTTCTTCTCTTCTAGCGGGCACCCACGTGACATCCACGGATGCATCGTCATCATCAACCGCTTCACTTGTATCTGACAAATCAACAAAGGAAGCAGCAGCGGGTACAACATCATCATCACACCATACGTCCATGTCTCTAATGCTGCCTGACTGAGACATATCACTGTTATCTACATCCTCTGTCAATGATGGTTGCACATCACTCATTTCTTCCAACTGATGTGTAAAAAACTCCTCTGACAGATCAAGTGAAGCGGCTGTGGTGCTAGTGTTGGTGGTGGCGGCAGGCCGGCGAGTGGTAACTTGAGAGGTGCCCGAAGATAAGCTGGAGGAGGATGGTGCATCAAGGTTCGGAGTGGAAGCTATAGAAGATTGGGTGTCCTGTGTTAAAAAGTAAACTATTTCCTCAGAACTTTTCGAGTTCATGGGACGTGGCCTCTGAACACTGGGCATTATTCTAGGGCCAAAGGGAATCACAGCACCATGACCACGACGGCACCTGAGGGGTGGCCTGCCTCTGTCTGTCATTTTTTTTTAAATGTACACTTACACTACTATTAAACAAGATATGAGTGGTGGCACTGGACAAGTGGGCACAGTATACGCTGTGAGCCTGACACAAAAAAGCAGACTGATGTTTCACAGTCCAAAAAGTTTTTTTGTTTTTTAAATGTTCACTTACACTACTATTAAACAAGATATGAGTGGTGGCACTGGGCAAGTGGGCACAGTATACGCTGTGAGCCTGACACAAAAAAGCAGACTGATGTTTCACAGTCCAAAAAGTTTTTATTTTTTTAAATGTACACTTAGACACTATTAAACAAGATATGAGTGG
Source organism: Bombina bombina (assembly GCF_027579735.1). Lineage (NCBI taxonomy): Eukaryota > Metazoa > Chordata > Amphibia > Anura > Bombinatoridae > Bombina > Bombina bombina. Next base: position 185,964,774 of record NC_069502.1, read on the forward strand.
TGGCACTGGGCAAGTGGGCACAGTATACGCTGTGAGCCTGACACAAAAAAGCAGACTGATGTTTCACAGTCCAAAAAGTTTTTATTTTTTTAAATGTACACTTAGACATTATTAAACAAGATATGAGTGGTGGCACTGGGCAAGTCGGCCCAGTATAAGCTGTGAGCCTGACACAAAAAAGCAGACTGATGTTTCACAGTCCAAAAAGTTTTTTTTGTTTTAAATGTACACTTACACTACTATTAAACAAGATATGAGTGGTGGCACTGGGCAAGTGGGCACAGTATACGCTGTGAGCCTGACACAAAAAAGCAGACTGATGTTTCACAGTCCAAAAAGTTTTTATTTTTTTTAAATGTACACTTACACTACTATTAAACAAGATATGAGTGGTGGCACTGGGCAAGTGGGCACAGTATACGCTGTGAGCCTGACACAAAAAAGCAGACTGATGTTTCACAGTCCAAAAAGTTTTTTTGTTTTAAATGTACACTTACACTACTATTAAACAAGATATGAGTGGTGGCACTGGGCAAGTGGGCACAGTATACGCTGTGAGCCTGACACAAAAAAGCAGACTGATGTTTCACAGTCCAAAAAGTTTTTATTTTTTTTAAATGTACACTTACACTACTATTAAACAAGATATGAGTGGTGGCACTGGGCAAGTGGGCACAGTATACGCTGTGAGCCTGACACAAAAAAGCAGACTGATGTTTCACAGTCCAAAAAGTTTTTGGTTTTTAAATTTACACTACTGTTACACCAGATATGAGTGGTGGCACTAGGCAAGTGGGCACAGTATACGCTGTGAGCTTGGCACACACGCTGGCAGGCAGGCAACTGCAATTAGATTACACAAGCAGACTGATGTTTCACAGTCAAAAAAGATTTTTTTTTTTTAATTTACACTACTGTTACACCAGATATGAGTGGGGCCACTGGGCAAGTGGGCACAATATACGCTGTGAACCTGACACACACGCTGACAGGCAGGCAACTGCAATTAGATTACACTAGCAGACTGATGTTTCACAGTCGAAAAAGTTTTTTTTTTTAAATTTACACTACTGTTACACCAGATATGAGTGGTTGCACTGGGCAAGTGGGCCTGGCACACACGCTGGCAGGTTGGCAACTGCAATTAGATTACACTAGTAGACTGATGTTTCACAGTCAAAAAAGTTTTTTTTTTTAAATTTACACTACTGTTACACCAGATATGAGTGGTGGCACTGGGCAAGTGGGCCTGGCACACACTCTGGCAGGCAGGCAACTTCAATTAGATTACACTAGCAGACTGATGTTTCACAGTCAAAAAAGTTTTTTTTTTAAAATTTACACTACTGTTACAGTAGATATGAGTGGTGGCACTGGGCAAGTGGGCCTGGCACACACGCTGGCAGGCAGGCAACTGCAATTAGATTACACAAGCAGACTGATGCTTCACAGTCAAAAAAGTTTTTTTTAAAAATTTACACTACTGTTACACCAGATATGAGTGGTGGCACTGGGCAAGTGGGCCTGGCACACACGCTGGCAGGCAGGCAACTGCAATTAGATTACACTAGCAGACTGATGTTTCACACTCAAAAAGTTTTTTTTAAAAATTTACACTACTGTTACAGCAGATATGAGTGGTGGCACTGTGGGCAAGTGGGCCTGGCACACACGCTGGCAGGCAGGCAACTGCAATTAGATTACACAAGCAGACTGATGTTTCACAGTCAAAAAAGTTTTTTTTTTTTAAATTTACACTATTGTTACACCAGATATGAGTGGTGGCACTGGGCATGTGGGCCTGGTACACACGCTGGCAGGCAGGCAACTGCAATTAGATTACAATAGCAGACTAATGTTTCACAGTCAAAAAAGTTTTTTTTTTAAATTTACACTACTGTTACACCAGATATGAGTGGTGGTACTGGGCAAGTGGGCCTGGCACACACGCTGGCAGGCAGGCAACTGCAATTAGATTACACTAGCAGACTGATGTTTCACAGTCAAAAAAGTTTTTTTTTTTAAATTTACACTACTGTTACAGTAGATATGAGTGGTGGCACTGGGCAAGTGGCTTGGCAGTCAGGCAACTGCAATTAGATTACACAGGGAAAAAAAATTATGTTCTAGCCCTAAAAAGGGCTTTTTGGGGTGCTGTCCTTACAGCAGAGATCAGATGAGTCCTTCAGGACTGTAGTGGACACTGAATACACTAGCCTAGCTATCAATTTCCCTATTAAATCACCAGCAGCTGCACTGTCCCTCCTCTCACTAACAATGCAGCTTCTGAATGAATCTAAAATGGCTGCTGTCCAGGAGCTGGGAGGGTCTGGGAGGGAGGGTCTGCTGCTGATTGGCTGGAATGTGTCTGCAGACTGTGAGATACAGGGTCAAAGTTTACTCAATGAAGACGAATAGGGGGCGGATCGAACATCGCTGCGGCGAACGCGAACATGCTATGTTCACCGGGAACTGTGGCAAGACAACTATTGTTGTCTTGCCACAATGTCACAAAGAAAGGGAACAAAGAATGACAAACAAAACAAGACATCTCAGAAATCTCAGGAAGGGATGAATGCCTTCTTCAGACAAACAGAAAAGTCTAAACAAAAATCAGGGTCTCCCCTTATACCACCTAGCAATACAGATGATAGAGAAGGTGATTCAGATGTCTCAAGAAGCCCATCTCCTATAACTTCTGTTGTTAGAGATGAATCTCCCATCACCTTTAAAGCCATGGAAGATCTGATTGATCAAGTCAAATTGTGTATAAAAACCGAGTGCGCAGATCTCAAAAAGGAGATTGGCGATTTGAGCCAAAGTGTTGACTCCCTGGAAGAACATGAATATGTCCTTTCCCAAAAAATGGCGGATTTAACCTCCAAAGTAAAGCACCAACAACAACATTCCATAGACCTGGAAGACAAATTAGACGACCTTGAATACCGCACCAGACGTAACAACCTGCGGTTCAGAGGTATTCCAGAGTCTATACAAAACAATGAAATTCAAGATTTTCTACGGGGTCTTTTTGCTGAAATGGCAGGATCTGCTGATGGCGAACAGTCAAATATCATCTTAGACAGGGCACATAGGGCACTTCGCCTAAAACCAGCTGCTGATGCACCACCAAGAGACATTATTGTCCGCTTTCAAAATTATCAACAGCGTGAAGAGATCTATAATTTGGCTCGCAACCAGCAAGCTGTGGTCATTCAAAACATCCGTATACAGATATTTCAAGACTTGTCTGCAAGGATTTTACAAAAAAGAAGAGACTTCTCGACCTTGACCTCACACCTGAGACAATTAAAAATTCCCTACAGGTGGGGATTCCCTACCTCAGTAATCGCTACAAAAAATGGAAGCCGATACGATTGTAGATCAATGTCTGAAATGGAAGGGTTCTGCTCAGCTTTAGGCATCCCAGCCCCGACCACAGAAGCTAAACAATATGCACGCAAAATTCCCTCAGACCAGCCGGCCCTGAAATCACAGAGGAGACCCCTGCCAGACAATTCAGTCAGCCAACCCAAGCGGAGACAGATAACTTCAGCGGAAGAGGATCTACAACAACCTGGGTGAATCTGTCGCACTTCTTTAGCCCTTTTCATACCAGCGACATTTGATTGTCGAGTTTACTCTGAATGTATTGTTTTGCCTCATACTGTGAACTCCCTGTCTAATCATGAGGTACTTGCGAAGATCCAAAGGATTGCGGCAAGTATAATAACTACTGTTATAGAACTGTTATAAACATACTTGCTAATTACATTAACCATTGACTTTGAGATGATATGTTCCCATGTATAAATTTGGGCCAAATTCAGTTTAGCTATCACAATGAGATGCCAGTTTACCAATAGCTTTTACTATACGTTTACAGTCTAATGTTTAAACTTATTGTTTATTGAGAATACTTTTGTTATTGAGTTGACGTGAATGTGTTTTTTCTGCTTGTATCTACTATAAGATGTTGAGGTAATATGTTTGCATACATCAGTTCCGACTGTAGCCAGTTTGATATAATATTGAGGGACCGCAGTACCCACGGCTCTCACCATAGGACCATTCTCTACTGTCTATACTTATTGTATAATTTGATTGGCTTGTCATTTATGGAAACACGAACCTGTTTAGATTTGCTTTGGGTGTAGGGTCATGGGTCTCCGACCTGAGCTGCCCAGTCAAGATGTTTTGAGATATCTTTTCTCTAACATCGGCCCTGTCTTTTTCACCAGGCTCTGGGTGGAGTGGGCCGGACATACAGGAATTAACCTAAACCTACTGTCTATACTATCTGTTAAATTTTGCATAATATCTGTCACCGTTTCTGTCGTGTTTATGACCAGAAAGTAATAATCACAATAAGGAACATATGGAGAAACTTGCAGTGCCTATTATATAGTTACTATAAACAAGGTTGTATAACAAAATTTGAACATAAGCAAAGACCCAGCTTGTTAATTTGTCCCCACTGTTCTTGTACCTGTTGTTATTTTACATTATTTTCTTTTTCTCTTGTACGTTTTTTCAACCTTTGACTATCTCTCCCTAAATTTTTGTCGGTACCAGTGCATCAGGGTCTTACATATATTTTCTGTTTATTTATACCTCCTTTTCTTCTTTCTCTTCTTCCTTTACCCTTTCCCTCCCCAGCCTCTCCCTCCACCTGTATCAACTGGTCTCCTCACGGGGCCTGTATTGGATACTCCTGCCCGCACACCTCCCATATAAGGAACAATAACCCTGCTGTTACTACCACTGAGCTTCTGGCATTAGTCATGAGCACATTAACAATAGCTAGTCAAAATGTGAAGGGATTTCTCTCTGCAGAAAAACGTTCCATAGCATTTTACGATTTCCATAAAAAGAACATAGATTTCATTATGATTCAGGAGACCCATTTTAAAAAAACGTAATGAACCCAAATTAGCCACACAATATTATGACAAAAAATTTTTTAGCTCAGGGCCAAACAGGAAAAATGGTGTCTGCATCTCTATCAGGAGAAATGTTTGAACTTTTGCAGAAATATTCAGATTCAGAGGGTAGGCTTCTGATCCTGATTGGGCTATGCTATGGTCACCCGATCACTGTGGCTAATATATATGCACCTAATAGACCCATGCCTTCCTTTTTTAAATATGTGACTAATAAAATACTCAACGTCTCCAAAGGCCCAGTTATACTGTGCAGTGACTTTAACTTTACGATGACCCCTGCTCTGGATAACTCAAAAGTAACATCATATCTTAGCAATAAGATGCGGAAGATCACTTGTGCCACACTACATTCGATCTCTTTATTCGATACTTGGAGGATAGCTCACCCTACACAAAGGGACTTTACGTTTTTTTCACACCCTAAACATACATACTCGCGCTTAGATTACCTAATGTGTGACCAGTCGCTTCTCACAAACCTGACCCAATCTAGCATTCTGCATACACCCTGGTCGGACCATAGTATGGTATTATCCACCTTCCGCTGGTCTACCAGGCCTAAGAAATTTTCCAATTGGAGACTTAACGACTCTAGTGAACAACTGGGAGACATACAAATGTTACATTAGGGGATATTTCATCAAACACGCTGCCAAAATACGGAAACTAAATTCTGCCCAATTTTCCCTCCTGACAAATAACCTATGCCAAGCTGACGATTCTCACAAAACTGACCCGTCTTCTGCTCAAATTTTTTTAGATCTTTCCCTAGCGAGAGATAACCTCAACAAATATCTGACTCTAAATGCACACTTGAGGGCGCTCACCTCTAAAGCTAAATTTTACTCCGAAAGTAATAAAGCAGGACGACTCTTAGCTAGATCACTTAAAAAACAAAGATTCAACTCCTTTATAAGATCCATCACACATCCCTCAGGGAATCTAGTAAGCAAAAATGAAGATATAGCTAACACCTTTGTTTCGTACTATTCTAGACTTTATAACCTTGATCCCCACATATCCCAAGAAAAACTCACTGACATAGAGAAATATCTAAATACGCTGGAAACCCCAAAGCTTTCAGAAGAGGAAAAACAATCTCTTGACTCTCCCATAACACTCCAGGAAATAGCACTCACCATCAAATCCCTCCCTAGTGGCAAGTCCCCTGGTCCGGACGGTCTAACAGCCAAATTTTTTCAATTGCTCCAACACCAATTAGGTCCACCATTACATACATTATTTACCTCAATAGATAAAGGTGAAACCTTCTCCCAATCCCTGATAGAAGCCCTAAAAATGGTCATACCGAAAACTGACAAAGCACTCAATCAGACAAGCAGTTATCTCCCCATTTCTCTCTTAAATATTGATAGCAAGATTTACGCGAAAATACTCGCTAATCGCATGAATGATATTCTACCGAACTTAATACACCCGGATCAGGTGGGATTTGTCAGGGGGAGGGAAGCTAAAGACAATACGATTAGAGTATTACATTCACTACAGTCCTCATATGAAGATAAGACCCCCCTTACCATCTTGTCGATGGATGCAGAGAAGGCTTTCGACAGGGTCAACTGGCATTTTATGTGAAGGGCCCTGTCGAAGTTTGGTTTCTCTCCGACCTTTAAGTCTCGGATCCTGGCCCTATACTCGAAACCTCAAGCAAGAGTTCAGATTAAGGGTACAGCCTCACAATCTTTTCCCATAACGAATGGAACCCGTCAGGGATGTCCGCTATCACCATTACTGTTCGCTATTACAATTGAGATCCTGGCTATAAAGATTAGGGAAAATACTGAGATAATCGGTATACAATACAAACATATCAACCAAAAATGCCTGTTGTTCGCAGACGACGTGATTTTCACGCTTCATTCCCCATCTACGACTCTTCCTGTCCTGATCCGTACTCTAGATACATACGTTCGGGTATCTGACTTCTCCATTAACATGGAGAAGTCGGGAATAATGACATTGAACACGTCCGCTCAGGACATAGACTTTATAAAAGCCCACACAAAATTTAGACTGGCTGACAAACTCAAATACTTGGGCCTCTTGATCCCTAGCACTCACCAGGAGCTTTTTCAATGTAACTATGTCAGCCTTCAGTGGACAGTGCAAGCTCTTCTCGAGGGCTGGCATAAACAAGGCCATTTGTCCTGGATGGGAAGGGTCAACACTATCAAGATGATGATTATCCCAAAATACCTCTACCTTTTCCAGACACTACCAATGGCAATTCATACCTCATATCTTCAACCTCAACAAAGAATGCTTATTTCATTCATTTGGTCCTATAAAAAACCTAGGGTTCCCCAAGACACTTTACACCTAAATAAAGAAGATTGTGGACTCAATGTCCCACATCTTCCGAATTACTACAAAGCTGCCCATTTAACTAGGGTGCTCTCCTGGACTCGCTCAACTCTTTTTCTCCTTGGGTGCAAATGGAATGTGCCCTATTGCAGGTTAAAACCATGAGATCACTTAGGGATAGAGCAGAGGTAATCAATGAGCTAGGCCCACCCTTTCACAACTGGTATTCATATTTCCAGATCCGACACGCACTCTATAATAGCATACATAAATTAAGTATCCTCAGACCACTAACAATATTTTAGCGGCTATGCACAAACCCTGAAATTCAGAAAAAATTCCTTTCGATGATTTTTAAATTTCTCAGAGGATCCTTTCCCCTAAAAAGGCCTTCCTATCTTAAGAAATGGAACACAGAAATACCAGGGGATGTTATGGACGAGGAGTGGAGGACCTGTTTTAAGGCCACCCACTCAGCATCCACCTTATTACTCATAGCAGAAACAAACTATAAAATAATATCCCGCTGGTATTTGACGCCACAGAGACTCCGATATATTTTCCCAACAGCCTCCTCTGCTTGTTGGAGGCGCTGTGGAGGAATAGACACAATGATACATATATAGTGGGAATGCCCACCCATATCTGATTTTTGGAGGGGCCTGGAAAACAGTATCAATAAGATACTAGGCTCGAACATATCCCTTTGCCCTAAACTCATTCTCCTTAATCTCCTCCCACCACTTCATTGTATGTACCGCACAAAGCTACTCCAGATAATGCTAGCTAGCGCTAAAAGACTAATACCTAGACTGTGGAAATCCCAAACAATCCCTACACACTCCACTTGGTTATCAGAGGTCAAACATGTTCTAGCTTTGGAAAAACAATGCTATTGGTTTTTAGGTAAACAAGATTTTTTTTTACGGATATGGTTTTTATTTGGGAACAGGGAATCTCTGCACTTGCTACTACTACTCCTGCTCCTCTTGTTACTTAACTGCCTTTGGTAAAATGTAACTGTTTCATTGCTAAAAATATACCTCTCGAAGGTTGCAAATATCTCAAATTTTATAATCATATCTGACCTTTGGGTGTGTGCTAGTATACAATATTAAGAAAACCGTGAGGATGCAGGTCTTCAAACCTACCCCCCCCCTTACCTCCCCCCTTCCCCTCTTCCCCTCTTCTTCTCTTTACTCTTTTTTCTCACTTCTTGTTGTAAAACGTATGAAGCACTTCTTATTTCAACAATTGGTATTATTTTCAAAATGTTTAAACCCTTGGGTAAGACGATTTTATCCATGTTGTAGCAATTTCATATATATTGACTTCTGTTAGTACTTACTATAGGTCCTATTTGATTGTCAATGTATGCAAATATGTAAAAACCCAATAAAAAATAATTGAATAAAAAAAAAGCATGGGACAAAGCTATGCTCCACTTTCCACACCTCACGTCTAGACCTTCTCCATTTACCTTGTTAATACATAACGGAGAACTAAACTTGGGCTCCCATACCTTAGCTCATCATCATCCCATGCATCTAACCGATTTCCTGATATTCTGGCTCATAGAGCAAGAACAAATGAAAACTCAGGTAACCCTTATTCAACAGGGATTCACATTCTTTCAAAATTGGTTCACTTACAGACGAACACATAACTTTATAACAACACATCACCATGAAGGAAACATGATTAGGCCGCTAACAAAATTTAAACAATTATGTGTTAGAGAACCCCGAATTCGACATACACTGTCAATCTTATACAAAATATTAAGCACCCCATTTCCAGGTTATACAATGCCATACTTTGAAAGATGGAAAACAGACCTAGGAATTATTATCATTCCACAAATGACCTCAACAATAATCCATTCCTCCCTTAAAACTTCCATATCAAACAGCAGCAATAGAAATCAACTTAAAAATTCTACATAGGTGGTATCACACTGCCCAAAAGCTACACCATCTATTCAAAAAGGCAAAAAACAAATGCTGGCACTGTGGACATATGGCCCACATGTGGTGGTGGTGCACATCTATACAGAAATTCTGGAGAACCATTATCACAGAAATAGATGATATATTAGACATACAGATCCCTCTAGATCCCCTAATATGATTATTAAATAAACATCCAAAACTAAAATATAAACCATTCTTAAAATTATTTTTCATAATAACCAATAGTATCAAATTCTTGATAGCAAAGAATTGTAAAGCTAAAAATCCACCCACAGAAAAGATGTGGATACAAACGTCAGATTACGAGTTTTGCGTTAGGAGCTATGCGGTGCTAACGAGCAGTTTTCTCTCATCGCTCACTTACATGCAGCGCTGGTATTACGGGTTTTTATAAACCCGACGTTAAAAGAAAAAAAGTGACCGTAGAGCAAAATTAAGCTCCATACCGCACTTCAATACCAGCGCTGCTTAAGTCAGCGGTGAGCTGGTTATACGTGCTTGTTCCCGATTTCCCCATACGAATCAACGGGGAGAGCCGGCTGAGAAAAAGTGTAACACCTGCAAAAAATGCAAGCTCAATCCTATTGGCTGATTGGATCAGCCAAAAGGATTGAACTTCAATCCTATTGGCTGATTTCATCAGTCAATAGGATTTTTTCTACCTTAATTCCGATTGGCTGATAGAATTCTATCAGCCAATCGGAATCTAAGGGACACCATCTTGGATGACGTCATTTAAAGGAACCATCATTCAGTAAGAAGACTCCGGATGAAGAGGATGCTCTGCGTCGGATGTCTTGAAGATGGACCCGCTCCACGTCGGATGGATGAAGATAGAAGATGCCGTCTGGATGAAGACTTCTGCCCGTCTGGAGGACCACTTCGCCCGCCTTGGATGAAGACTTCTCCCGGCTTCGTTGAGGACTTCGGCCCGGTTGGATGAAGACTTCTGCTGCTTCCTTGAGGATGGATGCCCGGTCTTCAGGGGGTTAGTGTTAGGATTTTTTAAGGGTGTATTGGGTGGGTTTTATTTTTAGGTTAGGGCTTTGGGCCGCAAAAGAGCTAACTGCCCTTTTAAGGGCAATGCCCATCCAAATGCCCATTTCAGGGCAATGGGGAGCTTAGGTTTTTTTAGTTAGGGTTTTATTTGGGGGGTTGGTTGTGTGGGTGGTGGGTTTTACTATTGGGGGGTTGTTTGTATTTTTTTTTACAGGTAAAAGAGCTGATTACTTTGGGGCAATGCCCCGCTAAAGGCCCTTTTAAGGGCTATTGATAGTTTAGTTTAGGCTAGGTTTTATTTTTTTATTTTGGGGTTGTTGTTTTTTATTTTGATAGGGCTATTAGATTAGGTGTAATTAGTTTAAATATCTTGTAATTTGTTTGTTACTTTCTGTAATTTAGGGTTGCTGTTTATTTCTACTTTAGCTAATTTAATTTAATGTATTTAATTGTATTTAATTTAGTTCATTTACTTAATTGTAGTGTAGTGTTAGGTGTTAGTGTAACTTAAGGGACAGTCAACACAAAAATTACTATTACTTATTTAGATTAGTTAATTAATGATCTTTACATCAAACTTTAGCCCAATTTTCATCTAAAAAAACTTTGGCAGAAAATACACTTACTAGATCTCATGTAGCTGTTTTGAAATGGCCACCTGACTCCTCCTTCTCTGACGTCTCCCAAAAGCTTGAACTTCAGCACTAGTGTTCAGGATTCTCTGGAGTCTCGTCCCTGCGCGCTCCTTTCAATCAGTTCAGTGAGACACCCCCTTCACACTATTTCCTCTCACTTCCTTTGAGTTCTGTCTGCACAAACACACCCAGACGCTTACAGCAGCAGAAGTATGATGGAGAGGCAGGCAATGGTTGTCTTTATATAATTTTTACTCAAATATATGCTCAAACCAAAAGTAAAGACATGAATGGACAAAAATCGTTACTGTATGTGAACTATTGAAAATATGTTCTGACATTTGCATTGTAACGCAATGTAACAGTGACACCCTCTCCGGTTATTAGTTTGTTACCAGAGCTACTGTATTCATATTACAGTATCACCTCAGTCACTTGTCATTTGTAAACAGAACATGTTGCTCAGCGGTGTTATAGTGGTGCGCAGCCTGTGACTCTGGTTTGTCCTTGCTAGATGCCGGTAAGTACACAGAGCTGTCACTGAAATACTGAGATATAATAAATAGGGTGTTCGGACTTATTGTGTATTATTTGCATAATGTGGCTGGTATTAATTTAACATATTAATAAATAAGGGGTTCCTTACCAGCCGCATTTTTGTCTGTCAAACAGTATTTCTCTAATAGTGGAAGTTAGGCTGATGCCCTTTGTTTTTTTACAGCTACATCTGCAGCTAGCAGCCTTAGCGATCTGTTTAGCTAGCAGCCTTGGTTGTTCACAGAGCGCATTATGCAAATAATACACAATAAGTCCAAACACCATATTTATTATATCTCAGTATTTCAGTGACAGCTCTGTGTACTTACCGGCATCTAGCAACGACAAACCAGAGTCACAGGCTGTGCACCACTATAACAACGCTGATCAACATGTTCTGTTTACAAATGACAAGTGACTGAGGTGATACTGTAATATGAATACAGTAGCTCTGGTAACAAACTAATAACCGGAGAGGGTGTCACTGTTACATTGCGTTACAATGCAAATGTCAGAACATATTTTCAATAGTTCACATACAGTAATGATTTTTGTCCATTCATGTCTTTACTTTTGGTTTGAGCATATATTTGAGTAAAAATTATATAAAGACAACCATTACCTGCCTCTCCATCATACTTCTGCTGCTGTAAGCGTGTGGGTGTGTTTGTGCAGACAGAACTGAAAGGAAGTGAGAGGAAATAGTGTGAGGGGGGTGTCTCACTGAACTGATTGAAAGGAGTGCGCAGGGACGAGACTCCAGAGAATCCTGAACACTAGTGCTGAAGTTCAAGCTTTTGGGAGACGTCAGAGAAGGAGGAGTCAGGTGGCCATTTCAAAACAGCTACATGAGATCTAGTGTGTGTATTTTCTAACAAAGTTTTTTTAGATGAAAATTTGGCTAGAGTTTGATGTAAAGATCATTAATTAACTAATCTAAATAAGTAATAGTAATTTTTGTGTTGACTGTCCCTTTAAGTTAGGTTTTATTTTACAGGTACTTTTGTATTTATTTTAGCTAGGTAGTTATTAAATAGTTAATAACTATTTAGTAACTATTCTACTTAGTTAAAATAAATACAAACTTGCCTGTGAAATAAAAATAAACCCTTAGCTAGCTACAATGTAACTATTAGTTATATTGTAGCTAGTTTAGGGTTTATTTTATAGGTAAGTATTTAGTTTTAAATAGGAATAATTTAGTTAATTATAGCAATTTCCTTTAGATTTATTTAAATTATATTTAAGTTAGGGGGAGTTAGGGTTAGACTTAGATTTAGGGGTTAATACATTTAATATAGTGTCGGCAACATTGGGGACGGCAGATTATGGGTTAATAACTGTAATGTAGGTGGCGGCGAGGTTAGGGACAGCAGATTAGGGGTTAATAATATTTAACTAGTGTTTGCAAGGCGGGAGTGCAGCGGTTTAGGTGTTAATATGTTTATTATAGTGGCAGCGATGTCCATAGCGGCAGATTAGGGGTTAAAAATGTAATTATAGTGTTTGCTATGCGGGAGGGCCTCTGTTTAGGGGTTAATAGGTAGTTTATGGGTGTAAGTGTACTTTGTAGCACTTTATTATGAGTTATGAGTTTTATGCTACGGCGTTGTAGTGTAAAACTCATAACTACTGACTTAAGAATGCGTTACGTATCTTGGAGGTAGAGGGTGTACCGCTCACTTTTTGGCCTCCCAGGACAGACTTGTAATACCAGCGCTATGGAAGTCCCATAGAAAAAAGGGTTTACGAAGTTTACGTAAATCGTTTTGCGGTAAGGCCAAAGAAGAGTGCGGTACACCTATACCTGCAAGACTCGTAATAGCAGCAGGCGTAAAAAAGCAGCGTTAGGACCTGTTAACGCTGCTTTTTTACCTTAACGCACAACTCGTAATCTAGCCGATTATTTTTAAAACTAAAATGTAGATTTGGTGAAGATTAATGAAATACTTCTGGGATTATGAAATTATTTATAAATTGTGTCAGTATATATTATTTTGGCGTAAGAACATTGCCTCCAACTTTCAAAGTTTCTCACATTAAACTTCTTAAAATTACATGCAATATTTAAATTACAATAAATTATGTATATTGACTGCCATCTGCTGTAAGATTCGAATAACTGCATATATCTTTAGAATGAGATACTTTACAGAATTGATTTGCCAGTTATTTCAATGCACTTAATCTATCCTAACATATATAAGGTTTACTATTAGATAAAACTTGTTGCAGAAAAAAGAGAAATACATTCTCTTACAATCACCGTTATAATTTTTTTTATTGGATTAGCTTGTGCAGTGACAAACACTAACACACTTTAAAGAGCGTGCTTTATACATCACAGTTACATGTAGCATAAAATAGCTGATCACCTACAATTACTATTAAAGGTGAACGGAACATTTTGCATGCAACAGTGAGCATGAGGATTAAATATATTTGCCAATACATACATACGTTTTGGATATTTGGATGACTATATAATAGTGTAACACTGTGAATTTAAAGCCTTTCCCATCTACAGAAAAGCCTTTCCTGCCCTGAACTGCATGGTCATATCAACAAAATGTTTGTGTCTCTTATTGTTATATGTTGGTATATGTTATATATTGTTATGTTTGTTTGCTTATTAGTCAAAGGATTTGCTACTTCTGCATTTTCAAATAAATGCAAAGAATACAGCAACATTATTTTTTTTTTCTTCATTCGTCCAAATCTAAATGCAAATGTCTAGCTATTCCTATGAGAATCACATGACAGTTCTAAAGACATTAATCCTATATTTATAGGTGCATTTTACTCTTTTTAACTGAACAGCCTTTTAACATATTTTCTTTTTTAAGGAGAGTCTAAAGAGTTGTTATCATGCAAACCAAATAAAATGACAAACGCCTAGATTATGAGTTTTGCGCTATAGAGGGTTCGAAACGAACGCAACAAAAGTTGTGTTATTTCACACTCCATAGCGCTGCTATTACAAGTTTCTGAAAAGCTGCCTTTTGCGTGCGATATGGTGGTGATAAGCTCAATACCGCACAAAATCCAAGGGCTGCTTTGACGTACACGCTTCCCCCATAGACATCAATAGGGAGAGAGTGTTAGAAAACCTGAAGCACGGAATGGCGATTGCCGTAACACAACCCCATTGATGTCTATGGGGATAAAAAAGTTACATTTAAACCTAACACCCTGACATAAACCCCAAGTCTAAACACTCCTAATCTGCTGCCCCTGACATCACTGACACCAAAATAAAGTTATTAACCCCTAATCTGCCGCTCCCGCCATCGCAACCACTAATAAAAGTTATTAACCCCTATTCCCCCGCACCCCAACATTGCTGACACTATAATAAAGCTATTAACCCCTATTCCGCTGCTCCCCAACTTCGCTGCCACCAAATAAAGTTATTATCCCCTAAACCTCTGGCCTCCCACATCACCGCCAATAAATAAACCTATTAACCCCTAAACTGCCAGCCCCCCACATTGTAAAAAACTAAATTAAACTATTTACCCCTAAACCTAACAACCCCCTAACTTTAAATTAGAATTACAATATCCCTATCTTAAAATAAATAAAAACTTACCTGTGAAATTAAAAAAACCTATGTTTAAACTAACAATTAACCTAACATAACTATTATACTAAAATTAAAATAACTACCAATTAAAACAGAATTTATGCTTACCTGATAAATTACTTTCTCCAACGGTGGGTCCGGTCCACGGCGTCATCCATAACTTGTGGGAATATTCTCCTCCCCAACAGGAAATGGCAAAGAGCACAGCAAAAGCTGTCCATATAGTCCCTCCCAGGCTCCGCCCCCCCAGTCATTCGACCGACGGACAAGAGAAAAAAAGGAGAAACTATAGGGTGCCGTGGTGACTGTAGTTAAAGAAAGAAATCTGATTAAAAAATCAGGGCGGGCCGTGGACCAGACACACCGTTGGAGAAAGTAATTTATCAGGTAAGCATAAATTCTGTTTTCTCCAACATTGGTGTGTCCGGTCCACGGCGTCATCCATAACTTGTGGGAACCAATACCAAAGCTTTAGGACACGGATGAAGGGAGGGAGCCCATCAGGTTACCTAAACAGAAGGCACCACGGCTTGCAAAACCTTTCTCCCAAAAATAGCCTCCAAAGAAGCAAAAGTATCAAATTTGTAGAATTTGGCAAAAGTGTGCAGAGAAGACCAAGTCGCTGCCTTACATATCTGATCAACAGAAGCCTCGTTCTTGAAGGCCCATGTGGAAGCCACAGCCCTAGTAGAGTGAGCTGTGATTCGTTCAGGAGGCTGCCGTCCGGCAGTCTCGTAAGCCAATCGGATGATGCTTTTCAGCCAAAAAGAAAGAGAGGTAGCAGTAGCTTTTTGACCTCTCCTCTTGCCAGAATAAACGACAAACAGAGAAGACGTTTGTCTGAAATCCTTTGTTGCTTCTAAATAGAACTTTAAAGCACGGACTACATCTAAATTGTGTAACAAATGTTCCTTCTTTGAAACTGGATTCGGGCACAAAGAAGGCACAACTATTTCCTGGTTAATATTCTTGTTGGAAACAACTTTTGGAAGGAAACCAGGTTTAGTACGCAAAACAACCTTATCTGAATGAAACACCAGATAGGGCGGATTACACTGCAGAGCAGATAATTCAGAAACTCTTCTAGCAGAAGAAATAGCAACCAAAAACAGAACTTTCCAAGATAACAACTTGATATCTATGGAGTGTAAGGGTTCAAACGGAACCCCTTGAAGAACTGAAAGAACTAAATTTAGACTCCAGGGAGGAGTCAAAGGTCTGTAAACAGGCTTGATCCTGACCAAAGCCTGAACAAAAGCTTGAACATCTGGCACAGCTGCCAGTCGTTTGTGTAACAAGACAGATAAAGCAGAAATCTGTCCTTTTAGAGAACTCGCTGACAATCCCTTATCCAAACCTTCTTGGAGAAAGGAAAGGATCCTAGGAATTTTAATCTTACTCCATGAGAATCCCTTGGATTCACACCAACAGATATATATTTTCCATATTTTATGGTAAATCTTTCTAGTCACAGGTTTTCTGGCTTGTACCAGAGTATCTATCACAGAATCCGAAAACCCACGCTTAGATAAAATCAAGCGTTCAATTTCCAAGCAGTCAGCTGGAGAGAAACTAGATTTGGATGTTCGAATGGACCTTGTACTAGAAGATCCTGTCTCAAAAGTAGCTTCCATGGTGGAGCCGATGACATATTCACCAGGTCTGCATACCAGTCCTGCGTGGCCACACAGGAGCTATCAAAATCACTGAGGCCTTCTCCTGTTTGATCCTGGCTACCAGAATGGGAATGAGAGGGAACGGTGGAAACGCATAAGCTAGGTTGAAGGCCCAAGACGCCACTAATGCATCCACTAGAGTCGCCTTGGGATCCCTGGATCTGGACCCGTAGCAAGGAACCTTGAAGCTCTGACGAGACACCATCAGATCCATGTCTGGAATGCCCCATAATTGGGTCAACTGGGCAAACACCTCCGGGTGGAGTTCCCACTCCCCTGGATGGAAAGTCTGACGACTCAGATAATCCGCCTCCCAGTTGTCTACTCCTGGGATGTGGATCGCAGATAGGTGGCAGGAGTGATCCTCCGCCCATTTGATGATTTTGGTCACCTCTCTCATCGCCAGAGAACTCCTTGTTCCCCCCTGATGGTTGATGTAAGCAACAGTCGTCATGTTGTCTGATTGGAATCTTATGAATCTGGCCTTTGCTAGTTGAGGCCAAGCCCGGAGAGCATTGAAAATCGCTCTCAGTTCCAGAATGTTTATCGGGAGAAGAGACTCTTCCCGGGACCATAGACCCTGAGCTTTCAGGGAATCAAAGACCGCGCCCCAGCCTAATAGACTGGCGTCGGTCGTGACGATGACCCACTCTGGTCTGCGGAAGCTCATTCCCTGGGACAGGTGATCCTGGGTCAGCCACCAACGGAGTGAGTCTCTGGTCTTCTGATCTACTTGAATCATTGGAGACAAGTCTGTATAGTCCCCATTCCACTGTTTCAGCATGCACAGTTGTAATGGTCTTAGATGAATTCGCGCAAAAGGAACTATGTCCATTGCTGCAACCATCAACCGTACTACTTCCATGCACTGAGCTATAGAAGGCCGTAGAACAGAGTGAAGAACTTGACAAGCGTTTAGAAGCTTTGACTTTCTGACCTCTGTCAGGAAAATCTTCATTTCTAAAGAATCTATTATTGTCCCCAAGAAAGGGACTCTTGTCGACGGAGACAGGGAACTTTTTTCTATGTTCACCTTCCACCCGTGAGATCTGAGAAAGGCTAGAACAATGTCTGTGTAAGCCTTTGCTTTTGAAAGAGACAACGTTTGAATTAGGATGTCGTCCATGTAAGGTGCCACTGCAATGCCCCTTGGTCTTAGAACCGCTAGAAGGGACCCGAGCACCTTTGTGAAAATCCTTGGAGCAGTGGCTAGTCCGAATGGGAGAGCCACGAACTGGTAATGTTTGTCCAGAAAGGCGAACCTTAGGAACTGATGATGATCTTTGAGAATAGGAATATGTAGATACGCATCCTTTAGATCCACGGTAGTCATAAATTGACCCTCCTGGATTGTAGGTAAAATCGTTCGAATAGTTTCCATTTTGAACGATGGCACTCTGAGAAATTTGTTTAGAATTTTTAAATCCAGAATTGGTCTGAAAGTTCCCTCTTTTTTGGGAACTACAAACAGATTTGAGTAAAACCCCAGACCTTGTTCCACAGTTGGAACTGGGTGTATCACTCCCATTTTTAACAGGTTTTCTACACAATGTAAGAATGCCTGTCTCTTTATTTGGTTTGAAGATAAGCGAGATATGTGGAACCTTCCCCTTCGGGGTAGTTCCTTGAATTCTAGAAGATAACCCTGAGAGACTATTTCTAGTGCCCAGGGATCCTGAACATCTCTTGCCCAAGACTGGGTCTAGTAGGGGGCAGACTCTCTCTCTTTGCTCAAAAGAGAGAGAGTCTGCCCCCTACTAGATCCGGTCCCGGATCGGGGGCTACCCCTTCATGCTGTTTTGGTAGCAGCAGCAGGTTTCTTGGCCTGCTTACCCTTGTTCCAGCCTTGCATCGGTTTCCAGGCTGGTTTAGTCTGGGAGGCATTACCCTCTTGTCTAGAGGCTGCAGAGTTGGAGACCGGTCCGTTCCTGAAATTGCGAAAAGGAACGAAATTTTTTTATCCATAGGATCTTTGAAAGCACAATTGTGCTCAATAGGAATGGTCGTGCATTTGGCTAGTGTAGAAACCGCCCCCTCGACCTTAGGAACTGTTTACCATAAGTCCTTTCTGGGGTCGACCTTAGGAAATAATTTCATAAATATAGGAGGAGGGACAAAAGGTATGCCTGGCTTCTCCCACTCCTTATTCATTATGTCCGCCACCCGCTTGGGTATTGGAAAAGCGTTGGGGTGCACCGGGACCTCTAGGAACTTGTCCATCTTGCACAATTTTTCTGGGATGACCAGATTGTCACAATCATCCAGAGTAGATAGCAACTCCTTAAGCAGTGCGCGGAGATGCTCTAATTTAAACTTAAATGTCACAACATCAGGTTCTGCCTGCTGAGAAATTCTTCCTGAATCAGAAATTTCCCCATCTGACAAAACCTCCCTCATTGCCACTTCAGATTGGTGTGAGGGTATGACAGAAAAATTATCATCAGCGCCCTCCTGCTCTACAGTGTTTAAAACAGAGCAATCGCGCTTTCTCTGAAATGCAGGCATTTTGGATAAAATATTTGCTATGGAGTTATCCATTACTGCCGTCAATTGTTGCATAGTAACAAGCATTGGCGCGCTAGAAGTACTAGGGGTCTCCTGCCTGGGCAAAACTGGTGTAGACACAGAAGGAGATGATGTAGAACTATGTCTACTCCCTTCATCTGAGGAATCATCTTGGGCAACTTTACTATCTGTGACAGTACTGTCCTTACTTTGTTTGGACGCTATGGCACAATTATCACACATTTTAGAAGGGGGAGACACATTGGCTTCCATACATACAGAACATGATCTATCTGAAGGCACAGACATGTTAAACAGGCTTAAACTTGTTAATAAAGTACAAAAACCGTTTTAAAACAAAACCGTTACTGTCTCTTTAAATTTTAAACAGGGCACACTTTATAACTGAATATGTGAAAAACTATGAAGGAATTATTCAATCTTAACCAAATTTTCACCACAGTGTCTTAAAGCATTCAAAGCATTGCACCCCAAATTTCAGGCTGTTAACCTTTAAAATGTGGAAACCAGAGCCGTTTACAATTTTAACCCCCTTACAGTCCCAGCCCCAGCCTTTGCTGCGACTTCACCATACCCAGGGGAGTATACGATACCAAATGAAGCTTTCTAGGAACCTTTTCAATGAATTCCAGACCCACACACATGCAGCTGCATGTACTGATCTCAAAAGTAACTGCGCAGTAATGGCGCGAAAATGAGGCTCTGCCTACTACAGAGAAAGGCCCTTCCTGACTGGGAAGGTGTCTAAACAAGTGCCTGACGTAAAAAAACGTTCCCCAAAGTTATAAAAGTGTGAATTCAACTTCAAACTGTATAAAATACCTAAATAAAGCAATCGATTTAGCCCATAAAAGTGTCTACCAGTTTATAGCCCATATTAAGCCCTTTATTCTGTTTGAGACTAAGAAAATGGCTTACCGATCCCCATGAGGGGAAAAATGACAGCCTTCCAGCATTACACAGTCTTGTTAGAAAAATGGCTAGTCATACCTTAAGCAGAAAAGTCTGCAAACTGTTCCCCCCAACTGAAGTTCTCTAAGCTCAACAGTCCTGTGTGGGAACAGCAATCGATTTTAGTTACTGCTGCTAAAATCATACTCCTCTCATAAACAGAACTCTTCATCTCTTTCTGTTTCAGAGTAAATAGTACATACCAGCACTATTTTAAAATAACAAACTCTTGATAGTAGAATAAAAACTACAACTAAACACCACATACTCTTCACCATCTCCGTGGAGATGCTACATGTTCAGAGCGGCAAAGAGAATGACTGGGGGGGCGGAGCCATTTCCTGTTGGGGAGGAGAATATTCCCACAAGTTATGGATGACGCAGTGGACCGGACACACCAATGTTGGAGAAATAAACTATATTGCACATTAAAAAAACTAACACTACTAAAAAAATTAAATCTAAAATTACAAAAAATAAAAAATACTAAATTACAAAAAATAACAAACACTAAATTATGAAAAATAACAAACGAAATTATCCAAAATAAATACAATTACACCTAATCTAATAGCCCTATAAAAATAAAAAAAAAAAACCAAATAAAAAAAAACCCTAGCCTACAGTAAACTACCAATAGCCCTTAAAAGAGCCTTTTTGTAGGGCTTTGCCCGAAAGAAATCAGCCCTTTTACCTGTACAAAATACAAAGACCCCCCAACAGTAAAACCCACTACCCAACCAACCCCCCCAAAATAAAAAAACTAACTCTAACAAAAACCTAAGCTACCCACCAGGCTCCTTCCACCCCCCACTATAGTGCTTGCAAGATAAGCTTAGGGGCACAGACCCCATCTGAAACCCCTAATTATGTCTAGATGGGTTTCTTTCTAGAGTCAACTGATATATTCCCTTTTCCCTTTATACTCAGTTATAACGTTACTATTAATAATTTCAAAAATAAAAAAACAAGAAAATAGAGGTATGCAATTCGGGATCCAAGTGTGGTCCTTTACTGTTCAGGGTTGTCTTTGGAACGGCCATCACTATAGTATTATAATGTCCAAAAGTGGCCTTTTATGTTATCTGAAAGACATATAGGGGCCTAGCTATCAACGCGTCTACTTTACCTGCCGTCGCCGGTTCAATACGCCCGCCTAAGCTCGCCTACCATCGCCGCCGCGGACCTGAAAAATCTCGCCTAAGTTATCAAAAAAGCTGTCAAAAAGCCACGCACCAAGTACGGGGCGATGAGCAGCGGACTATGATAGTTATCACTCATCCGATCTCGCTGCTCTTCGGCTTTTTACAGCTTTATTGCTAGCCTGTCACTAAGCACCCACACTAACTACACTGTTTTACCCCCTATACCGGCACCCCCGGAGCCCCCCACAACTCAATCAAGTTATTAACCCCTAAACCGCCGCTCCTAGACCCCGCCGCAACTCTTATAAATGTATTAACCCCTAAACCGCCACTCCCGGACACCGCCGCCACCTACATTATACCTAGTAACCCCTATCCTGCTCCCCATATACCGACGCCACCTATAATAAAGTTATTAACCCCTATCCTGACGATCCCGGACCTCGCCGCAACTAAATAAATAGTTTAACCCCTAAACCACCGCTCCCGGACTCTGCCGCAACCTATATTAAACTTATTAACCCATATCTTGCCCCCCCTACACCATCGCCACCTATAATAAATGTATTAACCCCTATCCTGCCCCCCACTACACCGCCGCCACTGTAATAAAATTATTAACCCCTAAACCTAAGTCTAACACTAACCCTAACACCCCCCTAACTTAAATATTAATTAAATAACTCTAAATAATATTTCTCTTATTAAATAAATTAATCCTATTTAAAACTAAATACTTACCTTTAAAATAAACCCTAATAATATCTACAATATAAATAATAATTATATTGTAGCTATCTTAGGATTTATTTTTATTTTACAGGCATCTTTCAATTTATTTTAACTAGGTACAATAGCTATTAAATAGTTATTAACTATTTAATAGCTACCTAGCTAAAATAAAGAGAAATTTACCTGTAAAATAAAAACTAACCTAAGTTACAATTACACCTAACACTACACTATACTTAAATAAATTATTCCTATTTAAAACTAAATACTTACCTGTAAAATAAACCCTAAGATAGCTACAATGTAATTAATAATTACATTGTAGCTATTTTAGGATTTATATTTATTTTACAGGTAACTTGGTATTTATTTTAGCTAGTTAGAATAGTTATTAAATAGTTATTAACTATTTAATAACTACCTAGCTAAAAGAAATACAAAATTACCTGTAAAATAAATCCTAACCTAAGTTACAATTAAACCTAACACTACACTATCATTAAATTAATTAAATAAATTACCTACAAATAACTACAATTAAATACAATTACATAAACTAACTAAAGTACAACAAATAAAAAAGCTAAGTTACAAAAAATAAAAAAAATAACAAACATTTAAAAAATATTACAACAATTTTAAGCTACTTACACCTAATCTAAGCCCCATAATAAAATAACAAAGCCCCTCAAAATAAAAAAAATCCCTACCCTATTCTAAATTAAAAAGTTCAAAGATCTTTTACCTTACCAGCCCTGAAAAGGGCCTTTTGCGGGGCATGCCCCAAAGAATTCAGCTCTTTTGCCTGTAAAAGAAAAATACAACCCCCCCAACATTAAAACCCACCACCCACATACCCCTAATCTAACCCAAACCCCCCTTAAAAAAACCTAACACTAACCCCCTGAAGATCATCCTACCTTTAGTCGTCTTCAGCCAGGCGACCATCGATGGAACCGAAGAGGAGATCCGGAGCGGCAGAAGTCATCATCCAAGGGGCGTCATCCAAGATGGCGTCCCTTCAATTGCGATTGGCTGATAGGATTCTATCAGCCAATCGGAATTAAGGTAGGAAAAATCATGCACTGCAAAGGTAAACCTACTAGAAGCTATACCCAGTGAAGGATTTCCCAAGAAAGTGCTGGACTTACTATTACATTTGGTTTTATATATATATATATATATATATATATATATATATATATATATATACACAAATGTCCCAGGTAATCACTGTGGTAATGCTCAGCAGGTGAACCTTAGGGAAATAAGAAACACACATATTCTGTTGTTAGGTTATATACAAAATTGCAGAAGAGCCAGAAACGGTACTCACATTGTCTAGAGATTCAAAACCAAGCTCTAGATATACAGGCACAGGAAGCTCCTAATAGGAGACAAGGCAAATAACAATGTTCCAGCTTCAAAGAATGAATGAGAAGTGGTTAAAAAGTATAACAATTTATTAAAAACAAGTCACAAGGCATGAAATGAGACTGTCCCAATCTTAAACTGCTGCAAGCAAAAGACTCTGTTTATCGCAATGTCTAATGGATGCAGTGTAAGACCAGTAAGGAACAAGGCTCCACCCTTTTGTGACGTCACTCCCCTCCGACGTACGTTTCCCAAATCACAGCTTGGCTTTTTCGAGGATGACTTCCAGATGGTTCTGGTAACTTTTTATAGTTGTAACTCCACTTGTAATTGGGTCCTGGATTCTTATGCAGGTATTAGACAGAGTCCTCATGTCTTATTGATTCAATTTAGGAAAATACTTTGCCATATTACAACCTGGTATCCATTGCTGTTCCATCTATTGCAAAAAGAAACTATTTTGAAACCAAAAACAGTTTTTTTAGATTTATCCATATATATTGAAAATGGTATGTTAAAAACTAAAAACTATTTCAAACCTGTAGATGTTAATAGCTATATTCAATTAGACAGTTGTCATCTCTATAATTGGTTAAAAAACATCCCTAAGTAGATTGTGAAGGAATTGCAGTGATAATAGTGTCTTTTATGAACAATCTAAACATTTTAGAACCAAATTTATAGAAAAAAGGTATCTAGAGCAAAAAAAAATATTCTATAATACAGGAAATAGGTAAAGAAAAAAGGGAGACTATTTTGAAATATAATGACAAAAAGAACTACAAGTTTGAATGCAATGAAGGGAAAGTAGGGCCATAATTTTAGACTATTGTGCCCAAAATAAAGAAATAAGGAAGATCATTCATTAACAGACATTGGCACATACTTAAAAAAGATTATGGTCTGAGAGACATTATACAAGATAAGTCATTTATAGTCTTTAAAAGAGTACCCAATATAAAAGATAAAATTATCTTTTTTCTTAAAGATAAGAACAAGGAAAACTGGTTAGGAGAAAACCTCAAAGGTTTTTATAAATGTGGTAAATGCATGGTCTGTAAAGAATTCTCTCCATAAGAGAGGAATATTAGATCTTTAACAATGGGTAATAATAAACAGTATGAGATAAGACAAATGATTACATGTAATTCAAATAATGTTATTTATTTACTTAAATGTTCTTGCAATTTAATTTATATTGGAAGGGCCTCTAGAAAACTTTCAGTTAGATTTAGGGAGCATGTATACAATATCAAAAAAGGTTTTGACAAACATGCATTATCCGGTCACTTTAAAAGGAAAAATAATTGTGATCCTAAACATATAAAGCTACATTTGGGCATTCAAAAAGCCCAGTTGTATTGGAGAGGTGTGGACATTAATGCGACCTTAGGTAGATTAGAAATGAAATGGATCTTTGATCTGAATACCTTTATTCCTAATAGTTTGAATAAAGATTTTGAATTGCTTCATTTTCTAGAATAATATTCTCCTCTGGTTATAATCTCATAATTCCTTTGACACCTTTCATAAACCGAAATAGCCTAGAGGGCTATGACCGCAATTTAAAAATAATTTTGAAGTCTTAAGGTCATCAGTTCGATTCCAGGCATATGCCTTTTTAAAACATATTTTATATAGCATAGTTAGTTGTTAACATTAATAAGAATCTTATGACTTTAGAACAATCCTGTTACCTCATACTGCTAAGACATAGATTTAGCTTTTTTCTGAGCCTTTAGGACAGGGGTTCGTTTCCCACTTGATTTTAAAATCTGTATTCTGAACAACACTTTTTTATTGGTGGATGAATTTATCCACCAATCAGCAAGGACAACCCAGGTTGTTCACCAAAAATGGGCTGGCATCTAAACTTACATTCTTGCATTTCAAATAAAGATACCAAGAGAATGAAGAAAATTTGATAATAGGAGTAAATTAGAAAGTTGCTTAAAATTTCATGCTCAATCTGAATCACAAAAGAAAAAATTTGGGTACAGTATCCCTTTAAACATGGTGCATTTAGATTTATCCAAAAAACTAAAAAATAAAAAAAGGAAGTTAGCTATATTATGTTATGTATTTATTTAATTTTTATTGCTATATCTACTAGTGCACTAATTTGGGAGCAATAATATTGTCCTCTTGCTTTGTAATAATAGACAAAGATGTAACATAATCCATAAGTATTAATGTATTTCATTTTTATCCCTATATCTACTAGTTCATCAAAATTGAAGCAATACTTTGAACCAAATTTGGAGCGATAATATTATTTGATTTAGAAAGAGTATAGAATTTTAATAACATTTTTAATTTACTTTTATTATCTAATATGCTTCATCGTCTTGCAGCATCGAACTTAACCTTTCTGTATTTTCAGACTCCCATTGATTTCTATGGCATCCGCGGCCAAAAGGGTGGCGGCTTGAACGATAGGTACGCTGCGCTGGAATAGATGCATGCGTACCTGTTAAATGTTTGGTAAATTGGATTGCAACAGCCAATAGGATTTTTTCAACCTTAATTCCAATTGGCTGATAGAATTCTATCAGCCAATAGGAATCTAAGGGACGCCATCTTGGGTGACATCATTTAAAGGAACCTTCATTCGTTGTTAGTCCGTCGGAAGAAGGATGTCTTGAAGATGGACCCGCTCCGCACCGGATGGATGAAGATAGAAGATGCCATCTGGGTGAAGACTTCTGTGGGCTTAGATGAAGACTTTGGCCGGCTTCTTGGAGGACTTCTTGCCGCTTTAATGAAGACTTCTCCCGGCTTCTTGGAGGATGGATGTCAGATCTTCAAAACTGTAAGTCGATCTTCAGGGGTTAGTGTTAGGATTTTTTAAGGTTGTATTGGGTGTGTTTTATTTTTAGATTAGGGTTTTTGGGCTGCAAAAGAGCTAAATGCCCTTTTAAGATAGTATTTTATTTAGGGGGTTGGTTGTGTGGGTGGTGGGTTTTACTGTTGGGGGGTATTTTTATTTTCTTTTTACAGGTAAAATAGCTGATTACTTTGGGGCAATGGCCTGCAAAAGGCCCTTTTAATGGCTATTTGTAGTTTATTGTTGGCTAGGGTTTTTTTTTATTTTGGGGGTCTTTTTTATTTTCATAGGGCCCTTAGATTAGGCTTAATTAGTTTAAAGCTTTGATAATTTCTTTTTTACTTTTTGTAACTTAGTGTTTAATTTTTTGTGTAACTCAGTGTTTGTTATTTTTTGTAACTTAGTTTTTTGTAACTTTGTAATTTTGTAGTGTAGATTTAAATTATTTGAGTAGGGTTAGGCGTTTAAATATATAATATATTTAATTTAATTTGTAGTTTTATGTAATTTTAGTATAAAAGTTATGTTAGATTAATTTTTATTTTAATATAGTTTAATTTAATTTTAGTTTAAAAGATAGGTTGGATTAATCCTTAATTTAATATAGTTTAATGTATTTTTATTATAATAGGGTAGGTTAATTAATAGTTTAATGTAATTTTATTATAATAGGGTAGATTAATTAATAGTTTAATATAGTTTAATGTAATTTTATTATAATAGGGTAGATTAATTAATAGTTTAATATAGTTTAATTTAAATCTAAAGATAAGTTTAAATTTATTATAAGATAGGGATGAGTTAATATTTAATATAAAGTTAGTGAGTTGATAGGTTTAGGGGTTAATAGGTTAATTTAGTTTATTGCGATGTGGGGGGCTGGTGGTTTAGGGGTTAATATGTTTAGTAAGTGGTACTGATGTGGGAGGTCAGGAGTTTAGGGGTTAATAACTTTATTTAGTTATGGTGGGCTCCAGGAGCGGCGGGATAGGGGTTAATACTTTTAGGTGGGTGGCGGCGGTGTCTGGGTGGCAGATTAGGGGTTAATAAGTATAATGTAGGTGGCAGTGATGTAGGGGCCACAGATTAGGGGTGTTTAAACTTGGGGAACATGTTAGGGTGTTAGGTGTAAACGTAACTTTTATTATACCATGGAACTCAATGGGATATCGGGCAGCAGCGAACATAAGCTTTCTCTGCTTTCAGACTTCCATTGATTTCTATGGCATCCGCAGCCTCCAGGGCAGCGGATTGAAAACCAACTATGCTGGGCCGGATTAGTGGTGAGTGTACCTGGTATTTATTTGATAAGTAGCAAAAGTAGTCGGATAGTGCCGAATTTGCATTCGGAACATCTGTAGTGACGTAACCATTGATCTGTGTCGGACTAAGACCGGCGGATCGTTTGTTACGTCACAAAATTCTATTTTTGCCAGTCTGTAGGCTTTGATAAATAAGGGGAATCAGGCTCGCCACAATTACGCTGCGTAATTCCAGCGTATTTGCGGTTGATGGCTTGATAAATAGGCCCCTTTATGTTTTAGGATTGTAAAAAAAATAGTTAAATCTGAATAACTTTTGGTATCTTTTATCAAATGTCCTGAAATTTTCAGAATATGTTTGAATAGATAGATTAATGTATTGTGGTAAGTTTGGGGAAAATTGGTTAACATCTAAGTTCAATTTTGTACGTTAAGCCACATTAAGCTTCCCAAAAAAACAAGCTTAATGTCACTCATTTGGAAAACCAAAATCCATGAAGCTTCTAGGATAGGCTTGGATAGTGGAAATCTTGGGTTGTTCAAAATTATGCAGCAATTGATTAAAATTTTGCCAATTTTTTACTCATTAAGCCACATTAAGCTCCCCAAAAAACAAGCTTAACGTCACTCATTTGCCTTGTGGAAAACCAAAATCCATGAAACTTCTAGTATAGGCTTGGATAATGAAAATCTTGGTTTGTGCAAAATTATGCAGCAATTGATTAACATTTGGCCACTTTTTTACTCATTAAGCTACATTAAGCCATTTTCACATTAAATGTTTTAGGATGTCCCAGTTGATTGCAATGCTATTATATTTTTAATTGCAGTTTGAACAAATATGAATTTAAGACTTAATTTATAAATATAACCGTGACCAATAACTTGCTAAGTAAAGCTTGATAAAAGCTTTTATTTTAAAACCAGGAAGTTCCAATAATGAAAAAAGAAGATTAAAATCATAGATTGCAATCAAAACTTCAATCATAAACATGTCCTACAATATATTTTAACTTGGCTTCCAGGTGTCATAATGGCAGAAAATGTGATCCCCAAGCACAGAATACAAATGGATTTAGCTGTTGAATTATTTATATCTGATAAATGCAATTCCAAGTTTAATCAGGTTTTTTTTAAACTGGGATGTTTACCATCTGGTGAAATGTTATTTAGAACATTATGATGTCTTTATCTAAGTCACACATGACTTTTTCACTATTATTTTGTGTAAGCAGACAACAGTATTTGATCGATAGTACACTAATAAAAGATTAACCTTTAATGTTTGTATTAATCTAAGGTAAATGTAAAAATCTTTCCATTGCTAATTTCACTTACACGCTAAAGCAAGAATCTACACATACATTTTGAATACTTGTAAGTTACAAGAACTTTCTTTAATGAGTCAGAAATTTTAAATTTATTTTTATTATCAATTTTACTTCTTTCTCTTGGTATCCTTTATTGAAGGAGCACCAATACACTACTGGGAGCTAGCTGGGCACATCTGTAAAACAATGGCAAAAGGCATATATGTGCAGCCAACGATTAGTAGTTATCTCCCAGTTCCAGAGTTTACCTAGGTATCCTTTTTCAACAAAAGATACCAAGAGAATGAAGAAAACTAGAGAACAGAAGTAAATTGGAAAGTTGTTTAAAATGGTATGCTCTTTTTGATTCTTAAGAATTTGTTTGGGTTTTATGTTCCTTTAAATGATATACTTATTTATGCGTCTACACCTACAAATGAAAGTATACTGCAAAAAAATATTTAAAATATATTTGGAAAGAACTATTGTGTTTAAATCAGAAACAACAATACTTTCACTAAATTACTTGTTATGCAGTCAAGAAAACTTTACCAATTGTACCAAAAAATAACAACAGGAAATAAGTTACCTGTATGCTAAATCACTTAAAAGGCCACTAAACCCAAAATCTTTCTTTCATGATTCAGATAGAGAACAGAAATTTAAACAACATTACAATTTACTTCTATTATTTATTTTGCTTCATTTTTTAGATATCCTTAATTAAAGAAAAAGCAATGCACATGGTGAGCCAATCACACAAGGCTTCTATGTGCAGCAACCAATCAGCAGCTACTGAGCATATCTAGATATGCTTTTCAGCAAAGAATATCAAGAGAATAAAACAAATTAGATAATAGAAGTAAATTAGAAAGATGTTTAAAATTGCATTCTCTTTCTAAATCATGAAAGAAAAAATGTGGGTATTATGTCCCTTTAAACTTGATGTTGCATATCTGTAAAAAGCTAGTAAGAAAATCACAGGAACATTCATTTTTATAACTTTTTCTTTTTTATGTGCAAGCACTATATTGAAAATAAACCTGTTCAGCACAGTTTAAGTTCACTTTATAACATGTATTTGTAACATCACAGTTGTTTAAATCAAAAAATAAAAGCTTTAAAGCTGAACTGTCATGTTTTTGTTACATGACTTAGAACATAGAATAGTTAATGTCCTTATGCAGATAGATTTATCAATAACTAACTTAAATAGAAATTGTACTGTACAACTCATTCCACTTAATGTGTTCCCAATTACTTGTTATAGTAGCTACAGAGTATAAAATGTCAGATTTAATTTTGTATGTGAAATAGCAGCTTTTTATTTAAGGCTCAACTCATTATTCTGAAGAACATGCCCTTATACATGCACTGACCCTGCAGAAATTGCATATCTCCTATTCATGTGTATCTCTGTATTCAGCCCTTCCTATTTAATCTCTCTGTCTGTAAACAATGGCCAATACTATGGCTTCTAGTTATCATCGTGTCTACTTACCTGCCATCGCCGGCCCCAATACGCCCGCCTAAGCTCGCCTACCATCGCTGCCGCGGACCTGAAAAATCTCGCCAAAGTTATCAATAAAGCTGTCAAAAAGCCGCGCACCAAGTACGGGGCGATGAGCAGCGGATTGTGATAGTTATCACTCATCCGATCTCGCTGCTCTTCGGCTTTTTTCCAGCTTTATTGCTAGCCTGTCACTAAGCACTCACACTAAATTACACTGTTCTACCCCCTATACCGGCGCCCCCAGAGCCCCCCGCAACTAAATAAAGTTATTAACCCCTAAACTGGCGCTCCCGGACACCGCCGCAACTATAATAAATGTATTAACCCCTAAACCGCCGCTCCCGGAGCCCACCGCCACTTACATTATACCTAGTAACCCCTATCCTGCCCCCCCTATACCGCCGCCACCTATAATAAATTTATTAACCCCTATCCTGCCGATCCCGGACCCCGCCACAACTAAATAAATTGTTTAACCCCTAAACCGCCGCTCCCGGACACCGCCGCCACCTATATTAAACTTATTAACCCCTAATCTGCCCCCCTACACCGTCGCCACCTATAATAAATTTATTAACCCCTATCCTGCCCCCCCTAAACAGGAACATTCATTTTTATAACTTTTTCTTTTTTATGTGCAAGCACTATATTGAAAATAAACCTGTTCAGCACAGTTTTACCTAGTAACCCCTATCCTGCCCCCCCCTATACCGCCGCCACCTATAATAAATTTATTAACCCCTATCCTGCCGATCCCGGACCCCGCCGCAACTAAATAAATTGTTTAACCCCTAAACCGCCACTTCCGGACACCGCCGCCGCCTATATTAAACTTATTAACCCCTAATCTGCCCCCCTACACCGTTGCAACTATAATAAAATTATTAAAATTATGAACCCCAAAACCTAATTCTAACCGTAACCCTAACACCCCCCTACTTCAATATTAATTAAATACATCTAAATATTATAACTCTTATTAACTAAATTAATCCTATTTAAAACTAAATACTTACCTTTAAAATAAACCCTAATATAGCTACAATATAAATAATAATTATATTGTATCTATTTTAGGATTTATTTTTATTTTACAGGCAAATTTCTATTTATTTTATCTAGGTACAATAGCTATTAAATAGTTATTAACTATTTAATAGCTACCTAGTTAAAATAAAGAGAAATTTACCTGTAAAATAAGAACTAACCTAAGTTACAATTACACCTAACACGACACTATCATTAAATAAATTATTCCTATTTAAAACTAAATACTTACCTGTAAAATAAACCCTAAGATAGCTACAATGTAGTTAATAATTAAATTGTAGCTATTTTAGGATTTAAATTTATTTTACAGGTAGCTTTGTATTTATTTTAGCTAGTTAGAATAGTTATTAAATATTTATTAACTATTTAATAACTACCTAGCTAAAAGAAATACAAAATTACCTATAAAATAAATCCTAACCTAAGTTACAATTAAACCTAACACTACACTATCATTAAATTAATTTAATACATTACCTACAAATAACTACAATTAAATACAATAAAAAAAAGTTACAAATATTTTAAAAATATTACAACAATTTTAAGCTACTTACACCTAATCTAAGCCCCCTAATAAAATAACAAGGCCCTCCAAAATAAAAAAATGCCCTACCCTATTCTAAAATAAAAAGTTAACAGCTCTATTACCTTACCAGCGGGGCATGCCCCAAAGAATTCAGCTCTTTTGCCTGTAAAAATAAAATACAACCCCCCAACATTAAAACCCACCACCCACATACCCCTACTCTAACCCAAACCCCCCTTAAATAAACCTAACACTACCCCCCTGAAGATCATCCTACCTTTAGCCATCTTCAGTCAGCCGACCACCGATGGAACAGAAGAAGACATCCGGAGTGGCAGAAGTCATCATCCAAGGGGCATTCAAGAAGTCTTCCATCCGATTGAAGTCATCATCCAGGCTGCGTCTTCAATCTTCATCCATCCGGAGCGGAGCGGAGCCATCTTCAGACGAGCCGACGCAGAGCCATCTTCTTCCACCGATGACTGAACGACGAATGACAGTTCCTTTAAGTGACGTCATCCAAGATGGCGTCCCTCGAATTCCGATTGGCTGATAGGATTCTATCAGCCAATCGGAATTAAGGATCCAATCAGCCAATCAGATTGATCTCGCATTCTATTGGCTGATCGGAACAGCCAATAGAATGCGAGCTCAATCTGATTGGCTGATTGGATCAGCCAATCTGATTGAACTTCAATCTGATTGGCTGATTTAATCAGCCAATCAGATTTTTCCTACTTTAATTCCGATTGGCTGATAGAATTCTATCAGCCAATCGGAATTCGAGGGACGCCATCTTGGATAACGTCACTTAAAGGAACCGTCATTCGTCGTTCAGTCATTGGTGGAAGAAGATGGCTCCGCGTCGGCTCGTCTGAAGATGGCTCCGCTCCGGATGGATGAAGATTGAAGACACCGCCTGGATGTCGACTTCAATCAGATGGAAGACTTCTTCAGCGCCCCTTGGATGATGACTTCAATCGGATGGAAGACTTCTTCAGCGCCCCTTGGATGATGATTTCAATCGGATGGAAGACTTCTTCAGTTAAATTTCTCTTTATTTTAACTAGGTAGCTATTAAATAGTTAATAACTATTTAATAGCTAGTGTACCTAGTTAAAATAAATAGAAATTTGCCTGTAAAATAAAAATAAATCCTAAAATAGATGCAATTTATATTGTAGCTATACTAGGGTTTATTTTAAAGGTAAGTATTTAGTTTTAAATAGGATTAATTTAGTTAATAAGAGTTATAATATTTAGATGTATTTAATTAATATTTAAGTTAGGGGGTGTTAGGGTTAGGGTTAGGCTTAGGTTTAGGGGTTAATAATTTTATTATAGTTGCGGCGGTGTAGGGGGGGCAGGATAGGGGTTAATACATTTATTATAGTGGCGGCGGTGTAGGGGGGCAGGATAGGGGTTAATAGGTATTATGTAGGTGGCGGCGGGGTCCGGGAGCGGTGGTTTAGGGGTTAACATATTTATTATAGTGGCGGCGGGGTCCGGGAGCGGCGGTTTAGGGGTTAATCAGTTTATTAGAGTGGCGGTAGGCTCCAGGAGCGGCGGTTTAGGGGGTAATAACTTTATTTAGTTTCGGCAGAGTAGGGGGGGACAGATTAGGGGTGTTAAGACTCGGGGTACATGTAAGGGTGTTAGGTGCAGACATTTCCCATAGGAATCAATGGGATGTCGGGCAGCAGCGAACATGAACTTTCGCTATGGTCAGACTCCCATTGATTCCTATGGGATCTGACGCCTCCAGGGCGGCGGATTGAAAACCAGGTACGCTGGGCCGAAAAAGTGCTGAGCGTACCTGCTAGTTTTTTGATAACTAGCAAAAGTAGTCAGATTGTGCCAAACTTGTGTGCGGAACATCTGGAGTGACGTAAGATTCGATCTGTGTCGGACTGAGTCCGGCGGATCGAAGCTTAAGTCACTATATTCTACTTTTGCCGGTGTTTAGGGCTTGATAACTAAGGCGAATCAGCCTCACCACAAATACGCTGCAGAATTCCAGCGTATTTGAGGTTGGCGGCTTGATAACTAGGGGCCAAAGGATCAAATTCTCAAAAACTTTCTGGCAGTGGTTTCAAAAGGCAAAATCCACTGGTAAAGGTAAATGAGCTATTTATAAACAATTAGAAACAATTAGAAAAACTCCAGTATGTAAAACAGATATTTGGGAACATATTAAAGAAGAGAAGAATGTACAATACAATGTCCCTTTAACATTAAATCCATTTTACTTGAAAACTGAAGGTTTTGAAGATTGGGAAAATACATAATTTCATTTTAATTACTAAAACAATTTTGAAAATAATGGTGTTTTTACAAAGGAAGAGAAAGGATAGGAGAGATCTCAGTTTTAAAGGGAAAGTAAACGTAAAAAATAATGGCCTAGATTTAGAGTTTGGCGTTAGCCGTCAAAACCAGCGTTAGAGGCTCCTAACGCTGGTTTTGGGCTACTGCAGGTATTTTAGAGTCGTGTAGGTAAGGGTCTAACGCTCACTTTCCAGCCGTGACTTTTCTATACCGCAGATCCCGTTATGTCAATTGCGTATCCTATCTTTTCAATGGGATCTTTCTAACGCCGGTATTTAGAGTCGTGGCTGAAGGGAGCGTTAGAAATCTAACGACAAAACTCCAGCCGCAGCAAAAAGTCAGGAGTTAAGAGCTTTCTGGGCTAACGCCGGTTCATAAACCTCTTAACTACTGTGCTATAAAGTACACTAACACCCATAAACTACCTATGTACCCCTAAACCAAGGTCCCCCCACATCGCCGCCACTCTATTAAATTTTTTTAACCCCTAATCTGCGACCGCACACCGCCGCCACCTATGTTATCCCTATGTACCCCTAATCTGCTGCCCCTAATACCGCCGACACCTACATAATATTTATTAACCCCTAATCTGCCGCTCCCAACGTCGCCTCCACCTACCTACACTTATTAACCCCTAATCTGCCGACCGGACCTCACCGCTACTATAATAAATGTATTAACCCCTAATCCGCCTCACTCCCGCCTCAATAACCCTATAATAAATAGTATTAACCCCTAATCTGCCCTCCCTAACATCGCCGACACCTAACTTCAAGCATTAACCCCTAATCTGCCGACTGGACCTCACCGCTACTCTAATAAATTTTTTAACCCCTAAAGCTAATTCTAACCCTAACCCTAACACCCCCCTAAGTTAAATATAATTTAAATCTAACGAAATAAATTAACTCTTATTAAATAAATTATTCCTATTTAAAGCTAAATACTTACCTGTAAAATAAACCCTAATATAGCTACAATATAAATTATAATTATATTGTAGCTATTTTAGGATTAATATTTATTTTACAGGCAACTTTGTAATTATTTTAACCAGGTACAATAGCTATTAAATAGTTAATAACTATTTAATAGCTACCTAGTTAAAATAATTACAAAATTACCTGTAAAATAAATCTTAACCTAAGTTACAATTAAACCTAACACTACACTATAATTAAATTAATTAAATAAAATACCTACAATTATCTACAATTAAACCTAACACTACACTATCAATAAATTAATTAAATACAATACCTACAAAAAATACAATTAAATAAACTAACTAAAGTACAAAAAATAAAAAAGAACTAAGCTACAAAAAATAATAAATATTTACAAACATTAGAAAAATATTACAACAATTTTAAACTAATTACACCTACTCTAAGCCCCCTAATAAAATAACAAAGACCCCCAAAATAAAAAAAAAATGCCCTACCCTATTCTAAAATTAAAATAGAAAAGCTCTTTTACCTTACCAGCCCTGAAAAGGGCCCTTTGCGGGGCATGCCCCAAAGAATTCAGCTCTTTTGCCTGTAAAAAAAAAACATACAATAACCCCCCCAACATTACAACCCACCACCCACATACCCCTCATCTAACCCAAACCCCCCCTTAAATAAACCTAACAGTAAGCCCCTGAAGATCTCCCTACCTTGTCTTCACCACGCCGGGTTCACCGATCGGTCCAGAAGAGCCTCCGATGTCTTGATCCAAGCCCAAGCGGGGGGCTGAAGATGTCCATGATCCGGCTGAAATCTTCATCCAAGCGGGGGTCTGAAGATGTCCATGATCCGGCTGAAGTCTTCATCCAAGCGGGAGCTGAAGAGGTCCATGATCCGACTGAAGTCTTCTATCAAGCGGCATCTTCAATCTTCTTTCTTCCGGATCCATGTTCATCCCGCCGACGCGGAACATCCATCTTCACCGACGACTTCCCGACGAATGACGGTTCCTTTAAGGGACTTCATCCAAGATGGCGTTCCTCGAATTCCGATTGGCTGATAGGATTCTATCAGCCAATCGCAATTAAGGTAGGAAAATTCGGATTGGCTGATGGAATCAGCCAATCAGATTCAAGTTCAATCCGATTGGCTGATCCAATCAGCCAATCAGATTGAGCTTGCATTCTATTCGCTGTTCCGATCAGCCAATAGAATGCGAGCTCAATCTGATTGGCTGATCGGATCAGCCAATCGGATTGAACTTGAATTTTCCTACCTTAATTCCGATTGGCTGATAGAATCCTATCAGCCAATCGGAATTCGAGGGACGCCATCTTGGATGACATCCCTTAAAGGAACCGTCATTCGTCAGGAAGTCATCGGTGAAGATGGATGTTCCGCGTCGGCGGTATGAACATGGATCCGGTAGAAAGAAGATTGAAGATGCCGCTTGATAGAAGACTTCAGTCGGATCATGGACCTCTTCAGCTCCCGCTTGGATGAAGACTTCAGCCGGATCATGGACATCTTCAGCCCCCCGCTTGGATTAAGACTTCAGCCGGATCATGGACATCTTCAGCCCCCCACTTGGGCTTGGATCAAGACATCGGAGGCTCTTCTGGACTGATCGGTGAACCCGGCATGGTGAAGACAAGGTAGGGAGATCTTCAGGGGCTTAGTGTTAGGTTTATTTAAGGGGTATGTGGGTGGTGGGTTGTAATGTTGGGGGGGGTTATTGTATTTTTTTTTTTACAGGCAAAAGAGCTGAATTCTTTGGGGCATGCCCTGCAAAGGGCCCTTTTCAGGGCTGGTAAGGTAAAAGAGCTTTTCTATTTTAATTTTAGAATAGGGTAGGGCATTTTTTTATTTTGGGGGTCTTTGTTATTTTATTAGGGGGCTTAGAGTAGGTGTAATTAGTTTAAAATTGTTGTAATTTTTTTCTAATGTTTGTAAATATTTTATTATTTTTTGTAACTTGGTTCTTTTTTATTTTTTGTACTTTAGTTAGTTTATTTAATTGTATTTATGTGTAGGTATTGTATTTAATTAATTTATTGATAGTGTAGTGTTAGGTTTAATTGTAGATAATTGTAGGTATTTTATTTAATCTATTTATTGATAGTGTAGTGTTAGGTTTAATTGTAACTTAGGTTAGGATTTATTTTACAGGTAATTTTGTAATTATTTTAACTTGGTAACTATTAAATAGTTATTAACTATTTAATAGCTATTGTACCTGGTTAAAATAATTACAAAGTTGCCTGTAAAATAAATATTAATCCTAAAATAGCTACAATATAATTATAATTTATATTGTAGCTATATTAGGGTTTATTTTACAGGTAAGTATTTAGCTTTAGATAGGAATAATTTATTTAATAAGAGTTAATTTATTTCGTTAGATTTAAATTATATTTAAGTTAGGGGGGTGTTAGTGTTAGGGTTAGGCTTAGCCTTAGGGGTTAATACATTTATTATAGTAGCGGTGAGGTCCGTTCGGCAGATTGGGGGTTAATTATTGTAGGTAGGTGGAGGCGACGTTGGGGGCGGCAGATTAGGGGTTAATAAATATAATATAGGGGTCAGCGGTGTTAGGGGCAGCAGATTAGGGGTACATAGGTATAATGTAGGTTGCGGCGGTGTACGGAGCGGCAGATTAGGGGTTAAAAAAAATATGCAGGTGTCAGCGATAGCGGGGGCGGCAGTTTAGGGGTTAATAAGTGTAATGCTAGGGGTGTTTAGACTCGGGGTACATGTTAGAGTGTTAGGTGCAGACTTAGGAAGTGTTTCCCCATAGGAAACAATGGGGCTGCGTTAGGAGCTTAACGCTGCTTTTTTGCAGGTGTTAGGATTTTTTTCAGCTCAAACTGCCCCATTGTTTCCTATGGGGGAATCGTGCATAAGCACGTTTTTGAAGCTGGCCGCGTCCGTAAGCACCGCTGGTATTGAGAGTTGCAGTGGCGGTAAATTATGCTCTACGCTCCCTTTTTGGAGCCTAACGCAGCCATTCTGTGAACTCTAAATACCAGCGGTATTTAAAAGGTGCGGGGGAAAAAAAGCATGCGTTAGCTACGCGGTTCGTTACCGACAAAACTCTAAATCTAGGGGCTCCATGTACTAAGCCGTCAATTCATCCGTCATTTTAGACGCGGCTAAACTCGCCGTTACTCGCCACGGGCGAAATGGTGTCCGCTGTAGCTATGTACTAATAATCCCACAATAAATAGACACGTCTAGCCCGCCGCGAGCAGTGGCGGAATATTGATAAATTTGATGACTCGCTCGCCGCGACTAAGCTGATGTACTTAACTTTCAGTTGAATTGTCTGGCCAATTGTTAACACGTGACATGTAAGGTGTCATGA
Source organism: Bombina bombina (assembly GCF_027579735.1). NCBI lineage: Eukaryota > Metazoa > Chordata > Amphibia > Anura > Bombinatoridae > Bombina > Bombina bombina. Next base: position 186,003,312 of record NC_069502.1, read on the forward strand.
ACGTCATAGCAGTCGCGGGAATAGAATTTTGCTCCTATAAATGTACAACTTTTCTAAACAACTTTATTATTGTTCCAAAATTTTTGGAGAGTAATTACAGAGCGCTCGTTTTTGTGATCTTTATTTACAATTTCGATATGGCTTCATCTGGATCTGAAACCGCTTCAAAATCCAAGAATCCTCACTTTTCTCATCAGCAAAATGTTGTTTTGATTGACATGATTATTGACTCTTATGATTATTTGTTTGGATGTCGTGTCAAACAGACAAATTTTTCTAGGAGGAAGCAGATCTGGCAAAGGATCAGCGACGCTGTTAGTGCCCAGGGTCCAGGAAAAAAGGATGTCGATCAGCTGAAGAAGCGTTACAACGACATTAAACGCTTCGCCAAAGCTAAATTGGCCAGAGAAAAAAATTCGGCACGTGCTACCGGAGGTGGACCAGCATATGTGGCAGACCTCAATGATTATGAGCAGAAGCTTGTTCAGCGTCTGGGACCAGAGATCATCACTGGCATAACGGATGATTGTGACAATGATTTAAGAGGTAAATGTACAACATAGTTGACGTAAATGTTTTTTTTAAAGTTATGATAGGTCATTGTCTCCAATATATATTTCTTTAAAATAACATTATCTGACTTCTTACGCTTCAGTATCCTAATCTATATATGCCATCTAGGCCCCAAATACTGTAATCATTTATCTCGCATATATGTATAAGGGATTGTACAAGCCATTTAGGCCCCAAATACTGTAATCATTTATGTCGCATATATGTATAAGGGATTGTACAATAATAGTGTTGTTATACTGCCTTTTTTTTAATGGTCTAACGGAACTAAAGATTTGTTGATTATTAATATAGTGATCCCTAAAGATAACACCCATGTGTTTATTTTCAAACCAGTATTGCATAGAAACCTTAAAGAGATAATGACAATAGAAATAATGTAATTTGAAACTATTAAAATAATATTGTATGTCCGACATTAATCATGAGACTAACCCCAGATCACATGCCTTCTTAAATTTCTGATCTATTGACTTCCATGTTGCGTTATTTGACTATAGAATATTATTGTTAACATCTTTCCAAATTGTTCTCCGCTTTATAAACATATACTTTTTCAGATATAGCTATGCACATAGTTGACGCAGTCACATGAACCATCTATGTGCATCAACCAATGATCATTTACTGTGCCTGTATAGATTTGCTTTTCCTCAAAGTATAAAAATCCAATGAAGACAAAAACATAATACAATTAAATATTTTTGAAAAAGCATTTTCTTATGCAATTTGTAAAGGGAATTATATTTGTTCATGTCCCTTTAAAGGGCCACTAAACCCAAAATCTTTTATTAATGATTCGGATAGAGAATTGAAATTTAAACAACATTACAAATTACTTCCATTATTTCTTTGGCTTCATTTTCTAGATATTCTTAGTTGAAGAAAAATAAATACACATGTTGAGCCAATCACACGAGGCTTCTTTGTGCAGCAATCAAATGCTTTTCAACAAAGAATATCAAGAGAATAAAACAAATTAGATAATATAAGTAAATTATAAAGATGTTTATAACTGCATTCTCTTTCCAAATCATAAAAAAAGGTGGTTGGCATGTCCCTTTAATGATTGAGCCTGCATACACTGCTGTAATTATTATTTTTTTTTAAAGCGACACCAACAACACAAGCAGAGCCTGTGAGGAGTAACGAAGTGCCCACTTGTTCTACTTCATCTTCTGCGGTTTCAAGACCACCCAGTGCAGCTGTTTCCAGACCTTCGGCCAGTTTTACACATGGACAATTAATACGCTCTACATCTAATGTTACACACACAGCTTCCTCGGCGGACACACTTCCTGATCTAAGGACCAGCACTCCACAAACTGGTGTTGGTAGAGCAACTGGTAAGTACTTTACAAATGAATAATTTCAATGTTGTGTGTTTTATCTCTTTTATCTCTCAATTTATTTATTTATTTTTTTTTTTTTTAAATGTCAAATGTCATTATTGACATATTCTATTTCGAGATCTTTTACAGATGGAATGTAATTTGAAGGACAAATAGCAATGATCATAGATTTTCATGAAAGGGACACTGTACAAATTTTTTTAAATGAGGATTCGTGTAGAGCATGCATGCTATTTTAATCAACTTTCTAATGGTTTTAAAATTTATCATTATTTTCTTTTTGAGAATTGATCATAGTATTACATAAGAAAGTTGATAGAAATTCCATGCAATATATCTTATTCTCAAAACGATTATTTCTTTCATGTAATTAGCAAGTCCATGAGCTAGTGACGTATGGGATATACATTCCTACCAGGAGGGGCAAAGTTTCCCAAACCTCAAAATGCCTATAAATACACCCCTCACCACACCCACAATTCAGTTTTACAAACTTTGCCTCCTATGGAGGTGGTGAAGTAAGTTTGTGCTAGATTCTACGTTGATATGCGCTCCGCAGCAGGTTGGAGCCCGGTTTTCCTCTCAGCGTGCAGTGAATGTCAGAGGGATGTGAGGAGAGTATTGCCTATTTTGAATGCAGTGATCTCCTTCTACGGGGTCTATTTCATAGGTTCTCTGTTATCGGTCGTAGAGATTCATCTCTTACCCCCCTTTTCAGATCGACGATATACTCTTATTTATATACCATTACCTCTGCTGATTTTCGTTTCAGTACTGGTTTGGCTTTCTACAAACATGTAGATGAGTGTCCTGGGGTAAGTAAGTCTTATTTTCTGTGACACTCTAAGCTATGGTTGGGCACTTTGTTTATAAAGTTCTAAATATATGTATTCAAACATTTATTTGCCTTGACTCAGGATGTTCAACATTCCTTATTTCAGACAGTCAGTTTCATATTTGGGATAATGCTCTTGAATCAATTATTTTTTCTAACCTTAAAAATTTGACTTTTTTTCCCTGTGGGCTGAAAATGCTTTATTTTATTGCGTCATTCTTGGCGCGGACTTTTTTGGCGCAAAAAATATTTTCTGTTTCCGGCGTCATACGTGTCGCCGGAAGTTGCGTCATTTTTTTGACGTCCTTTTGCGCCAAAGATGTCGGCGTTCCGGATGTGGCGTCATTTTTGGCGCCAAAAAGCATTTAGGCGCCAAATAATGTGGGCGTCTTATTTGGCGCTAAAAAATATGGGCGTCGCTTTTGTCTCCACATTATTTCAGTCTCATTTTTTCTTTGCTTCTGGTTGCTAGAAGCTTGTTTATTGGCATTTTTTTCCCATTCCTGAAACTGTCATTTAAGGAATTTGATCAATTTTGCTTTATATGTTGTTTTTTCTCTTACATATTGCAAGATGTCTCACGTTGCATCTGAGTCAGAAGATACTTCAGGAAAATCGCTGTCTAGTGCTGGAACTACCAAAGCTAAGTGTATCTGCTGTAAACTTTTTGTAGCTATTCCTCCAGCTGTTGTTTGTATTAATTGTCATGACAAACTTGTTAATGCAGATAATATTTCCTTTAGTAATGTACCATTGCCTGTTGCAGTTCCATCAACATCTAAGGTTCAGAATGTTCCTGATAACATAAGAGATTTTGTTTCTGAATCCATCAAGATGGCTATGTCTGTTATTCCTCCTTCTAGTAAACATAAAAAATCTTTTAAAACTTCTCTTTATACAGATGAATTTTTAAATGAACATCATCATTCTGATTCTGATGACTCTTCTGGTTCAGAGGATTCTGTCTCAGAGATTGATGCTGATAAATCTTCATATTTATTTAAAATGGAATTTATTCGTTCTTTACTTAAAGAAGTACTAATTGCTTTAGAAATTGAGGATTCTGGTCCTCTTGATACTAATTCTAAACGTTTAGATAAGGTCTTTAAATCTCCTGTGGTTATTCCAGAAGTTTTTCCTGTTCCTAATGCTATTTCTGAAGTAATTTCCAGAGAATGGGATAAATTGGGTAATTCATTTACTCCTTCTAAACGTTTTAAGCAATTATATCCTGTGCCGTCTGACAGATTAGAATTTTGGGACAAAATCCCTAGAGTTGATGGGGCTATTTCTAAGGGTAAAAACAGGGCTAATAATTGTTTTCGTTCCTTTCGTTTCAACAAAGAACAAAAGCCTGATCCTTCATCCTCAGGAGCAGTTTCAGTTTGGAAACCATCTCCAGTCTGGAATAAATCCAAGCCTTCTAGAAAGGCAAAGCCAGCTTCTAAGTCCACATGAAGGTGCGGCCCTCATTCCAGCTCAGCTGGTAGGGGGCAGGTTACGTTTTTTCAAAGAAATTTGAATCAATTCTGTTCACAATCTTTGGATTCAGAACATTGTTTCAGAAGGGTACAGAATTGGTTTCAAGATGAGACCTCCTGCAAAGAGATTTTTTCTTCCCCGTGTCCCAGTAAATCCAGTGAAAGCTCAAGCATTTCTGAATTGTGTTTCAGATCTAGAGTTGGCTGGAGTAATTATGCCAGTTCCAGTTCTGGAACAGGGGATGGGGTTTTATTCAAATCTCTTCATTGTACCAAAGAAGGAGAATTCCTTCAGACCAGTTCTGGATCTAAAAATATTGAATCGTTATGTAAGAATACCAACGTTCAAAATGGTAACTGTAAGGACTATCTTGCCTTTTGTTCAGCAAGGGCATTATATGTCCACAATAGATTTACAGGATGCATATCTGCATATTCCGATTCATCCAGATCATTATCAGTTCCTGAGATTCTCTTTTCTGGACAAGCATTACAAGTTTGTGGCTCTGCCATTTGGCCTAGCTACAGCTCCAAGAATTTTTACAAAGGTTCTCGGTGCCCTTCTGTCTGTAATCAGAGAACAGGGTATTGTGGTATTTCCTTATTTGGACGATATCTTGGTACTTGCTCAGTCTTTACATTTAGCAGAATCTCATACGAATCGACTTGTGTTGTTTCTTCAAGATCATGGTTGGAGGATCAATTCACCAAAAAGTTAATTGATTCCTCAGACCTTTCTGGGTTTCCAGATAGATTCAGTGTCCATGACTCTGTCTTTAACAGACAAGAGACGTCTAAAATTGATTTCAGCTTGTCGAAACCTTCAGTCACAATCATTCCCTTCGGTAGCCTTATGCATGGAAATTCTAGGTCTTATGACTGCTGCATCGGACGCGATCCCCTTTGCTCGTTTTCACATGCGACCTCTTCAGCTCTGTATGCTGAATCAATGGTGCAGGGATTACACAAAGATATCTCAATTAATATCTTTAAAACCGATTGTACAACACTCTCTAACGTGGTGGACAGATCACCATCGTTTAATTCAGGGGGCTTCTTTTGTGCTTCCGACCTGGACTGTAATTTCAACAGATGCAAGTCTCACAGGTTGGGGAGCTGTGTGGGGATCTCTGACGGCACAAGGAGTTTGGGAATCTCAGGAGGTGAGATTACCGATCAATATTTTGGAACTCCGTGCAATTTTCAGAGCTCTTCAGTCTTGGCCTCTTCTGAAGAGAGAATCGTTCATTTGTTTTCAGACAGACAATGTCACAACTGTGGCATACATCAATCATCAAGGAGGGACTCACAGTCCTCTGGCTATGAAAGAAGTATCTGGAATTTTGGTTTGGGCGGAATCCAGCTCCTGTCTAATCTCTGCGGTTCATATCCCAGGTATAGACAATTGGGAAGCGGATTATCTCAGTCGCCAAACGTTGCATCCGGGCGAATGGTCTCTTCACCCAGAGGTATTTCTTCAGATTGTTCAAATGTGGGAGCTTCCAGAAATAGATCTGATGGCGTCTCATCTAAACAAGAAACTTCCCAGGTATCTGTCCAGATCCCGGGATCCTCAGGCGGAAGCAGTGGATGCATTATCACTTCCTTGGAAGTATCATCCTGCCTATATCTTTCCGCCTCTAGTTCTTCTTCCAAGAGTAATCTCCAAGATTCTGAAGGAATGCTCGTTTGTTCTGCTGGTAGCTCCGGCATGGCCTCACAGGTTTTGGTATGCGGATCTTGTCCGGATGGCCTCTTGCCATCCGTGGACTCTTCCGCTAAGACCAGACCTTCTGTCGCAAGGTCCTTTTTTCCATCAGGATCTCAAATCCTTAAATTTAAAGGTATGGAGATTGAACGCTTGATTCTTGGTCAAAGAGGTTTCTCTGACTCTGTGATTAATACTATGTTACAGGCTCGTAAATCTGTATCCAGAGAGATATATTATAGAGTCTGGAAGACTTATATTTCTTGGTGTCTTTCTCATCATTTTTCTTGGCATTCTTTTAGAATTCCGAGAATTTTACAGTTTCTTCAGGATGGTTTAGATAAAGGTTTATCCGCAAGTTCTTTGAAAGGACAAATCTCTGCTCTTTCTGTTCTTTTTCACAGAAAGATTGCTAATCTTCCTGATATTCATTGTTTTGTACAAGCTTTGGTTCATATAAAACCTGTCATTAAGTCAATTTCTCCTCCTTGGAGTTTGAATTTGGTTCTGGGGGCTCTTCAAGCTCCTCCGTTTGAACCTATGCATTCATTGGACATTAAATTACTTTCTTGGAAAGTTTTGTTCCTTTTGGCGATCTCTTCTGCCAGAAGAGTCTATGAATTATCTGCTCTTTCTTGTGAGTCTCCTTTTCTGATTTTTCATCAGGATAAGGCGGTGTTGCGAACTTCTTTTGAATTTTTACCTAAAGTTGTGAATTCCAACAACATTAGTAGAGAAATTGTGGTTCCTTCATTATGTCCTAATCCTAAGAATTCTAAGGAGAAATCGTTGCATTCTTTGGATGTTGTTAGAGCTTTGAAATATTATGTTGAAGTCTTTAATTCATCTTGCCTATGTTGAGTCGGGTAAAACTCCGCCTCAGAGAATTACAGCTCATTCTACTAGGTCAGTTTCTACTTCCTGGGCGTTTAGGAATGAAGCTTCGGTTGATCAGATTTGCAAAGCAGCAACTTGGTCCTCTTTGCATACTTTTACTAAATTCTACCATTTTGATGTATTTTCTTCTTCTGAAGCAGTTTTTGGTAGAAAAGTACTTCAGGCAGCGGTTTCAGTTTGAATCTTCTGTTTATGTTTTTCATTAAACTTTATTTTGGGTGTGGATTATTTTCAGCAGGAATTGGCTGTCTTTATTTTATCCCTCCCTCTCTAGTGACTCTTGCGTGGAAAGATCCACATCTTGGGTAATCATTATCCCATACGTCACTAGCTCATGGACTCTTGCTAATTACATGAAAGAAAACATAATTTATGTAAGAACTTACCTGATAAATTCATTTCTTTCATATTAGCAAGAGTCCATGAGGCCCGCCCTTTTTTGTGGTGGTTATGATTTTTTTGTATAAAGCACAATTATTCCAATTCCTTATTTTATATGCTTTCGCACTTTTTTCTTATCACCCCACTTCTTGGCTATTCGTTAAACTGAATTGTGGGTGTGGTGAGGGGTGTATTTATAGGCATTTTGAGGTTTGGGAAACTTTGCCCCTCCTGGTAGGAATGTATATCCCATACGTCACTAGCTCATGGACTCTTGCTAATATGAAAGAAATGAATTTATCAGGTAAGTTCTTACATAAATTATGTTTTTTGCTTCAGTGTCCAGTTAATTGCAAAATACATTTCCATTAATAATTTTGAATATATAGTTACATTGACAAAAAAAACATTTTAATTTTATTTATTTATTTATTTTTATGTTATTTATTTTTTTATAGGTGATTTGGGACGTCTTTTCCAGCGATTGACTGGACATTCATCTCCATTATTTGATGGTATGTATCAGATATGTATATATATATAATATAACTTAAATTGGTGTATGACGGTTGTATCTGCTCTCTCCTTCTATTCTATTTCTGCAAGTGTTTTTATAACATTTTATTTTTATTTACTAACAATTTGTTATGTCTTGATCTAGAAGAAGAAAACTCATCAAGGGAGATCACTATCAATCTCATGCCGATAGTGGAAAATCCCATTCAAGATGAACCACCAGGAGGGCATGATGGAAGTGAGACTCCAGATATTCTTGAAGATTTGGGAGATGCGCAACCGGATGAAATTCACACACCAGAAAACATTGAGGAACCTGTTGAAACACAGGCACCACCAATTGCACTGCAAACAGGTGGTGTAAATATTGACAATACACCGGCAGAAGGACTATTGGGCGATGTTGCATTGAGGGAAATGTTGACACTTGCAAGGCAATACAGAGAGGACCACAGAGAAATGCAAAATATTATTAACACTAATATTGACCGCTGGGCTGCTCTGTCAGAAAAAAATGTTGAAATAGAAATGCAAAGGAATGAGATAGAAATGCAGAAATTACAGCTGCAAAGAGAGATGTTCCAGTGGCAGAGGCGGATGGATGAAGAGAAAAACCAGCAATTTAACAGAGCTTTAACCATCAGTGAAAGGACATTACAATCTCTGTTGGCTATTGTCAGTGAAAGGGAGGGTACAACAGACCCAAAGAGGCCACGTCTGGAGTGAACATTTTGTATTATTTATAACACTATATTAGTCACTGTTCATTTTTTTTCATCTATATATTGTTTAATAAGTTATTTTTTGTGTATTTTAAGTTTAAAATGTTATTATTTAATAAAGACAAATTTTTTTATGGCCAAAAAAAAAGTTTATTTACATAAATTCAAACTCACTTTTGATTCTTCAACACAAAAGTTTTTCTCAGTTATTAATTGTCATTCTTCTGACAATCATCATGACAAAACAAAAAATGAAATCAAATAACATATTTACGGTATAAAAAATCTACTTGCTCCATTAACATTCCCAAAGTTGCCCTAATTTTAGAAATTTTTTGTTTAACATGATCTTCAAGACAACTCTGAGTACTTTTGTCTGCAGTTTCAATAGTTGATGTTGAAGATAAATCTGTAGAAAAATAAATGCAAAGCAAATTTAAATTCAATTTTCATATACATATTCAATGTATGATAGGGTTTTTCATCACAAATATTACCTCCTGATGTGCTGTTATCTACGTTATCTACTATATTAGCTTCTACACTTATGTCCACTCCTTTAAAGCTTTCATCTGAGCCAACTCCTATTTGAAATATACAATATGTATTAGTTAAAACTTGGATTTTCTTAGATTTAAGATTACTGAGTATGAAACATACCTTTATCTAACATCATTGTTGGTAAAACTTCTATCCTTGGTTGAGTATCATCTGAAGTCAATGCTTCAAATATTGTCACACTATCAGGATTTTGAAATTCTTCCATTTCCATACTAGTTTCCATATCTTCCATGGTAATATCTATGAACGTAATTACAAAGATAAAGATAGAAAACTATTAAATCAAAAACCTAGGATATATTATTTAAAACAATAATAATAATCATTAAAAGGGACATAGAACCCAATTTCTAAGTTTCATGATTCAGATAGTGCATGCAATTTAAATAAACTTTCTATTTTACTTCATTCTTTTTGTATCTTTATTTGAAAAGCATGAATCTAAGTTTAGATGCCAGCCCATTTTTGTTGAACCAACTGTGTTGTACTTGCTAATTGGACAGAACCAATCAAAGAGTGCTGTCCATGGTGCTCAACCAAAAATTGGCTGGCTCCTTAGCTTAGATGCCTTCTTTTTCAAATAAAGATAGAAAGTTAATGAGGAAAAAAATGATAATAGAAGTAAATTAGCAACTTGATTAATATTGCATGCTAAAACTTTTTAAGCCAAAACCTAAAATATATGATTTAAAATTTAAATAATAAGTCATTACCTGTCTGTGTCTTTTTATGACAAATTTCATATGGATTTGGAGATAATTCAATATCCAATAGTGTTATTGGCAAAGGTGGAGAAAGAGCTTCACTTCTGGGTGTTTGCATCAACATTGACCTTAGGTAGCGTGGTGGGTGTGCACACTTCATTCTCCTACTTCTCATATCTATAAACATATATACAAAAAAAATTTGGAATAAAATTTTTTTATTTAATTATTCCAAGTAATTTTTTGTTTTCAAAACATTCAGTTCTGCATGCTTACTTTTCTAACATGTTTCAATGTTATATAGTAATATATTTATATTTTATTCTACTAACTCAGTTCTGCATGTTTCAATGGTATATACTAATATAGTTATATTTTACTCTACTAACTCATTTTTGTATGCTAAGTTTTCTAACCTTTTAAGTGTATATAGTAATATAGTTAAATTTTAATCTACTAACTCAGTTCTGCATGCTTACTTTTGTAACTTTTTGCAATTGTATATACTAATATAGTCAAATTAACACTCAGAAAATAATATTGTCCTGGATTCGTCAATGATGACGCAGTTCAAAAATAAACCCTTTTTTTATATTATTAAAAATTATTTCATATATAATTTTGAAACTTACATGTCCTTATCAATCTTCGAATCGATTTATAGTACTTCGGTTCTCTTCTCTTCAAATCACTATATTTTCTAAGACACTGTCGTCTTGTTCTTTTAATTTTTGAAATACGATGCATTCTTCTCAGCATCTTGTATATAATTTTGTCTCTGCATTCCTGTCTCACTCCCCTCACACCACCAATCCGTTTAGGGAAATATTTATCCATGGCATAAACTAATATCACCAATTCTCCAGCACCAAAAGGTTCAGGACGCGACATGTTAGACGATGACGTGATTAATCGTTATGTCAATCATTAGCGCATTGATATAGATATGTATCCCCGAAAAATAGAGAAAAATATAATGTATATGTAGATTAATGTATTTTATGAAGGTTTGTAAATATCGATGTTTATAGTTATTACAAATGATATTTGTTTTCTATACATTTTCTTTGTTTCAGATGTGTTGATATGTATTAAAATTTACTTTGGTTTACAATAGTTATTTTGTTTCTAAACATTATATTTGTTTCAGATGTGTTTATATGTATTAAAATTTATTTTGGTTTACAAATTTTATTTTGTTTCTAAACATTTAATTTTTTTAAGATGTGTTTATATGTATTAAAATGTACTTTGGTTTACAATTGTTATTTTTTTAAAAACATTTTCTTTGTTTCATATGTGTTTATATGTATTAGAATTTATTTTGGTTTACAATTGTTATTTGGTTTCTAAACATTTCCTTTTTTTTCAGATGTGTTTATATGTATTACAAGTTACTTTGGTTTACAATTGTTAATATATAATGTTTAAAGATTCTAATTTTGTAATAAAATAATTTATTTTGCCATTATTTTCTATATGCCACTATTCTTTTAACAAATCTTGAATGCAAAAATATATTATAAAGGTTAAGAAAATAAGTGTTAAGAATAAGCCCTTAAGGTATTTATTTGAATATGGGAAAACCTAGTACCTGTTAAAAATAGAGGTTAGAATAAAACAAATAAAATTAGCAAGTCTTTTTTAACTCAAAAATCCAATCTGATAACATAAAGCACTGTTGAATATACTGTTGCTTGTTACAGCTACAATTCAATGACACAATACAATGAATTAGCATCAGCTATGGAGGGATTACATTACACTAATCACATTATGTAAAAGAGTGAGAGCAGCTGTAGACACTAGTGTGATGTCACAAAGACAATGTATTACCTATAATATATTGTCTGTAATAACTTTGATCATAAACTTTATTTATTTGAAACCTTTGATAATTGAAGAGCAACAACTGTTATGTATTTAACTGTTTATCATGAGTGATTTTTAATAACCTTAATTCTTAAAAAAAAAATGGAGACAAGTTAATAAAGAAAGTTTTTTATTGATCAACTGAAACTTTAATCCTCAAACAAAAAATATTGTTCTGAAACCATGTCCCTTGTTGCATTTCCACGCCTATTAGCTTGTTCTACACATATTTCTTCTGGTAAATCATCAGCATCTATTGGATCTTCATCTTCTAATGGACAGCCTCTTTTAATTGCAATATTGTGCAGTATGCAGCAAACCAATATAATTTTTGCAACTTTCTCTGGTGCATACTGCATAGCACCACCAGAACGATCAAGACATCGAAACCGCATTTTCAAAATACCGAAAGTCCTCTCAATAATCCCCCTGGTAGATCGGTGAGCTTCATTGAAACGTACTTGACTTCTGGTCTGTGGGTTGTTATAGGGAGTCAACAGCCATTCTGTACATGAGTACCCTCCATCTCCTAATAGAAGATATAATAAATATAAATATTAATATAAGAATAATTATAAAGATTCAGAACTATACAATACAAATTTAAACTATACAGATTACAGTCGACAAATTGGGCGCAATTTTGGTACATTGAAATGAGAGACATATTAGACGCCAGTTATGCTTACCTAGAAGCCATCCGTCAGGCATATTTCCGTCCTCGAACTTCCGGTATAACCCAGTCTGCCTTAAAATGTAAGAATCATGACAGGAGCCAGGAAAGTTAGAACGGACACTGATAATCCTCATGTTGGGGTCACAGACCATCTGGACATTCAAGGAATGGAAATGCTTTCTATTCCTATAGATCTCCTCACGAGCTTGAAGTGGTCTTACAGCAACATGGGTACAGTCTATGGCACCTAGGACATTGGGCATCCCAGCCATCCTATAGAAATTTGACTTGATAGATTGCCATTCTTCAGGGGTAGATGGCAAACAAACATATTGATGAAAAATAACCATCATAGCCCCTATTACTTTGGATAAGTGGCGTGAAAAAGCAGATTGACTCATTCCAATAATGACGCTAGAAACTGCCTGAAAGGAGCCTGTTGCAAAAAAATGCAATGCAGCTAATAGTTTCAGAAGTCCCGGAATAGCTTGTGAACGAGCAGTCATCGGCTCCAAATGATCTTCAATCTCTCGATACAGGTGTAATATCGATTCACGATCAAGCCGGAATCTTTGTATGATCTCTCGGTCAGAAAGGCCGTGCAAACCAACCCGTGGAAGGAATACACGGGGGACTCGAACTCTCCTTCTTCTAACCAATCGATTAGCTACATTTCCAGTATTCTGTCTTCTAGCCCGGATTTGCATCAAACGGAGAATAAACAAAAACAGAATTCTCTCCATAGCTGCTGAAATGAACAATGTAAGTACAATGCTGATAATACTGCCTTTTATATATGTATAGACTGGCGTCTAGTGGCTTTCCTATTGTTTTGTACCTTGCCCGCCACCTAAAAGGTGGCGAGGCAAAAATAACGAGGTGGGGGCGGAGATTGACGCGAGCGGACAAATAGATTTTTTAGTACATTCATTTTTGGCGAGTTGGTGGTCAAATGTGTCTAATTACAGTAAAAAATGGAGAGGTAGCGAGGTATGGCGGATAAGTACGCTCGCAATTTTAAAGATGCGAGTTTTTACATAATTGACGGATTTGTGAGTTTGTGAGTTTTGACGCGAGATTTGTTGCGGGTAGCTCGCTGACTGCTTAGTACATGGAGCCCTAGGCGTGTGTTTGCTATTTCTGCACTATGCACAGAACTATGTAACATTATCCTTGCAATACCTTAAAAAACAAAAGCAACTGAGAGATTTATCCTCCAAAGGTGTACTTACCTTCCGCTCCTCGCCAGCCTCTTCTGATTTTTTTTTCTTTTTAAAAGTGCCTCATGGTTGCGCTGTGTAATCACAGCATGCCCAATCACAGCATAAAACTAAAAGTAGCAGCCTCCCGGCTTTACCCAGCATGGGAGCGCACTACTTTCAGTTTAATGGCACAACCAGGCTCACTGTGATTAGATGAGAAGGAGAATAAATCAGAATAGACTAGCGAGAAATTGAAGGTAAATATACCTATGGGAGGTAAATCTCTCAATCGCTTTTGTTTTTTAAGATGTTGCTAGAATAATGCTACATAATTCTGCACATAGATTCTTTACGTTTACTGTCCCTTTAAAAGGAGACTAGTATGACCCTTAAAATTAAATTAAGGTTATAGATGTCCTGATGTGTGTTTTCAGTATAATAAAAAAATTTTGCACTTTAAAATATGCAATGAAGAAATATGAGAATCAGCTAAACTAAATGAGAGGTTATTTTGTGAGTTTGGTTTAAGCATACAAAAAAATTGTGTGGTGAACACATTTCATTCCTTTCTAAAATGGGCCAAGTGCCCCATTTATGTAACTGCATATGAATCGTTGGAGCTGTTTTGGTGAGGGCCTGAAAACTGAATGTTAAGAAGCACCAATTATATGGCCATAATTTATTAACCTGTCCATAACCACAGAGGCTGCGGATGTCAAATATCCCAGACACATTTGTTTAGAGTAACACACAAAGGGGCCAATTTATCATGGCCCGAAAGGGGCCAGATACTTCTGTTTCCACGAGAGCCTTCAGGCTCGCCGGAAACAGGAGTTAAGAAGCAGCGGTCTTAACACTGCTGCTCCTTAATTCGTACGCCACCTCTGAGGTGGCGTACAGCAGTCAGCCTGATCACATAAGATCGGGTTGATTGACACCTCCTGCTAGCGGTCAATTGGCTGTAAATCTGCAGTTGGTGGCATTGCACAAGCAGTTCACCATTCAGCGACATGATTGCTACAGCGCATCATGTCCGTCCGACTCTTAATAAATTGGCCCCAAACCCTGCTCTGCTCCCCCACCATTGGTAGGGACAAATGTTGCATAGGGGGTCTCTGCCTGAAACCTTTTTTGCATGCATCTTAATATATGTGGGCTCAAGTGTCTAATTTACTATATAATATAATAATGAAACTTAAAAAAATGCATTTTGAAATCAAAACTTTGATTAATATTTTTTTTAATAAAATTATTAAAAATTATGTCTGCCTGTGTCTTGTTTTTTTTTGTTATTTTTTTGTGTTCTAAATTGCAATAAATTGTAAATAATGGTCTATATTTATTTAAAAACAACAAACATTACCTTTCTGATTACAGTACTGTACTATCTTCAGTACTGTCTATATTTTTGGCCTATATTTATTAAAAAACAACAAATATTACCTTTCTGATTACAGTACTGTACTATCTTCCTGAGGGTACTATGTATACAAAATTATTAAAAATTATATAAAACTTCTTATAGCTTACATGTATAAGCTATACTATGACATGTAAATTTTGCCTAAATTACATAAGATAGTTCTTTTATGCATGGTTCCATCTTCTTTCCAAACTGTCCGTTTTTATAGATGCAAATATTACAAAATCCAAACGTTTTCAGGTGCCAAGCAGTTTGAATAAAGGGTATTCTACCAGTAGAGCAATTTTCCCTGCATGCCAAAAGTCACATAAGTAATTCCATGTAAAGATTTTCAATAGCCAGGCAGTATTAATACTAGTGTATCCAAATTCTACAGAGAAGGTGCTTAGTTTGCAGCAAATACATTAAGCAACTTTGCATTTTCAACTAACTTTTAAAATGAAATATAGAAATCATATCGTAAATAGCAAACATTAAACCCCCAAAAATGCTGAATATGTTTGCAACGGCTACAGTGTATAGTTAAGTTTACTTTTCCTATTAGGTACTAAAATTTAAACTCTAGCATGGACATAAGTTTGTTGCCATTTAATAAACAATATTTGAATGCTTGTCAGTATTTATGATTAGAACCTTCAGTAGTGCTTTCCCAATAATATACAAATCTATCTCAGGGTTATAACACAATATATTTAGATAATTATCCTTTAATATAAACCCTCAATTAATATGTATCTACTAGGAATCATAAAATCAATATAAATACCTGAATTTGTTTATTTAGTTAATATCTATGAACATATTGAAATATATTTGTAATACCAGAATATGAAACACTATTATACACGTTAAAAAAAACTATTAAGATATGCTATCCTTCTTACAAAACCCAGAAAAATTTATCTTTATAACCAACCTTTCATTCAGAGCTGCATTTAAAATATTACAATGAGACTAAAATCTTTCACTTTTAATATCCAAGCAATACAATTCTAACAGTGCTTATAATCAATAGGATAATATATATATTCTGCTATTTAACTGCAATTTATCCTAATACAATATTAATTTAAAACATCAGAACTTGCACAGATAAGTTACTTAGTCTACCAGATACAAATTTAAACAATAATACAATATACACTTCTGAATTATTATTATATATTTGCATAGATAAATAATTTAAGATTGGGATTAGTTTAACAATACATAGGCTATGAAATGCTAACTTGAAATGTAGACTATTTCCTTACATACAGCAATAGTAAATGTTTACTTTAAATGTTTGCATACAAATAGGCAAGCTAAGAGCTATTCAAGGTTATGCAATACAATTTAAAAACACAATTTGCTCTCTCCAATCTTCCAATTGTAATTTAACTGTAGTGACTATGCATATAATTTATTCTAAAACATCACATGTAATTTCAATACTTTACCAAATAAACCAATCGATATCCAGTTTCCAATGTTTCTCAACAGATTCAATTTCACCTCAGAATTTAAAAATTGGGGATATTCACATATGTAGTCTAAGAGAAGCTGTGTGCTTTAATAATAACCACAGTAGTTATCCTCTCAGTCTCTATGCTTGGGGTTAAATCATCTGATTTCACCCCTCCCCTTTTTTGATCATTATCTATCATTGGTGAGTATTGGAAACGCCCAACGGAAGCCTTGTCTCGGATTAGTTCTCTGGAATACCTTATTTTTAACAGCCAAAAAGCTTTCTGGCTGTAGATCTCTCATGGCAACACCGGTTTGCAGCGGACATACATAGCAATACATTTTCACCTTTAACATTTCTAAGCATTTTTAACAAGTTAATTATTCTCATAAAATGGTTATTTAATCAGACCACATTTCTCTGCATTAATCATATATAACCCCAATTATAGATGGGTAGTATTAGATTATTTTTTCTGATTATTCTGATACCAAATATGTTATATTATTAACATTGTATTATATTAAGGCAATTTAATACTGCTAATTATTAGCTTAAAATGCATTACAATTTTATCAGTATCCTGGCATTTCTATACAAATAACAGCCTATTTTATATTCAGTACTGCATTGTGTTCTAACATGAATATATCATATTTTATGTTTCTAATAAGAACCTGGATGTATGAACCTTTTTCATGCAGATCTGAAATAAAAGCAAGTGTTATTAATATTTTCTTTTCTTTTAGGTCAACAAATATCTATTTATATTCTTTAAAAACACAGAGGCTAAGGTATTCATGCTTTCAAAATATGCATGTAAATATACAATACACAAATATATATATATATATATATATATATATATATATACATACACATACACATCCACTTCTATGCAGTATCTTGTATTTATTTTCCTTTAGCCTCATCTGAAAAGAAACAGGAAAATATGTTATATATATGTAATTCAAATATGGGATTATTACGAATTTCATTCAATCTATACAGATTTCACTCTATCTCCCAGATATATATTCAATATAGTCTGGGGCATACAAAAATATATATATTTTATTTGTTGTAATTCAAAGTTTCATTTTAAAATGTGCCTTTTGTTAAAGGCCATTTTTTTTAAACCCCCACTGCTCTTTCTTCTAAATTAGTTCCCAGACTCTTCGTCTTTTACTCACCACATGGGGTCTTTTTGCACCTGAGAGTAATGCTGAAATTCTCACAAAACATGTCATTTTGAAGATCCTATCACACCTTCCCAGTTTGAAAGACAAATGGTATCCTGATCTATGCATCAAAATGCTGTCTTTTACACAGCAGGAAGGGGCTTCAATGGCTATGTTAACTCTCAATTATGGTAAAACATGTTTGTATTTTGATCTAGGGAGCAAATGTTTTAGTGTCAATCCTCTGGAGACATCCTGTCTGCAGTTTAGTCCTGAAATGTTTATTCAAACTTGTGGGGTTTTTGTGAATCAAATCCTGACACCAGAATTTAAACCTTATTTCAGTAATATCTGATAAAAATATGGTTTCATACATAAACACATTTCCCTGTCCTATTGACATACATATATATATATATAAATATGTATTTACCTGTGCCCTGACATGCTGGACTGGGGTGGTGAGTTCTTGTAGAATGTTTGCAATTTATATAATGCCCTTACTTAGCTTAAATTGCCAACAGCATTTTAGTCATTGAAATAAGAGTTCACAAGATCCTAAATAATGTTGGTTATAAGAATAGGCGTATGATAATTATATTCATGAAGTGAATACAGAGGTGTTCAGAGTTAGACTGCTATATCTTTAGTCATTGCTCCTCAAAATTATGCATTATTCTATTTATTTTGTTGTCCCATTAAATGCATGATAATTAGGGGGAATGTTTAGAAAATTAATTATATTTAGGCTTAAATATTATTATTTTATCTATGAAATCAATATAGGGGTTATTGATTCTCACAAAAATTATGATACCCTTTTATAGCCTCATTTATTTAGATGCATGGTATACAGAGGGTTGAAATTGTCTGAGTCTACTTTTTTTACTCTAATAAAAATATATAATTTCACTAATAACAGTAAAAATATGTTTGCTAGTACATATAAAAAAAATTATCAATATTTGGTATGCTCTCCATTTGTATTAATGACTGCTTTAACAATATCTGGCATTGATTCTATTTCATACAAAATTTTACTTCCCACATTATTCCAGCAAAGTGTCTAGGGATATTAAAGCTTTACTTTTTTATATTCAAATGTACCCAAAGATGTTTACTGAAACAAAGCAATTATTGTTTTTGAGTAGAATAGAATGATACTTCATTTTAGTCCAAGTTGGGTTGGAACACAAGGCTGAATACAGAGCTGTAACTAGAAACTACAGGGCCCATGTGCAAGAATCTAAATTTGGGGCAAAGTGTCAGAGTTAAACTGGATGAGGAGAAGAAATGGAAGACGACTGCTACGGTAATTGGATGCTCTCCAGGACCAAGGTCTTATGTAGTCCTTACTGATGGAGGGACAGTCACACATCGACATAGAAGACATCTTCAGCCAGTACCTGAGAGTTTGGGACGGAATGCCTCAGAGCCCCCGCGGGGGATCCCCTGTTTTTAGAGGGGTGCCTTCCCTGCAGCAAGATCACAGCAGAGATACTTCTTTGTTTCCATCAGACTCTCAATTACCTTCTTCTGTATCAGAGGACAGTTCATGTAAAATTATGTCAAGTGGAAGAGTGGTGAAACTTCCAGCCCAATATTGAGATTAGCACTAGTTAGAGCAGTGACCAGAAGAATGGGCAGAATAATCCCATGGTCACTGTGGACTAGGATAGTCTACCCCAATGTTCAAGTCAGGATTGTATTTCTTGTTGTTCATATATATTCTCTTTAACTTGTTATTTGTTATACACTAAACAAAACTATTTTGGTATGCTTCTTGTATACCTTGTTATTTGATGTACTCTAAAAAAAAATTATGCTTTGTCCTTTGAAAAAGGTGAAGATGTGATGAGAGTGGGAGATGACGTCACCTGATGGGGCATGGCTTATAGCTGTTATTGTCTATGTCGCAGTTACTAAGTTATATAAGTTGTACAAGCTGTATACTTATATGCTCTGCAATAAAATAGCATTGTACCTTCTATGCTGTGTCCTGCATCTCATGACAGAATTTATATCAAATGTTAAAGGGACACTGAACCCAAAAAAATTATTTTGTGATTCAGATAGAGTATGAAATTTTAAGCAACTTTCTAATTTACTCCTATTATCAAATGTGCTTCATTCTCTTGGTATCTTTATTTGAAATGCAGGAATGTAAGTTTAGATGCCGGCCCATTTTTGGTGAACAACCTGGGTTGTTCTTGCAGCTCTTGCTGATTTGTAAATACATTCATCCACCAATATAAAAATGCTATCCAGAGTTCTGATCCAAAAAAAAAGCTTAGATGCCTTCTTTTTCAAATAAAGATAGCAAGAGAATGAAGAAAATTGATAATAGGAGTAAATTAGAAAGTTGCTTAACATTGCATGCTCTATCTGAATCACAAAAGAAAATTTTTGGGTTCAGTGCCCCTTTAATCTTTAAAAGAGTAACAATAGTTTTGAAAATGTATATGTAAACATTGTTTGAAGCGGATATTTGAATAAATGACAATATCACAGATACAGATTTAAAGAGCTAAAAAAAATAGGTTTCCGTGTTAAATAAAGTATTTTGACTAATAAGCACGGGTGTATTATGGCCTAGGCCAACAAGGCCGGTGCCTAGGGCAGCAGCTTTGGGAGGGGAAGCACATCTGCCCTATCCTCTATCTAAAAGCCAGCACACAGTACAGTGAGCAATAAAGTGCAGGCTTTTACAGAGAAGACAAGGCATGTGTGCTGATTAAGGTCACTCTTCACAGGAAGTGCTCCTTTAAACCGTTGCTTCATTTAGAGCCACCGGCATTTTTGCAGTGGAAGCATTCTCAGTGAGAAACTTACAAGGTGAGGCTGGAGGAGAAGACCTTGTGCCGATATGCTGCCTCCCCTTTGCAGCTGTGGTGGGTCTGCGAGCGCAGTGCTTATTGCAGGACTGCTAATACAGGGAGTGCAGAATTATTAGGCAAGTTGTATTTTTGAGGATTAATTTTATTATTGAACAACAACCATGTTCTCAATGAACCCAAAAAACTCATTAATATCAAAGCTGAATAGTTTTGGAAGTAGTTTTTAGTTTGTTTTTAGTTTTAGCTATTTTAGGGGGATATCTGTGTGTGCAGGTGACTATTACTGTGCATAATTATTAGGCAACTTAACAAAAAACAAATATATACCCATTTCAATTATTTATTTTTACCAGTGAAACCAATATAACATCTCAACATTTACAAATATACATTTCTGACATTCAAAAACAAAACAAAAACAAATCAGTGACCAATATAGCCACCTTTCTTTGCAAGGACACTCAAAAGCCTGCCATCCATGGATTCTGTCAGTGTTTTGATCTGTTCACCATCAACATTGCGTGCAGCAGCAACCACAGCCTCCAAGACACTGTTCAGAGAGGTGTACTGTTTTCCCTCCTTGTAAATCTCACATTTGATGATGGACCACAGGTTCTCAATGGGGTTCAGATCAGGTGAACAAGGAGGCCATGTCATTAGATTTTCTTCTTTTATACCCTTTCTTGCCAGCCACGCTGTGGAGTACTTGGACGCGTGTGATGAAGCATTGTCCTGCATGAAAATCATGTTTTTCTTGAAGGATGCAGACTTCTTCCTGTACCACTGCTTGAAGAAGGTGTCTTCCAGAAACTGGCAGTAGGACTGGGAGTTGAGCTTGACTCCTTCCTCAACCCGAAAAGGCCCCACAAGCTCATCTTTGATGATACCAGCCCAAACCAGTACTCCACCTCCACCTTGCTGGCGTCTGAGTCGGACTGGAGCTCTCTGCCCTTTACCAATACAGCCAAGGGCCCATCCATCTGGACCATCAAGACTCACTCTCATTTCATCAGTCCATAAAACCTTAGAAAAATCAGTCTTGAGATATTTCTTGGCCCAGTCTTGACGTTTCAGCTTGTGTGTCTTGTTCAGTGGTGGTCGTCTTTCAGCCTTTCTTACCTTGGCCATGTCTCTGAGTATTGCACACCTTGTGCTTTTGGGCACTCCAGTGATGTTGCAGCTCTGAAATATGGCCAAACTGGTGGCAAGTGGCATCTTGGCAGCTGCACGCTTGACTTTTCTCAGTTCATGGGCATTTATTTTGCGCCTTGGTTTTTCCACACGCTTCTTGCGACCCTGTTGACTATTTTGAATGAAACGCTTGATTGTTCGATGATCACGCTTCAGAAGCTTTGCAATTTTAAGAGCGCTGCATCCCTCTGCAAGATATCTCACTAGTTTTGACTTTTCTGAGCCTGTCAAGTCCTTCTTTTGACCCATTTTGCCAAAGGAAAGGAAGTTGCCTAATAATTATGCACACCTGATATAGGGTGTTGATGTCCTTAGACCACACCCCTTCTCATTACAGAGATGCACATCACCTAATATGCTTAATTGGTAGTAGGCTTTCGAGCCTATACAGCTTGGAGTAAGACAACATGCATAAAGAGGATGATGTGGTCAAAATACTCATTTGCCTAATAATTCTGCACTCCCTGTAAGTATCAACTGATTACAATGTTTTTGCTACTTCTCAATAAATAACTAAATAATACCAGTTGATAATGGTGGACTCCGACTTTTGGATCCTACTGTCTATAATTTATATTTATATATTTTAATATAATTCAGATCTAATGTGGCACTGTGAAAATACTTTTTTTCTCATAGTTACAGTCCAAATGCCAGATTTTTAAGCATGCCTTTTTAAAGCGCATTATTATAAATATAAAGATTACTTAGATATTTTGTTTCAGCTAGATAAGTAAACCACCCCATCCAAAGGATTTCTGTATATAATAACTGTCATTTATAATGCCAGAGCTCATATCATGTTCACTGTTCCCTTTTTATAGTTTATATCTATGCTTTTTTAAATTCATCTAAATTCATATATGTTTTTTATTAATTGTGTTATCATTCATCTATTACCCAGTGGAAATAAATAATTATATATATATATATATATACTGCATATATATATACTATATATATATATATATATATATATATATATATACAGGTATATATATATATATATATATATATAAAAAATTGCTGGGATGTGCACTCTCACTTATAAACTTAATGCCAGGGTGCTAGTGAAATTAATAGCAAAGTATCAAGAACTTGCACTCACTGGTCTTTTTATAAAAGTATTTTCCTGTGACAAAAGTGTAACGTTTCGTGGATAATGTATCCCCTTTATCAGACACAGACAATACATAGTGATACAAACTTATAGAGGCAACAAACAAAACCCCACCCCCTAATTAGGACAAAAGACTGCCAAAAGGTTGCCCTGGTGACCACTATGTCACAATATCAACAAATCCATATGTGGTATATACAGTAAACCGTCTGAGTATTATTAAACAAAAATAGTGAACAGTGACCCATTATAAACAGGTGAGAAAGCACAACATATTGTACAGATGCAGGAACTATATACAGACAGTGTATATCTGCTAAAGTTATATATACCCAAATACACCGCCTGTCCTGTAGATGATATATGATTTGTACCATGATCGCCTCTCTTGTCTGTTGTTGTTATTCATTCATCCCTATGACAACCGTGATGCTGACGTGCATTTGAATGTGGACATTGCCACTTCCTGGTTGCTTCCGCCGCTACTTGGGCTAAGTAGCCAGTGATCAGATTGTGTTTTTGGCTGTGGGATGAAAGAATTAGTTGATCATGGGTGAGTCCCTAGATATGGGTCTGTTATGCGAGTGTTTGCTATCACCGTAATAAGTAATATGCATTACGTACCTTCACTATGACACTGCATCTAAGGTGTATTTGGGTATATATAACTTTAGCAGATATACCCTGTCTGTATATAGTTTCTGCATCTGTACAATATGTTGTGCTTTCTCACCTGTTTATAATGGGTCACTGCTCACTATTTTTGTTTAATAATACTCAGACAGTTTACTGCATATACCACATATGGACTTGTTGATATTGTGACGTAGTGGTCACCATGGCGACCGTTTGGCGGTCTTTTTGTTCTAATTAGGGGGTGGGTTTTGTTTGTTACCTCTATAAGTTTGTATCACTATGTATTGTCTGTGTCTGAGGAAGGGGATACATTATCCCCGAAACGTTACACTTTTGTCACAGTAGAAGACTTTTATAAAAGACCAGTGAGTGCAAGTTCTTGATTCTTTGCTATATATATATATATATATATATATATATATATATATATATATATATATATATGTATGTATATAATTTTTTATTATATATATATATATATTTAAATATATATTTAAAAAATATACTGTATATAATATATATATTTATTTATATATATATTTTAATAAAATGAAGCATGAAGGTATAAAATATAACCATAAAACATAGCACTTCATGCAGTATTCATGTTTCTGAAAAGTATAATTGATGTTAGCTGTGAGGAGCTCTCAGTAGCAATTAAGTGGCTGATTACATTTATGCAGCACTCATATTCCAAGGGGAAGAAAACATTAGTATCCATAGAATAAATAAAATTAATTTATTTAGTTGTCTTTTCATCACATATTAAAAGTCATCTCCTCAGTAATAAAATTATTTGTAAGTTTACAAGTTAATAATACAATATGGCATAGAGAATTATGGTGCACCAGATATTTAATGCTAATTGCTAATATTTTTGTTGCTATATAATAAAGATTAACAATGTGGAATATTAATATCTCGCAGAAGAAAGTGGCTGCAACTTTTTTTCCTATTTACTGTAGTGGACTTTAAACTGTAAATTTTGTTTTGGCAAAACAGGAAAATTTCCAACATTTAAAATACTAAGCCACTTCAATCATGCATATTGTTCAAGCTCAATTAATTAAGCAATAATGTGGAAATATCTTAAAAAAAAATACCATTGATTTCACAACCTCAAAACACTGTATCGCCATATTACAGTAATGAGAGAAATTGCATATATATATATATACAGACATTGTATGAAGGCATTTTTTTCTAGATGTTGTAATCATGATTTATGTATTCTCATATTTATTTTGGTTGCTGTGTAAAGTGCAAGATCATATATAACTGGTTAAAGAATATGTTTAAATATTTAAATTTCACAACAAACCAATAGCAGACTATATGGCCCACATTTAACAAAGAACAGCCTAACAGGGGCGTACATCTTTGCCCCTTTCTGCCTGGCATTGCGTCTAGTGGGCAGCATTTACCATTGCACTTTGTGTGGTAAGTGTGCAACCTTGCCCCCTGTTTGCACTCATCCAATCACTTATGAGCAGGGGCTGCCAGTCACCCGAATCGGAAATGTCTGGGGGGATTGACATATGCCATAACTCTTGGCTGCAGGCTCACTCATGCGAACCTGCAGCCAAAAGGGGCTCTGAAGCTCATATCGAAGCTTCATAAATGGAACCCTATTAAACAGGTATCAATATAGCCTAATTAATCTAGAACATAGTATATTATTCCTTTCTAAAATGTCTTGAAATAGTGTGGGAGAAAAACTAACTACCCAATTTTTGTGGTTTATCAAGATGTGAATGAGAAGTTGCAATTAGTTCATCAAAGATTTTTGCACAAGCACAATGGTTAACCATAATACAAGCAATGTTTCAGCTCTGCTACATCATTGAAAGTATTGGCAACATTACTTAGCTTCAGCAAATGAATATTTTTTGATCAATTGTAATACAGATTTGAGCACTAAAATGAGCATGACCTTGCGATTTTGTTTGCAATATTGTTTGCCTTACTCTAGGTAGAGATAGCTCTCCACTTGTAGTCTTGACCTATATATTTACACTAAAGTTCTCACCTATAAAATAATTGCTTCCTTAATATTTAAATGTATAACTAATGTTTGTTAGATTGTGAGACATTATAAGTACATTTTTATTTGTGCTTTCAAACATATAGTAGATTTTTCTTTTGAAATATATTCAATATTTTTCTTCTAGACATATTACTATTACAATCAAAAGAGTCATGTGAATGGCTGTGCAGAATTTTCATGGGGTTGTAATATTCAAAGCTATTTCAGGTCCCATAATAACACATTAACTCCCCTAACACTTAGCATGGACACAATTTGACAGTGATATTCCAATCCACTGCAGAAAACACTTTTCAAATTGATTTTGTTTTTGAATAATTTTTTTGTACATTTATATCTCATCACCTTTATCTTTGACAGCTTAAAAAAATAGGTTTCTTTCAAATTAGATTTTATGACTTTTCTGGATGTTTTGTAATGACTATTTGCATTATATTATGTTCACAATGACATTTCTATTAAAAGTTTAGGGGGACACAGATAGTGAGATGGCCCAGGCCAGTCTGTAAAAGAGGCAGAACCAAAGAAAGTTGCTTGGTCAAGGTTACAAAGAGGACTGGACAGGCAAATGGCAATAAGCCCTTAAGTACCTTGAAGGAATATGGAAATAGGGGAAAGATATTGGTTGGCCTGCCCTTACTGTCTATAAGCTTCTCAAAGAGAAGTTGGAGCCAATATCTCAGGCTAACAGAACTGTATCTAGAATAGAATGTTTTAGTCATCTGAGGGGGGCTTGTCAACATAATAGCTCAGTTAACTTTTTTGATGTCACATGATGCTTGTCAGGTTTTAGCTAAATGCTGTGATTCTACAATTGAACAAATTACTATTAAAGTTCAGCACCTACTGTACCACAATCTTTAATGCATGTTCACAACCTGGAGCTACTGCTCACTTCAATGAAATCCAAGAATTGAGCATAAAGGGCTCTATTTATCATTCATTTTAGAATTACGACTTTCAATTCTCCTATGAACTCGCCACATCTCGCCCTTGCAAAGGCGCACATGTGCTCCAATATTTATCATTAAACCGGTAGTATTTTATCGCTGATTTCCATTGTCGAGATGCGGCGGATTATTGATAAATCTCGCCGCAATTTTTTAAAATGCGCCTTAGTTATCATTAAAACAGCTTTCAATGTCGATTATTTCGAGCCAATAATGTTAATATCAATTTTTTTTTTATCCTTTGTTTTTTAATAACTAATATAATACTTTTATAAATTTTTTAATCCATTTGAATATTATACTTTTATAAAAAAAATTAAATCCATTTGAATATAATCTGCCTTGCATTACATCAATATTTAATTGACTGCATTACTTCCTCAATATTTAATTGACAAATATTCAATATTGTGTTTTTAAAATATTGATTTGTAAAATATATATATATATATATATATATATATATATATATATATATATATACATGTATATGTTTTTAGCTCATAGCTGACATGATCCAAGCCCCCTTGGCATGACCCACATGACTATTTCAAAAGTGTTTCTAGGGACAGTAAACTATTGCAATTGTACCTTTATTAATATGAATACAATTTTACATTTCTTTTCTCGTGAAATGTCTTTTTGGTAAATAATCTTATTTTAAACTAAACATAGTTAGGTTCATATGCTAATTTCATGGCTGCCTCTTATCACAGGCTTTTGAAATATCTTTTCAAAAGAGTTTGAAATTACACGTTGGCCATATAGATAACACTCTGTTCAGGCACTGGGGTTACTACACAATGCTAATGCAAGAGAATAGATAAGAATCAGTCATAGTCATGTCATCAGTGGGCTGGAAGAAGTCCAAGGTAACCACAGAGTTAAAAAAAAGTGTATTTATATAACTGAGTTGGTAATGCTAAACATTAAACTCACTAATAAAGTGAATATCAATCTTTTGCAAACAATAAAAAAATTGATAGTAGACTGTCCCTTATTCAATCTCATACATTGTTATATTGATTTCAGTGTTATGTTTATAATAATTTATCTGGACACCAATACACGTTTAAACATAAATATTTATTTTTTATCACAAAAATAAAAAAAAAATTTGGTCACATTATGAAAAATCCAAATGTATTGTTACATTTTTTCTATTTTAAGGCGCATTTCATGCAAACTTGAATAGTTTTCTTTAAGTCCTTTTTCGGCTTTCTTTAATACCTCCAATAACTGTTTCTTGTTAATCAATATGTTTTGATCTTCAGGTACTGTATAAAATAAAGATTTTCCATATATAAACACATGTCTGATATACTCACCCCAGTCATAATTAATGGTATCAGAGGAATCATTTGAACTATTTTCCTCATGGGCCTCTCTGTCCACCTGTTCTTCTTGCATCACTGTGTAAATTGAAATTTTATATTTTATTCCCGTTGTGTATATTAAAAATAATTCATTATCCTTTTTTTTCTCTCTCTCTCTCTCTTTCTCTCTCTCTCTCTCTCTCTCTCTCTCTCTCTCTCTCTCTCTCTCCCTCCCTCCCTCCCTCTCTATCTATATATATATATAGATAGATAGAGAGAAATATATTTTTATCTAGATATATAAATATAAAACTGTAATATTTAACTGTCTCTCTCTCTCTCTCTCTATATATATATATATATATATATATATATATATATATATATATATATATATATATATATATATATCTTTAAGTACAATATTCGGTTATTAATAGAATTTTTTTAATATATTATTACTTACTATCTTCTAAATCTTCTTCCTGCACAAGCACTTGTTCTATTTCATAATCTTGTGACACTTCTTCTCTCTCCTCATTAATAATATTTCCCTCTCCATCTTGATGGTAATTCTCCACCTGAATTTCTGCTTCATCTAAATGTATACCAAAACAAAGGTTTACAGTTAAATGTAATTATTTTTTTATTATAAATGCAATAACAAGTAATAAAATTATGTTAACCTTCCAAATTCGGATTCTGAAGTTCTTCTTCCTCATTTGACTCATTTTCAATAATAGGCCTTGCCCTACGTTGTTGCCTTCTTATTACTTAAACACAAAAAAAGGTTCATTTTATTTCAAACATTTTATGGATCTATATATATATCAATTATTACAATTTATAAATACCTGGGTTATCATTTCCCTCCCTGTCCATAAACACTCTTGGCAAGGGGTCAGATTCTCCACCAGAACTTGAGGAATTTTCATCAATTGGACAGAGATATCTCGGTGCTCTACGGTTTTTAACTATTTAAAAATGTAAACAAATAAGTTGCACTTTTCAGATTATATAATGTAAAATCATATTTAATCCACAATTTAATAGAAAAGAAAAATTATTATTTTGTACATATCTTTTTGAAAAAGACCATATTTCCAATGTTAAAAATAGATTAGATAATCTTTCAAAAATTGTATTTTATTTTATCTAATCGCCTTAATAATAGGATGTGCACAACATACTTTCACACACATAATTCATTTCTTTTACAAACATCAAAACAAAGTTGGCTTATAATTCAGTATAAATAGATAAAAGTAAGAATCAGACATATTTTAAAAACCGTGTCATTCTTCAAGGGAGACAGTGTCTACTGTTGAATCCAAAGATTTACATCACTATCTCTTTTTAAACTTGTAATGTTGAGAACCCAAACAATGTAAGTTAATTAACTTTAGAAACAACACTCAAGATAACTGTGAAAGTAAAATTCTATTAAAATGTGTTAGCCAATCACAATAGACAAATGTACAGCCATA
This sequence comes from Bombina bombina, assembly GCF_027579735.1. Taxonomy (NCBI): domain Eukaryota; kingdom Metazoa; phylum Chordata; class Amphibia; order Anura; family Bombinatoridae; genus Bombina; species Bombina bombina. The sequence goes on from NC_069502.1 coordinate 186,032,427, forward strand.
AATCACCAGACTCTGAGCATATCTAGAAATTCTTTTCTCTAAGTGATTTCAAGAGATACAATAAAATTATATAACAAAAGTAAATTTGATAGTTTTATAAAATAAATGTTTTTTCCAATGCACATGTTATGAAATTGTTAAAACTACAAATGTTATACATACATTTCTGTGTAACATACATTTTAAAAAATAAATCTGGATTATGTCAAAGTCTTACATTTGCGCAGGTAACACCGGATAAGTGTCCTCAATTTAGATTGTCTCCTGTACAAATCATTGTAGCGTTTTAGGCATTGCTTTCTCGTTCTCCTCTGTCCAGATATACGCCTCACTCTTCTTACCATTTCACAGAGAATATTATTTCTCCTATCCTGGTCCAAGGTGTAAATTCCCCTTCTTTTTTTAGGAAAATATTTTTCCATTGTATATGAAATTATCAATAGTTCACCTATAGAGAATTTCCTAGATCTTGCCATCTTGCTGTGCTGATTTCTATTTCTAGGGTGTAGCCAAGTAACGGAACTAATTTCTATATAAAAATGCGCAATTACGCGTAATAAAATAATGCAATATTTTAAATCAATATTGATATACATTTGTATTTGTATAAGTTTCAATCTATGTTTCAATATGTATTATAAACATTTTGTAACTTTTAGTTACATCCTAAGCTTTATAATCTTTATTGTATCAATTGTCTCTAATAGTTTCTATGCAAACATTAACTTTTTACGGTATTGCAACAAATGTATTCTTTTATGCTAGTATCCAGCAAATATAACAATTGTTACTTTTACAGACAAAACTAACATGTAATAAGAATTTATATAAATATTTATTAAAATTACAATATTTACACATAACTGAACACATGACCGTTATTCATTTTAAAAAAAATTTTATTTTGAAATACTAATGAGACATAGGGATCTTTCCAGAAAAATAAAGTTCACGCCCTTTTTTCTCAACCTTCATTTACAAATTCTTTAAATTAGCTTGTAACGTTAAGTTAAGTTTAGTTAAATTGTGGATACCATTTTGCGCACTTTAACTACTCAATTTTAAGATGGCATCAGTGCAAGCAGGAAAGACAAAAAGTGGGAGAAGTGTGATGTTCACCCATCGTCAAAATTGTATTTTGGTGGAACAAGTGGTGGAACATTATGAAGAGATCATTGGCTACCAGGCAAGAACTGTTAACCCACAGCGAAAGCGGGCAATATGGACCCAAATTAGCACATCTGTGTCTTCAGAAGGTAGCTTTCCGAAGGATGTAAGGGCATGTCGGAAGAGGGTTAACGACATCAGAAAGAACATAAAAAAAAGGTATGCCAAGCAAAACAATCGGCTAAAGCAACAGGTGGAGGACCAGGATTCCGGGGTGGAATTGACTGATTTCGAACAAATTCTCTATGCCAGGATGGGTGATGCAGTTGTGGTCGGCCTGGATGTTCCTGCAGACACAATGGACTTTAGAGGTAAATCATTTTTTAAATTATTTTTTTGTTTTGTTGGGGGGGGGGGGTGTTCTTACATTTGTAGGTATATTGTGAATTGATAAATTTTTATTTATATTTACAGAACAACATGAGGATGTCTGTGTGGAAGAGGAGGTAAATGCACAGGAGGACCAACCTTTTGTTCATGAAACCACGTCTCAGGAACCTCAACCTTCAACTTCCCAAGCAAATAGAGATAGAGAAGAAAGCGCATGTAAGCAATATAAAAAATAAATTATGTGTATATCATATCGTGAGTTTGTCAGAGGCTGTCAAGTGCTGTAGAGATAGAAAGATTGATAACACAGGAGGGAAGAGAGATAGATAGAAGGGGATAGAGATAGAAGGTGAGAGAGATAGAGATCTCAAAAGAGAGGTGTGGGTGATCGAGAGAAAAAGAAAATGGTAGATAGAGAGAGAAAAGATACTTTGCAGTGTTTGGAGATTGAGATCGCAAAACATAGGGTTAGAGGGGTGGGTGATGTATAGATCAATGGGTGTGACTACTGTAATACCAGAAATTGCCCTTTTGAACGTGCATAATGACTAGTTTATTATGGGCTTCTAAAAAGCAATATTAAGACCAAAATAATAAAAAAATATATATATATTATTAATAAAATCATATAAATATAATGAACCTTGTAACGGAATTTAATTTGTAATCAAGCAAACAATGTTTGTATGGGTATTGAAATTCTTCGATGTTTGTATGGGTATTGAAATTCTTCGATGTTTGTATGGGTATTGAAAATATTTTATTTTGATATACATATTTTTATTTTGCGAGATTAAGGTTAATACCTATTGTTCAAAACAAATTTGTTGTTCAATGATTGGAAATCTTTTCAAAGAACTGTTAAGTTATGTAAATTTTGAGTATCAACAATAATTTTTTGATACAAACCAATTAAATTTTGTTTGTCAATCAACCAAAAATTAATTTACACTAGTTTGACCTCAACGATAATTTAAATTTTTCCAAGGCGATAGGATTTTAACGTAACAAACACAATAAATATAAATGATCAATTTGTTAAACGTTTTATTGATTTTATGTTTTTGGATTCTATCATTCCTATCAAATTACATGGTGCTTTATGCATAAATACCCTAAATTTGTTATCAATAACAATTATTTTTGAATGAATGCATGTGTACATAGAAATCTCAAAAATTTAAAATATAGTTTGTTAACCCTTTTTTTTTTCAACAGGTGTTAGAGCATTGCTTCAAACTATGCAAGATAGTTCAATTGCATTATATGATGGTATGTATGGAAATTGTAAATTTTAAAGGTTAGATATGGTTGTTTTTATTTATTTTTTATTTTTTTTAATTTTTATTTTTGTTTTTGAAGAAGAACAGGTTGAATTGACACTGCAACCACTAGTTGAGGACACCATCAATCAAGACGATGATGATGATGAGACACAAATACATGGTCACACACAGGAGGGACCAACACCACCTGATTTAAATACACCTGCTGCGAGTCCAATGGTCAACGAATCTGACATTGAGGAAACAGCCGAAGAAGTGAGACAACCTCCAATTACAGAGCGAACCAATGACATACAGGCACTGACAGATATGGCATCATCATTTAGACATGAACAAAGTGCTTTTTTTAAGGAACTAATTGAATTACAGAAAGAAAGGAACAATATTCTGAAACGTGATTCAGAAATAAAAAGTGATTATTATTAAAAAATTTTTAGAAATTATGAATCGTAGATCTCAGAATTGATACACAGAATCCCAAAAATTCAGTGTATATATTTTCTGGTTTTTCTATTTTGTTGTGCTTTACATTTATTTTCGCTTTGTTTGTTTGAAAGTTTGTATTATTTAATATTTATATATAGTTTGGTTTGGTTATATTTTCATTAAAGATATTTATCCCTTAATAAAAGAAAAGATTTTTGATAAATAAGCAAAAGTTTTATTTTTTCAAATGGGTGGAGTTAACTTCAATATCAAAGGCTTATGTACATTTCTTATAAAAGAATTCAAACACAGGGTGATGACATGTATTCTGAAAAAAAAAGAAAAATAAATATTGGCAATTCAAATACAGAAAATTTAATAAAATAATACACAATGCTAAATAGTTTGCAATAATACTTACATGAAAAATATCTTTCAATTATTTCCAATCAATTTTGTACACCTGCCCTTGTAGTGTGTCTGCCTATAATGTCTTGAGGGATATAAGTGTCATCTGTGGGATCAATCATTGGGACACTCCTCCTCTAAATTGCCTTGGGAAATTGCAATGTTGTGCAACATGCATGCAACTAGAATTATATCATTACATTTTTCTGGCGAATATTGAAGTGCTCCTCCAGACCTATCCAAAACTCTGAAACGCATTTTTAAAACCCCAAAAGTTCTTTCAATAGCACTTCTTGTGCTACGGTGGGATTCATTAAATTTAATTTCTCCTCGGGTATGAGGCATTGGGACAGGTGTCAACAGCCAAGTTCGGCACGGATAACCACTATCACCTATTTTTTAAAATGAAAAATTGATTAGAGATTATAAATAAGTTAAACATTACAATTAATCATAATTCATATATATATTTATGACATGTGATATGTAAAATTAATGTATAAAGTGCAAATCCCAAAAAAAATAAAAAAAATACAGAGAACTGATTGCATTATAATTAGATTATATTAAAATAAGTTCATATTTACCTAATAGCCAACCGTGTGGCATGTTGCCCTGTTCAAAAGCAGAAAATAGTGCAGATTGTTTTAGGATGTGGAAATCATGACATGATCCAGGAAACCCAGATCGAACAGCCCAAATTCTAAGGTTTGCATCACACACAGCCTGTATGTTTAGGGAATGAAAGCTTTTCCTGTTCCTATATTGCTCCTCCCTTAGGGTGGTCTAAGAGCAATATGGGTGCAATCTATAGCACCAAGAACATTGGGCATACCGGCTACTTGGTAAAAGGTGGACTTCACTGTATGCCATTCATGCACATTCCTAGGAACATAAATAAATTTTGAAAGATGTTTTAGAATTGCTTTTAAAACAATAGTTAAATGGCGGCAAAATGAAGGCTGACTCATGCCCACAACATCACTGGATACAGCCTGAAAAGATCCGGTTGCCAAAAAATGTAAAACTGCGAGTAATTTCAAAAGTCCAGGTATTGCCCTTGTTCTTCTGGTTCGGGGATCAATGTCATTTTTAATCAGAGAATATAGATTCAGTATGCTTTCTCGGTTTATCCTGAATTTGCGCTTAATTTCACGATCGGATAATGCCTCAAGTCCACAACTGGGCAAAAACATTCTAGGAACTCTTTGCCGTCTCCGGAACATATTTCCATCATTTTCACGATTTTCCTGGGACTGAGCAAGAGAAATAGCGGCCAAAATAAAAAAAAAACTCCATCTTCTATGAATAAAATATGGGAGTAAATTCAAAGTTCTCCTACTTGGTTATGGAGTATTTTCACGGTCGGATTTATAGGAGAATTATAGCTTCTCCTTTGGCGCAAAATAATGATAAATATGATTTTCGGCGATTCGTTGGGAGTATTTCTAAAAATACGACCGAAATACATTGTTTTTTGGCTGTATTTGGCGCACCTGTGCGCCTTGGCGAGAGCGAAAAACTGGTCGTATTTTTAGGTCATATTACAGCTTTTTTTGGGCGTAAAATGTGTTGATAAATCGGAGAATAAATCCGACAGAGTAATTATAGGCGCAAAAGTAGGAGAATTCTGATGATAAATAGAGCCCAAATTGACAGCACATATCCCAATAAAACATTTTATGCCCCCTCTCTATGACATTCACAATTTGAAGGGACAATAAAAAATAAATAAATGCTAAATATAATGATGTTTTCAAAGCAAAAACTAGTCTGAGAATAGTATTTAGATTTTTTAAAATATAATATTTGTTTAAACATTGAAGATATAATTGTAAAGTTTTAGCTTCTATAAAATGCTTTAATTACTATAATGTGATGGGTACCACCATGTTAGAACCTAGGTTTCCCAATATTTATCTCTTCTTTTGAGTAAAATTAGGGACAGATATAAAGCAGTCAATAAAAGAGAGTGTGCAAACAGTGTTACCATGGTTTCCATACAGTTATTGTTTAAATACTCTTTTTTACTCTCTGACTGTTTGTTATCTTTCCCTAAATACCCTCAGCAGAAGCAATAGATAAGAGAGAACCAAGGTTTCAACATGGCAGTACCCCGTACTATTCTGGAACTCTGGGCAATTGAGAAAAACAACAATTTTTAGAGTTAAATTACGGGACCATGTAACAAAATAATTAATGAAATTATGTTGACATATTGCACAATTTAGAATGTTATATTACAATCTCAAATGGTTTAATGCCCCTTTAAATTAAAAGGATGTATTTTAAGATCCTTAAACTTAGAGTATTGTTAAGAAAAGGGTTTAACAAAAGTTATTTCTGACTTGAAAGGGCCAAGTTCCAATTGATTTATGATTGTAGAAGCAAAAGAACCATTGATTGCCTATGTGAGAGAAAAATTCAAGCAGTAGTTAAAATGTATGATTGTTTTTAAATAAATAAATTTCAAAGTACAACCTGTTCTGTGTACAAGAGAGCTAATTCATCTTTTAAGCTTCTGATCAATGACCACCTGACATTTAACATTACAAAATTAAAATAAAGATATAAACAAAAATGTCTTCATTGGACAGACAGATTTTGAATTAGGAAGGTTAAAAAAAGAAAAGAAAGAAATGTACAAATGCAATCTTAAAGCTGTAGCTCTACCATCAGTATATAATCTTATAATGTGCTTACAGCCCCTGTCAAAAGCTGGATATGGAAATTTAAAGGAGAACTGTAATAATATCCATATTTTTTATAAACGTTTATGAATACCAATTTACACGTATACACAGCACACACAGTAGAATTTTACAGCGTTGTAAACCTACGTAGTGCTTGTTGAACTTTTTGCAACAGCTCATAGGGAAAGCACTCAAGGATGATCCAGTTACCTGTTATAAGCACTGATATCAGTGTGGGTTATGTCACTGGTGCCTAAAGAATGAACTATAGAGTATATCTTAATAGATCCTGTAGCAAGATTATTATATGTCCATAATGTGATAATAACGTTAGGATTATATACAGGTTGGCAAAAAAGTATATAGTAATAATTGTGCTAAAAGTCCAGAAAGACGGAAAAAATATATATTGAACAATCAAATGTAGAATCCATTCTATAGCCTTGTAAAAGAGGTGGTCAGTGAGCTCAAACTATTTTCCTATAGAAGATTTATTATTGACAAGTGGAGCAGGTTGGAAAATCAAGATTATCAGAAGTTCAGAGGATGCTTTTAAGAGGAAAAACTATAAGCGGAAAAGCTTTGTATTGTTGCTAGAAATTATTGCGGGGCTTGGTCTCAGTTTCACCACTGTCAGGATTTTTTATTTATTGTATTTTATTGTGAAAAGCAAACAGAAAACCCAATAAAGAAATTCTAAACAAAAATTGCACTGCAACAAGTCAACTTATACAATAAAATTGACAATACGTATACAACAGTTACAATAGATAGAAACATTTCTAGGGTTAAAGACAGATTTCAAACCTAATTTTGACTTGTATCATGAGAGTAAACATTTTTCTGTAATATAACAAAATAAGAAGACCATGTACATTGATTTAAGTTATCCAAAACATAAAAGAGGGAAAAATAAGATCCTTCACCTAATATTGGTTTCTTTTCTACTTAGAAAGAGAATATAAATCCGTCAAAGGAGAATACTTATATATTCTGCTTTCTCTTATCAGAACCGCATAATTATCATTATATTCATATACTTCATTTGCTAAGCCCAATTCTAAAAAGCTTTCTGGGCTGGGGTTATTCTATAAGAATGCTCCCCAGCTCTTCTATATAAAGCCACTTTTTACCCTGAAAACAGGGTGTATCGCTAAGGGGTGTAAATTGTTTTTTCATATAGTGAGGAGATGCATACATAAGTACAAATTAGTAATTTGAAAATAATACAAAATTAATAATTTAACCATTTACGCAAAATACGCATGAAATATTTGTATTGTTAAGGTACAGCAAAATTTGTAAATAAATTGTTCACCAAAAATAGTATTTTATATAAAAAAAAAAATTGTAGGTAAATTACAAATAAACTTGTAGTTATAAGTACAACATACAAATGTAATTGTTTTTTTTTCCTAAAATGGGCGGAACTTGGGTGTTCCATGGGTGTGTATGAAAATGTCTCTCAAATCCCAGTGTAATTCGCCCTCCAATGAGAACTTCTGCCTAGTAGAGTGCTCTCATTATTTGTATGGGAGACATCTCGCCACTTGCTAGGAATTCCATGAGGTTGCCCCTGCGAGTGTTGGCATGGAAAGCCACGCAAAGACCAGCAAATGTTATAGAATCAGGTGTTAAGTGAGGGGGAAACCTCTCCTTGCTCTCCACAAAAAAAAAATGGGAGGGGGGAGAATACGTTTAGAAATTGTTGGGTAAGAAACTACTAGAGGTGCAAAGAACATTGCCTTTCTTTCAAGTGTAGCTACTGCTTTAGCCACTACAGCCTCAGACTTATGCAGTACGATTGCTTCACTGCAGATGGGAACAACCAGCCTTGCTGTACATTTGGGATAAGTTTGCAGCTTCTGAATCTAGCACAGTACTATTTTTCTTGCATGACATTTAATACATTCTGTGGTACTTACACTAATTTTGCTTCTGTTCTTTATGGACCAGTAAATACAGTAGATTTGCATAATCAACTAATGTGTGATAAAAAGACAATGCAATAACACTTAGGATAAATTTATCAAGCTGAGGCAGACAGGGATGCACATACATGCACTGCTGAAATTCAACATTGTACACAAGCTCTATGTTCCACTCGCGTACAATCCCGCCCCCTGCCAGCACACAGTCAATCACGCGTGGGCAGGAACTGTCAATCTCACCAGTCAGACGAGACCGGGAAGATTGAAATTCGCCACCTAAGAGGTTGCGAAAGGTTAGGGAAGCAGCCGTCTGATGACCGCTGCTTGTTAAATACATACATTTAGGTTCTCTTGTGAGAACCTGCAGTTGTAGGCAGGGTTTAATAAATCGACCCCTTAGTCTGAAATTGAAATGTGTAATATTTTATGTCTATTTCCTCTCTTCCTGTATCATGTGACAGCCATCAGCCAATCACAAATGCATATACGTATATTCTGTGATTTCTTGCACATGCTCAGTAAGAGTTGGTGACTCAAAAGTGTAAATATAAAAGATTGTGCACATTTTGTTAATGGAAGTAAATTGGAAAGTTGTTTAAAACTGCGTGCTCTATCTGAATCATGAACCTTTAATTTTGACTTGAGTGTCCCTTTAAGTTAGCAATTTGTACACAGTTGAACCTCTGCTCAATACATGTTTTTGCAGAATGTTTTTATTTTAATTACTAAGCACAGCTACAATAACAGTGAATTTATTAATTGAGTGGCGATATCCTCCTTTCCTTGAATGTTTACTAGTAAATTCCATGGACAGTTTTGGCCGCATAAGTTTTAATAAATATTTTGGTGTAAGGCAAGTTTTTTGAAGTCCTTTTTTTATGCTTGATTATATTGTTATTATATATTCATTTGTTACTTGATAGAAAATTAAAAAGTACACAGATTTGAATTTAAGAAAGCAAAATGAAAATATATGTTGTGATGCCTAAATATTTTAAAATAAATAAAAACAAATTTTAAAAAATATTATTTAACTAATTAAAGGTATGTAAAAAAACTAATAAAATATGAAAATAATTAAAATGCTTCTGTCTTAAAATAAAAAATCAGTGTTTATACAAGTTAGTATGCACATTATGCTGTGCAACAAATATACACAACATATCAGAATTGTTCAGTGTACATATAATTATGAGTTGCACAATAGATGGTATCTGTATATAACATATAGCACAACCAGTGAAGGATACACTAGAAATATTACTTACCGCCAGATCATTTCCTTGACTAAACTTCTTTAGAGAATATAGTCTTATTTAATAGTTTGTATGTAGTTGTAAGAGGAATCTACATACATTTTGCAAATAATATATATCTTCCTACACTAGTAAAAGTTTATACAAAGAGCACTAAATTCTTAGCTTACCTCTGGTACACCTTCATATTCACTTTGGCTTAGATTACACATTGAGCTCAATGACTACGTATATCTATATGTGAGTATTGGGTATGTGTATGTATGTTTACACATATATGTATCTTTATGTAAGTTAAGAACTCCACTATTTGACCTTCAGCTTAGCACTCTAGCCATAGTCAACATACTTTTTCAGCACGCCCCTGTAGGCCTTTTTAGATCATCATGCTATGTGACATCCAGAAGTTAGCAGCCCTAGACTTTTATATACAAAAATATACTTAAAAAAGCAATTTCAAATACATTAAACTATACAGCTAGTATAAAAAACTGGTATAAACAAATAATTGGAAACATTAATGGAAAAACAATTATACAATACAGTCACTTTAATCTCAAGCAAGAAAAAGATATTTCAGTGTAAGAGCAATCAGAATGTGAGTGGAGGATGTGGTGGCTGCCAATACTGTTGCTAATTTTAAAAATGGTTTAGATATATTTTTGACTGAAAACAATGTCCAAGTTTATAATTGCTAGTGTTAAGTGAGTATGTATATCTGTCAATTACTTTGTCAGGATTTTTTATTAATAAACAGGCATCTAAGATAATCTTTAAAGATTGAATGTTATGCAGTTTTTAAAATGTTTTATACTATGTTTATGTGTAAAAGCTCCATGATGATACTGGTATACCTTCCAACATTACGGGGACATAGAGGTGAATGGAGTAGCCCACCTTTGTCTTGTAGGTGGAGCTGTTACAAGATGGGCAAGGTCACATGTGTCCCATGGGTAGGGAATGTGCCATGTATGGTTTGGGTAGAGTTGGACCTTGTCATGGGCAGAGATGAGGCAGACCCTGGAAATTGGTAAATATGCCCAGGCAGGGGAAGCGGTGTGAACTACAGCAGTAAAACCTCATAAACTCATAACAATCCCACAATATCCAGAACGTCTAGAAGGAATACAATAGCTTTTAAAGAGCTAAAGGAAAAATAAATGCAACAAGAGTGAAAAGAGGAAGTATTGTGCCAAACACCAACAACATTAAAAAATCTTACAAAAATAATTATTGTGTGCCCAAACAATCTAAGTATACATATCACTGTAACAATCCAGATAAGAATAAAATAAAAAATATGATTACACAAAAATAAAAACATATTATAATACTAAAATATATGCACGTTGTAGTAAGGTGATTCAAATATTAATATTATTTGAAAAATAAACAAATAATAGATCAATTATAAAAATAAAACAATCATTTTTATCACTAAGAAAGTAGATGTTTTTGAAATATAATTAAAACTGCAGTCTGAATGCAATTTTCCTTATAGTTCCTTAATTTTTCCTTTTATATATACCCTATTTGCCCCCACTCCTATCCAAAACATCATATTTAAGCTTGGATTATTTTTTCATTCTTTCTCTAACCAATTATAATCCATTAGAAGAGCTCTAGCCCTTATTTCTCATGCAAAGCTTGAACAGCCAAGTACCTCTGCTCTTGCACAGTCAATCTTGTGAGAGTAAAGCTTGTAAATGATCCTGGATAAATCAGCCTAGGATAATTTAACTCTACCACCTCTGAGGTGGTGGAGACTTTGAAATGCAATAGTGTTAAAGGAACAATAGCATCTCCTGCTTTTGTGTAACAAATACCTGCTTTTCCTATGCACCTTATAGAAGCCAAAAGTGAATTCTGTCACCAAGGTTTTGAAAATGCTGGAGAAAAAAATATATAATAAATTCGGTGCTTGTCTCTTTAAGAGCTTTTTCACAAACCTTTGCAAAACTAAAGTACATACTGCCTAAGTGAAGGTAAATCATGAGGGATAATTAATTAAATAGTGATAATGTTCTCTGATGAATAGGAATACCACTTTAAAATAGTTTGAATGAAAAATATTGACAAACTAAGCCATTGAAAAAACATTTAATCAGGAGGTTTTCTAAATCATTAAATGGACTTGAGAAAAAAAAACTCCAGTAAAAGCTGTGCAGGACACTTAGCATGGCTCCTGTATCATATTGATGTGGATTGTGATACTAACAGTAACGATCTGGATAACACTCAGCTTTTGGACCAAATGCAATAGAACTCACAGTCAGGTGTAATATTGCAATATCTGGTAATATTTTTGGTTCAAGGAGCATGTTTAAAAATCTGACTCAGGAAAATAAAAGTCAGGACTGAGTATATTTTTGTTTTAAGACAGACTGTTTTGTATTGATTGCTCTAATATATCCTTATTTATTTAGTTGTGTTATATGCGTGATTCTTAAACACAGTTTTAATACCAAATAATGTTATTGCTTGTTATATTAAAGGAAAAGGAAATAAAATAAATCAGGAATATTTGCCTTTCACCACCTAAATGTTGTTGGTTACTTTTAAATTGATTTCCCTGAAACAAAAGAAAACTTTTGGTTTTACCAAGCTTTTCAGCACTGGACAACCCCTTTTTTATACAGTTTTTTTAAATTTGTTGGGACTGCTGTAAATTTGTAGCTGATCTGATGGTGAAATAAGTTGTTACAGAAGATGTGGAGGGTGTCTACTAATTTGATTAATAATTCATTATTTGATCACCACCACAGCAGGGTTTTTCTCTTTTATTTGCATTAGGATTGTTTACTTCTTTGAACATCTGATAAACTTTTGATAAATGATGATCAAGCCGCATTTTGAAATCTTGCCTTTTAAGGGTATGTATATATTGCATATATTGAGCTAGATTCATTAGTGAGGTTGGCAATAGGCCTTTTGGTGAAGGTGTGATCATGTTTATAATTAATTGATCATCCCTTCACCTATATTTTAAGCACTATTGTTAGTAGTTGTTCCTTCCATTAGCATATATAGATGCATGAGGTGCCTAATATATTGAAATCTTTTTCGTTTAAGAACCATAACTGCAACACTTCAGAATCACATTTGTGTAAAAGTTTTGTAATTGTAAAATATATTGGTCTTTCTTTTTATGGTAAAGTAATTTATTTCTATATTTTCTAATGTAAATTAAGTCCTGTTCCTTGTCCTTTCTCCTGTTATCAATTTTCTCAACCGACCTAGTCTTGTCTCCAGATATCACAAGTATTGATAGGTCCAGCCCACAGATATCATATTATTCACCTGTCCTGTTACTTACTCTAAGTATAACTTATTCCTGAACCGTTTTCTGCCTGTTATGAATGACTATCTGTCTATCAGTTATCAGCCATGTTCCAATGCAAGTCAATAATTCAATGGGTTTAACCTACAGATGAAGTTAACTGTAAAGTTGAAGCCTCACTTGCACATTCTGCCCTCCTCCTGAACTAAAATTGAAGCCAAGAATTCACAGCAAAAACATCCTACACTAATCTTTTCCATCAATCTCTAATCTAATGCTACATCTGCAGAAAGGTCCTATTTAATCCAGGCAATTGGCTACGTGTACTAATAAGGGGATGGTGCTTTGGAGCACTTATGGGGCTGATTTTGGCAATGTAAGAAACGGCAGTCATACATTCATTCTGGGTGACTGACAGATTTGGTGGACAGTGACGCAGGCAGAGAGGTTTACAAGAAGGAAACCTTGTCCATAAAATAAATAGTACATGGAGCCCAACTTATCAATGCTCAGTGAAATGACAAGTTACCATTATAATTGAAATAGTAAGCAAGTACACAGTGTTGTAAATATAGCATTATAACAGTACCTAGTATATGTAAAATATATATTTTTAAATATACCTTCCTTCTGAATACAACAGATAACTTTGTTTTATTTTCTACATAAACATCTATGACATTTGAATTTAAAATTAAATTCACTGTTATTTAATTATCATGGGTCACTTGGAACATTTAAAGATTTTCTTTCACTATATTACTTCCAGCTGTTTGGTTATGTTAGATATAAAATCAGATATCTTTTTAATGTTTTATTCTCAGCATGCATAATTTTGGATCCTGAATTCAACTAGTCAGTAGATAGAAAGAGCATTGTTTGTGCATTTACTTACTGTTTCTTAAAACTGCTTATCAAGCTGCTTTAAAAAAAATAATAATAATAATATATATATATATATATATATTTGCCCACATCTAGCTGAATTCCTTGTTATGTGTGTGATGATGTATCAGACCTTAATCACCTTCTGACAGGGTTATCAGTCATAAAAAACCTATATTTGAACAGCGGTAACATAAAATGCACACATCACTGAACAAGACCCTCTTCTGTTTTCCACATTGGTGGTTTCATCACTTTTAAGATTAATTGACTATTTATCTAAGGGAAAATAAAGAAACAAAAATACCTATGGGGCCTCTTCTTGCCCTCATAGCTTCCTTAATCTTACTGGGTAATTGGTGACTCATGTTTATTTCTTACACTCACTGATTTTATTATTAAAAGGTTTTTCTTATTATTTACCTATATGTGCACTGTTTTAATAACATCCTCATATGTTTACATTTGTACATGTAGATGGCTTCATCATGTATCATTTTAAGGTATTGTTTTGATATCTGTACACTCGTCTCAATAAAAAAAATTTGTTTAAAAAAAAAAAAAAAAAGGTGACCTGACTAATGGATGTAAAGAATGGCCTGACTAGTCACGTGCCATCACAGTGAATATTTCAAAGATTGTGTAAATGATTTTCAATATCCAGTTTAGTATGTTGCTCTTGTATTTTGTATTGTAAGGAAGTGTCCTACATCTTTTGAAATTTCTTGTCCGTCTGTCTGTCAATCTTTCTTCAATGTTATTAGTCTTGGGGAACAGTTACTCTATACCTCTATTTCTATATATTCACTATTAAAGGGACATTACACACTTTGAGATGGTAATATAAAATGGACAAATTTTATATATATATACATATATATATATATATACAGTATATATATATATATATATATATATATATATATTATATATATATATATATATATATTACTCTGCAATATACTTTCATTATTTATTTTGTTCTCTTTTCTGTAATTCCATTCTGAAATTGTGACCTTTTCAGTTCCTGTTAGAAATGGAAAGTGCAGAACACTGTTATATTCCACACAGCTATTGGCTGTGAAGCGCATCATTCTGTCTAGCATTTATTTAGTTTTTAATGTACCTTTAATTAATATCCTGGTATTTATGTTAGAAAAATAATTTATTTACCAAATACTTAAAGGGACACTGAACCCAAATGTTTTCTTTCTGTAATTCAGATAGAGCATGAAATGTTAAGCAACTTTCTAAATTTACTCCTATTATCAAATGTTCTTTATTCTCTTGGTATCTTTATTTGAAATGCAAGAATGTAAGTTTAGATGCCAGACCATTTTTGGTGAACAACCTAGGTTGTCCTTGCTGATTGGTGGATAAATTCATCCACCAATCAAAAACTGCTGTCCAGAGTTTTAAACCAAGAAAAAAGCTTAGATGCCTTCTTTTTGATTTAAAGATAGCAAGAGAACGAAGAAAAATTGATAATAGGAGTAAATTAGAAAGTTGCTTAAAATTGTATGCTCTATCTGAATCACGAAAGAAAATGTTTGGGTCAGTGTCCCTTTAACCATTTATTCCCTGTGAAATCACATAACCCCTTTGTAATAATTTTTAGCCAGCAATTCAAAATTACGCGCACCTAAAAAAAAAAAAAGAAAAGAAAAAAGCATTCTGGGACCATCTAATCTGGATCAGCTACATGCAAATGTTTTATATTAAGCCCAAATTAGAAACACTAAGCTTGGATTTTCCAAACAGAATACATTTTTTCACAGATTTTAAGTGCCTATTATATTTAGCATCATTATATTGATTTACTAGAAATGTATATAAAGTTCTTAATATCAGGATATTTTGGGAGTGATAATATCTGCCAGTTTATTTATTATTTCAATTAAAATAGTTTCCACTGCTTACACAAATAATGCATCCAGTACTGTGCAGCAATTAACTATTAATGATGCTACCACATCCTCAATATAAGCAATAAACCAGCTTACATGCTTATGTATATTTCTTCACTCATTATGTAAATGAATAACAGTTAATAGTGTGTCCCAGTCATCTTCTTAATATTTGTATATAACTACAGTGTTGACATGTTGACTAATGTAAAACAATTTTTTAAGCTTTTCCTGCTGTCTCAGGAAGTGCATAATCAGTTTTCCATGGGTAAAAAAATCGATAAAAAATCAATACAAAGATAAGTGATTGCTGTTGTTTTAACACAACTGTAATAAACTGTATGAAGGAATGAAAGCTTTATTGAATCAATGTTCACATTCTATAATACACATTTGTTCTGATAAATCTTTAATGTTGAGATAAAAACTGTAAGAGATCAGATTTTACTTTTTATTCAAATGCTCCTTTTAAAACAGACTGAAAAGCTAATAAATCTGTACAGAAGGGAAATTGGCCGGTTTATTGTTTAATCCCTTAACAGTTGACACGTGTCAGCTGTCATTTTTAAACTAAGGGGTTAAATATCACGGGTTTTACCAACAGTTGAGAGATTGCACTATTTCCATATGCATCACACAAGACCTGTGCTTTTACAGTGCTGAAAAACCCTTAGGACACATAATGTATAGGGTATGTTACTGTCAATATGGAGTTAAATAGTAATTTCAGGTGTTACGTACATGGTGTTATCAATGTTTTATAAACAGCTAGAGTGAAAAGCACTGAACAGATTTGCTAGAAAGTTGTCAAAAAGCTACTTAGGCACAGTGTTATTATTATCATCATCATTATTTTGTAAAGTACCACCAAATTCCAGAGTGCTGGGTACATGAGAAGGGTAATACAGATACATGAAATAAACTAAACAAAACAAATTAATCCAGGAAGAGAAGATTCTCATTCCAAAAAAGCTTCCTATGTGTATATTTCTAGTGCAGTTTACTGAGCTTCTCCACTTCATCCACTATCTCCAGACGTACATCTTGATTATTGTTCACAATGCTGTCATCATTTCAACCTCCTTTGCCGTCTGTGGTCACATTTTTACTTTGAACAGTCAGTTGCTCTTTACTTCCAGACCTTTATTTGTTTCTGTCTCTTAAACTTTAACAATGTTCTAAAATTTGCTATATCCTGGTGTAAGAAGCATTTAGAGATCTACTCAACTCAATGGCCATATCCCATATTTACCACACAACAAAATGTTCTCCTAGAGTTCCCTCTTCTCTTTCTGATGATTCTATTTTTTTAACAAAGGAACAAATATTTTTCAAACAGAAGGACTACAAATATATTTGTAAATGCCACTTTAGATGTAACATGATTGTTTTGACCTAAAATAGATCCAAAAAAACATAGACACTAAGCAATTGTATCAGAGGGATAAAAAAGTAACCTCATGAAAATTATTTATTACATATGGGTTTATTTCAGGGCAAATGCTGTGTAACATTGGATACAGATCAGAAAATAAGGTTTTAAAGTTTATTAAAGGTGAGAACATTCAGAATATAGTAAACTTAAACTTTCCATAAATAATGTTAGTGCAGGGAGCCTGTATCCAGTAACGAATTTAAGGGCATGCTCCTCTGCAGCCATGTAAGTCTAGGAGGAGTAGGGTTTTGCAACTATGTTGCAGGTGAGGGGAGGAGTCAACCTTACCTTATTTAAGTGAGAGGAAGATCCAGTCCTGCCTCTTTCTTCTTCCTGGAGACCTTGGTGAATCTTGTTGGTGAGGATGGTGCGTGGAAAACAGTTGTCGGTTCCCCCGAAGAGGTTCAGAGATGCGGCGGAGTCGGCGATGCAGCATGGGACACCTACAGGAATGGAGATAAGTGACAATGTCAGGCCTGTTGTTCCCGCTTCTCCCCTCCCCTCCCAGATGGGACCGTCACTGAAAACCATCCCCTACCCGGGGTGCAAAATGGTGGGCAGTCTCAGGGTGGGCAGGGCAGATTGGAAGGAGTGCTGGCGGCCGGGATTGAGGCCCTTAAGGCCTCAGGGATGGCTACATCGGTTGCGGCGGCAGTTGTGGGGCTATTTAGGGCCTTTAGTGGCCTGTTACCCCAGAGCGTGGTGGGCGTAGCACAGGCGATGGTTCCCCATCCTCCAGTGTCGGCTTTTCTTCCGTCCACTGGCGTGGTTCTGGCTCTGGGGGCTCGACTAGGCCCCGTTCCTTTGATGGCCACTGTCGTCACTTCCGGTTTTGGGCTTCTGGCTGGCGGCGGAGATGACGTCATTTCCAGTCAGAGCGTAGGAGCAGCAGCAGCAGTGGGTCCGTCGGTGCTGGGAGGATCCAGGAAGAAGACAGGTCAGATAGGTGAGAGGGGGGTACCCAGGGCCGTGGGCTCCACTGCGCAATGCTCTGCAACAGTTTTCAGAAATGCTCAGGCAGCGTGGCAGGGGAGGTCAGGGGCTGGGCTCTCACTAAATACCAAAGGTATGGTGAAAGGGGTGGCCAAGGGGGCATCTCAATTAACGCCCAAAGGGTCCGGGAGGTCTATAAGCCTAAGAGGGGCAGCACAGAGTAGGGCATTGCAGTACAGATGGCCCGCAACAAGGGCAGCAAGTGTGACAGAGGGCAGAGTGCTGGACGCTGGAAGGGTGTCTGCAAGTTAGTGTGAGGCCTCCAGCCAGAGAGTAGAAGTTGGTGCTGCTGCTGCGCTGGCACATATTGCGGAGCATGCTTCCCCAGGGTGCGTGTCTGAGTGGGGTAGTGGTGAAATGGGAGGTCTGGAATATGAACGGGTAGGTAGGCCAGGCATGCCTTCTACCCCGGATGCTAGCTTGATTGTGGGTGAGGGAAGGACCATGGTTGGACTGGGTACTCCCCTCTTCTTTATGTCTCCCCTGCAGGCAGGCCTATCCGGAGCAAGCATGGCACAGTCAGCTGTGGAGTCGGCTCAAGAAGCGAGTGGTTCCTAACCTGGAAAGTTGCAAGTACTGGCAGCAAGTACATCAGGACATGGAGGAGTGCCTGGAACGATGGGGACTGGTGAGTTGCCTGCATTTTCTTCCTTACAAGTCCCCTTATGGGATTCCAGCTCAGATTCAGATTCAGATGCTGGTAGGGCATTAGGGCTGGTTAAGGGGCAGAGGAAGATGTATAGAATGCTGCGCAGAGTAGTGTCATTCCTGGGACAGGGTGGGGGAGTTAGGGGCCAATCATGCCAGGAGCTGCAGTCCCAGTGACTCACTCGCCGGCGCCTCTTGCAGGCTGGGAGCCTCAGGGGGCGGTAGGTCAGGTGCAGGGTAGCATCGCGGGGAAGGTAGCTAGTGTCCTGGGGCAGAGTCAGCTAGGAAGGCAGCGGTTCAAGCAGATTCCTATCCATGTTTTGTTCACTCTCTGCATAGGCATTTGAAGCCTAAGACAGTGGCAAAAATTTGCGAGGGGAAATATGTAAACATTTTTCCGCTGTCGGCTGAGGCCTATAAGGATAAGGAGTGGAGTGCGGATGGCACAGGCCCCAAAAATGTAAAGCGCCCAGACACTTATGAGGAGTGGTTGCGATGCTTTCGTGTGTTCTCCACCTGCCATATTGAGGAGAGGCCGGAGCTTGCAATAGACCTATTTAAATATTGGGACATTATAGAGCAGGTGCACCGCAACTTTGGGATGGCGCGTGGAGAACTTATGACTCAGACTTTCGTCGCAAGGTGGTGGGCAATCCGGTACTGACTTTCAGATCCAAGGATTTGGATCTTTGCTCTCAGCTCGGACACAAGCGTACTTCAGTGCCGGTCCCCCAGCAGCTGCCTGGTATGGCCAGGCAGGTGGGGGCCCTTAAAAGAAGGGGCCGATAGTGCTGGAAGTATAACGAGAAACAATGTGACAAAGGGGAATCTTGCTCCTTTCGGCACATTTGCTTATACTGCGGGGGCCCACACCCAGGCATTGAATGTCAGTGGAGGAGGTATGGAGCAGCAGGCAGGGGCCAGCCAAGAAGTGCTGTTGGTAACAAGGGCCCCAACGTCGCTGAGGCTCACCTCACTTAAGCCCTGGCTCGCGGCCTACCTGGATGGGGAGGCGGCGGAGCTGCTGTGCACGGGCATTCAAGAGGGGCTTAGGATTCCAGTTCGGGGGAAGTGGTTGTGTCTCCTACCCATAGGAACCTTAAGTCTGCTTACAAGCACCCTGAGGTTCTATGGAAAAAGCTGGCTAAGGAGCTGTACCTGGGTAGATTTGTGGGCCCATTCCGGGAGTTGCCAATTCCTTCTATGGTGATACCCCCTTTAGGGGTTGTGCCTAAAAAGGATCCAGGGAAATTTCACCTCATTCAGCACCTGTCCTACCCGCAGGGAGGGTCGGTAAATGATGCAATAGCCTCCAAGGTTAGCTCAGTTAGGTACCAGTCTTTTGACGAGGCCATGGTGCTGGTCAAAGAGGTGGGCCTGGGTGCCCTCATGGCAAAGCTGGACATTGAGTACTGTCAGTATATTTATGAAAATCTAAGTAGTGCTCTCCAAATAATTTATCAGCTTATGGCAGGGTTACAACACAATATACTTAATAATTATCCTTAAAACTAGAAACCCTCAATCAAAATGCATCTACTAGAAACCATACAATTAATATAAATATCTGAATTCTTTTATTTAGTTAGTAATCCATGAACTTTTTTGAAATATATTTGCAATAAAAGGAATATGAAATAATATTATATGCGCTTGAAAACTATTTAAGATATGCTATCCTTCTTATAAAACCCAGAAAAATATACCTTCACAATTCAGCCTTATTTACAAATAGCCTTTTATTTAGTTAACACAATGGGACTAAAAACCTTTAACATCCAAGCAGTACAATTCTAAACTGTGCTAATAAACAATAGGATAATATATATATATATATATTCTGCTATTTAACTGTAATTTATCCTAATACAATATTAATTTACAATATCAGAACTTGCACAGGTGAGTTACTTAGCCAATCAGATACAGGTTTAAACAATATATAGGCTGTGACTACCAATTCAAAATACAATTTATTTCTCTGACTCTGCCAAACCCAGCAACAGTGAATGCTTATTGTAAATTGTTTTTGCATACAAACAGGCCAGCTAAGAATTATCCAAAAACAATGACACACAGTTAAAAGTACGATCTGCTTACTATAATTTAACTGTAGTGACTATGCATATAACTTGTCTTACCAATAACTTTGTATACATTACCAAATAAACAGCAATCCAGTTTCCAATGTTTCTCAATAGATCCAATTTCACCTCAGAAATTCAAAATTGGGGGTATTGCATATGGAGTCCAACAGTAGTTGTGTGCTTTATAATAACCACAATAGTTATTCATTCAGGATTAGCCAACAACCTCCTTATCAGTCTCTATGCTAGGGTTTAAATCATCTGATTTTCACCCCTCGCCCCTTTTTTTGATTATTATCAGTCATTGGTGAGTATTGGAAACGCCCACGGAGCCTTGTCCCTGGTCCGCCCTTAGAGTTGAAACATGTTTACCATGGCAACGTATCTTTTGGACAGTTAAATTCCCTTAACTGTCCTACCAGTATTGGCCCTTAGGTGGCAGCAGATATCCAGACAAAACAATTTAATCTTTAAAATTTCTAAGCATTTTTAAGCAAGTTAATTATTCTCATAAAATGGTTATTTAATCAGATCACACTCTCTGCATTAATCATATATAACCCCAATTACAGATGGGTAGTATTAGATTTTTTTTTCTGATTATTCTGATACCAAATATGTTATATTATTAACATTTTATTATATTAAGGCAATGTAATACTGCTAATTATTAGCTTAAAATGCATTATAATGTTATCAGTATCCTGGCATTTCTATACAAATCACAGCCTATTTTTATATTTCCAATAGTTCTGTCTGCATTGTGTTCTAATATGAATATATCATATTTTATGTTTCTAATAAGCCCTGGGTGTATGAACCTTCTTCATGCAGATCTGAAATTATATGCCTGAAAAATACAAACAATATAGAGGTTATCAAACATTTTAGACTTACTAAATAGTTATCTCCCAAGCTTAGCAAAAACTCATGTAATAATAGAGAATTAGACAATTTCCCAAATTTCTAGATTTAATACATTCTGGGGCATGCATTCAGGGATTATATTTGCTGTATGTTCAGAAGTTTCAGAGTCACCATAGCATTTGTTTGTTGGCTAAGGCCTTCACTGCCCCACCCACATAGCATGGGGTTAATCCATGAATAGTTGTAAAAGTCACAATACAACATATCTTCTGTTTAGCTAGCAATGCAGATGTGTATTCTACTTGCCTATCACATAGTTGTTCAAAATTTCATCTTGGGCCATTTGCTTTCTTTGTGTTATCCTCCCAGGCTCTTAGTCTCCACATGGGGTACAGGGTGCTATGAAATTTGCACTTCCTAATTAAGAAGCAAATGTTTTCCTTTTGTCTCTTGGGACTTGTTGTCTGTAGTTCAGCCTGGAGATGTATATTCAAATTGTGAGGGTTTCTGAGTCAAATCCTCAGAATTTAAACCTTAATCCAGTAATATCTGATACAAATATGGTTTCATACATAAACATATTTCCCTGACATATATATATATATATATATATATATATATTATATATATATATATATATATATATATTATATATATATATAAATATGTATTTACCTGTGCCCTGAAAGTACGCTTTTCGTTTGCTTCCTATTCACCCATCATCATTCAGATTGATGGGTTGCAAGTTTGAGGGACAATACTTCGTGGACACATGCCTCCCTATGGGTTGTTCGGTCTTGTATGCATACTTTGAGGCTTTTAGCTCATTTTTGCATTGGGCCGTAGTGACCGCAGCGGGAGGTGGGGTAATGGCACACTATCTAGACGACTTCTTGTTGATAAGTCCGGCGGAATCCCAAGAATGCGATAGGCTTATGTCGGTCATGCGGCGTTTGATGGGGGAATTCCGATTTCCGCTTGTGGAAGATAAGTCCCAGGGGTCTTGTACTAGGCTTACATTCTTGGGAATTGAAATTGACACTGTGGAAAAGCTATGTCGTCTCCCAGAGGATAAAATTTCCTGTCTGCTGGAAGCGGTCAGAAGGGCTACTGCAGTGAGATGGGTGACTGTAAAATACCTACAGTATTTGCTGGGACTCTTAAATTTCACTTGCAGGGTGATTCCCATGGGCGAGTTTTTAATAGACGGTTGGAGGCTCCGCTAAGGGAGGGAGCGAGGCGACAGGGAGGATTCAAATCTCAGCTGAGATGAGAGCGGATCTTAGAGTATGAGAGCTGTTTTACAGCATTTCAACGGTATCCTCCTGTGGCAGGAGTCCCCCATGGCGAGCCAGTCGTTGCATCCCTATTGGAACTTTTTCCCATAGTGGTTGCCATTGAACTGTGGGGGCGTAATCTGGCGAACAGGTCAATCGTCCTTTGGACGGATAACCTGAGTGGTAGTCTTTGCTGTTAACAGGTTGTCAGCGTCTTCAGCGGTAGTGGTGAGATATCTGAGGCACTTAGTTCTTCGGTGCCTGCAGCTTAATATACATTTTGAGGCTAGGCATGTTTCAGGCGTGAATAATGTGATAGCTGGTGTGCTTTCCAGATTTCAGTGGGGGCTATTTAGGAGATTGGTGCCTTTGGCTTCGGTTGATGGAACTCCCTGTCCATCTTTTTTATGGCAGATTGCAGAGACTGGGAGCTGATTCTTCCGCTGGTACAGGCGTCGGTGGCCCCTTCGACATGGCGGGCGTACACTCAGTACTGGTATGATTGGGGGTGTTTTTGCATGGTACATGAGTCGTCTCCTGAGACGAGTTCTCAGGGTCTTCTTCTTGAGTGGCTTCTGGGGTTGCAAGCACAGGGGATCCAGAAAGGGGCGTTAGGCAGCAGGTTGGCGGCTTTGTAATTTTTCAATAAGCTGTTTGGTTTTCAGAACCACACAGTGGCATTCATGATTAGGCAGATAGTGAAGGGTTGGGGCAGGTCCGGGAAGGGCCACCCTGATGCAAGGGAGCCGATAACCCTGTTTCACTTGCACAGTTTAGTGGGCGCCCTCGGCGCGATATGTTCCTCGTCATATGAGGAATCCTTGTTTAGGTGCGCTTTCGTGTTGGCATTTTTTGGGGTGTTGTGCCCAGGGGAAGTTGTAGCAAGCTCCAAATCTAGTAGGGGCAAAGGGATCCAGGCGTGGCATGTGCGGTTGGTGGACACAACCCTGATGCTGTTTATCCAACGGTCCAAAACGGACCAGGCTGGTAAGGGGGCCTGGATTGCATTGCCACCTTCAGATGATAGGGAAGTATGCCCAGTTCAATGTACCAAAAAATATTTGGCCCTTCGACCTCAGGGTAGTGAACAGTTGCTGGTCCATGTGGACAGGGACGAACTTGTCTAGGTTCCAGTTTGCAGAAATACTGCGTAGGGTAAAGATGAGGGCAGGCTTGGGGGAGGTCCGCTTGTCCCCCCATTCGTTTAGGATAGGAGCAGCAACTAGCGTGGCTGCGTTAGGTTAGTCAAAGGGGATGATTAAGCAGTTAGGTCACTGGAAATCTCAAAGATTCAGGACTTATGTTAGACCTCCAGTTAGGGATTAGTCACTTTTATGTCTGCTTCATGGGGAGTTTGCAGTTGCTTACCTGGTTGGGGCTGGGGCCTTATATCTGTTTGCAGGTATTGGCAGAGGGACCACTAGAGTCTGGATAGTGGGTCATTCTTACATCCATTGAGCAGCTATCCATGCCCTTTCCATGCCAGAGGGGCAGCAATTGGGTTTTGCAGCTTCTCAAGCATCTTTGAGGTGGCTTGGCTGGAGAGGACTGAGTTGGAGTGACGTGTCTGCTCTCCTTCAAGAGGCGCAGCGGAGATGGGGAAAGCCCCAGATCATACTCCTACATTTGGGTGGCAATTCTATGGGAACGGCTGCGGCGTTAGATCTTATTATTAATGCAATGACTTACGGTGGATGTGTGTTACGTTCCCGGGATTACGGTTGGGTTGGTCTAACATCGTATCTAGACTGCGGTGAAGGAACTTCCCATCCCCCAAGGCTGCATATCGCGTTAGAAAAAAGTTAAACAGAGAGCTGGGTAGGGCAGTGCTGGCCGCTGGTGGGTTTGTAGTTCGACATGACCAGCTGTCGGCGGACAGAAAATACCCTTTTAGACCAGACGGGGTCCACTTATTGGACGAGGGTCTGGATATCTTTTTGATGGACCTTAAGATGGCCCTGTCTTCCCAAATTAAAAAAAAAAAAAAATGGTGAGTGTAATTCAGTTGAGGATGTTACCCATAGTGTGGGTGGTGTCAAGAGTCTTGCTCACCTTATGTGAGGGTGCTCTTGTGGCAAAAGGTCATGGCCCAAATTTCAGTACGGGGTCCGCAGGGGTGACAGTCGGGCTAATGGGCAGGGTGATGCCCCAGGCCATGTCCTGGGAGTACCCCGCCCTGCGGGCCTGCCAGCTGAAGATCCTCTAGGGCGCCTGGTACCACCTGATAGGGGCGATATTCCGCAGGATATGCCCACACTCAAAAAACCTGGGTCATGACCTCTGGTCATATGGAGTTTAGTTAGCCTTGTATGCCGCCACCTATGTTATTGTTGATAAGTTATTTATTTAATTATAATAATAATAAATAAATGCAGCCAGGCTTGGCCTTTAACCCAGCTCTATGTGTGTCAGTGTTTATTTCTAGGTTTAATTAATGGTTATGTTAGGTTGAAATGCCAAGTAGGAGCTAAGCCCTTATGGGAGTGCAGGGAGCCTGTATCCAGTAACGGATTTAAGGGCATGCTCTTCTGCAGCCATGTAAGCCTAGGAGGAGTAGGGTTTTGCAACTATGTTGCAGGTGAGGGGGGGACTCAACCTTACCTTATTTAAGTGAGAGGAAGATCCAGTACTGCCTCTTTCTTCTTCCTGGAGACCTTGGTGAATCTTGTCCCTCCCTCCCCCTTAAAAAAAAAAGGGGGGGAAGAATGGATGGTTAAACGTTATCAGTGAGTTCACACTGCTGAACCTATTAGGTTAAGGGGTGGTGGCATAATCAAGGGTGATGGCTTCCTTAGGGATGCTGATTTGGGGATAATCGGGGATAGGGTTAGTTGGCCTAATTTTAAGTAAGTCCTTCCCGCATAGCTAATATTTGGACTCTCCCCTGGAGATATAGTGCTGTATGGCTTTGTAGACAGGTGCCTTATTGGTTGGAGTAGTCTGGAACACTGCATATCTCCTCATGGCGAGAGGTCATGGTCCAAATTTCAGTACGGGGTCCGCAGGGGTGACAGTCAGGCTAATGGGTGGGGTGATGCCCCAGACCATGTCCTGGGAGTACCCCGCCCCACGGGTCTGCCGGCTGAAGATCCTCTAAGGCGCCTGGTAGCACCTGATAGGGGCGATATTTCACAGGATACGCCCACACTCAAAAAACCTGGGTCATGACCTCTGGTCATATGGGGTTTAGTTAGCCTTGTATGCCGCCACCTATGTTATTGTTGATAAGTTATTTATTTAATTATAATAATAATAAATAAATGCGGCCAGGCTTAGCCTTTAACCCAGCTCTATGTGTGTCAGTGTTTATTTCTAGATTTAATTAATGGTTATGTTAGGTTGAAATGCCAAGTAGGAGCTAAGCCCTTACAGATAGCTTCATTTTATAAAAAAGGGTAAGAGGGTAGACATAATAAACACTAACTGCAATAAATAATTGCTGTAAAAGGCATCATTATTAAGATACTTCAGATTTCTCGACAAGAGTTTTGCCACAAATGAAATACAAGAGAGGTATTTCTTCCCAGCCTAAGTGGACATTGTACTTCAAAAATTTCTGCCATGCATATAATAGAGCAGGATTTCAATATTCTAAAAATATAAGGAATTCAAATTTGAAATATAAATTGATACTAATACTGTAGTATTATTATTTTTTTTTTACTTGCCTTTACCAATCCTTTCTAGATGAATAGGACAGCTGTGACTACTTTATTAGTTGAGGAAAACAAACCCCTGCAACTATTATACAAATTAAGAATAAATTGATATGAAATTAAGTGCAGTGCAATCAGGAAGATTGTTGTCCCTATAAGCAATGGTTGCTGTCCTTTTAAGGCTTCATCTTGTTAATGTGAGTGAAAATTATCACCTGCCCAATTCATCTATTCAACACATCATGTTTGTACTAAATTAGAATCGCCAACAAATATTGCATCCATTTTTACTATGACAAGGAGTGATGAACACATTTTAAACCATAAAAAAATAACTACAGTGTTTTAATTTCACTATCATATTCATTGTTCTTATTTCATGCTAGATAACGTGGCACACTAACTGTTGCGTGCGAGTGATAAGGGGTTTATTAAATTTCTTTGTGCACGGTAGCGTGTGTATTATAGGTTAAAAGTAGACACGTTCACTCAAACACAATTGAATTTAACTTGCATCAGGTTAGTGCAACGTCAGAGATCTGGTTAACTGTAGCACAAAACACATCAAAAATAGATTTAAAATTACAGTTACACTTATAATAATACTGTTATTTTAAAAAGGCGTGGCTAGACAGCGAACATGGCCGGTCGCAATATTTGAGACTGCAAAAGAAAACCAAGAAATTCTCCACTAATTCTTTGGAATATACAGCATCATGCTTCCTCACAGCTATGTTCAGATGCCCTAACATCTACTTAACGGAATCATATAATTTCTTTGCTGTATTAATTACCTTTTCACTTAGTCTTGGACCGGTGAACTTACTAAACGACAACCTGCCAAACACACTTATCACCCTCCCCTCGGCAGCACGGTTTAGGCTGCAAACAAGCTACATTGAACTAAATGGGACATGGAAATCACTTTACTCTCACTTTTAAAAGACCTGAGTAACACTAGATGATCACTATGCCCAGCAATCCTGGCATATCGCTGACTGTTTTGGCACACATGGTCACGATCATGAGATTAAAGATGGCGGCTCACCCTCACCTACACTTGATACTGAGCTCCCGGCTCCCAGAAACCCTTACAAATTATCAGCAGTCTTAGCTCAGGATCTGAGACAGAAAGATTTTCCTAAAGCTGCATGCGATACCTTATGTGAGCAACAGGGAAATTTACCAGCAGACGGCATCGCAAGTTTAATGGATTTTAGGAGTGAGACCGGACCTCCTTCAGCAGCCGAGACGGAACTCTGTTTGAGTTTTGGACACGGAACTATGCTCCACCATCCCCGGATACTAACATTCGTATGGGATCAGAAAAGCCGGGACATCGCTACACCCCTTCCTTCTGCAGGTTCGGTCTCTGTTGCCATATGCGAGTACTTTTGCATAGATTGCAGAGGCAGACACATCTGAGAACCGGAGTAGGATAATACATTTCTGTATTCCGATCAGCCAATAGAATGCGAGCTCAATCTGATTGGCTGATTGGATCAGCCAATCGGATTGAACTTGATTCTGATTGGCTGATTCCATCAGCCAATCAGAATATTCCTACCTTAATTCCGATTGGCTGATAGAATCCTATCAGCCAATCGGAATTCGAGGGACGCCATCTTGGATGACGTCATTTAAAGGAACCGTCATTCGTCGTTCAGTCGTCGGCCAGGATGGATGTTCCGCGTCGGAGGTCTTCAGGATGCTGCCGCTCCGCTCCGGATGGATGACGATAGAAGATGCCTCTTGGATGAAGACTTCAATCGGATGGAAGACCTCTTCTACCCCGCTTGGATGAAGACTTCTACCGGATGGAGGACCTCTTCTTGCTCCGCTTGGATGAAGAATTTGGCTCGGCTGGGTGAAGACGACTCAAGGTAGGGAGATCTTCAGGGGCTTAGTGTTAGGTTTATTTAAGGGGGGTTTGGGTTAGATTAGGGGTATGTGGGTGGTGGGTTGTAATGTTGGGGGGGGGTATTGTATGTTTTTTTTTTACAGGAAAAAGAGCTGAACTTCTTGGGGCATGCCCCGCAAAGGGCCCTGTTCAGGGCTGGTAAGGTAAAAGAGCTTTGAACTTTAGTAATTTAGAATAGGGTAGGGCATTTTTTTATTTTGGGGGGCTTTGTTATTTTATTAGGGGGCTTAGAGTAGGTGTAATTAGTTTAAAATTGTTGTAATATATTTTGTAATGTTTGTAAATATTTTTTTATTTTTTGTAACTTAGTTCTTTTTTATTTTTTGTACTTTAAGTTAGTTTATTTCATTGTATTTATTTGTAGGAATTGTATTTAATTTATTTATTGATAGTGTAGTGTTAGGTGTAATTGTAGGTAATTATAGGTATTTTATTTAATTAATTTATTGATAGTGTAGTATTAGGTTTAATTGTAACTTAGGTTAGGATTTATTTTACAGGTAAATTTGTAATTATTTTAACTATTTTAGCTATTAAATAGTTCTTAACTATTTAATAGCTATTGTACCTGGTTAAAATAAATACAAAGTTACCTGTAAAATAAATATAAATCCTAAAATAGCTATAATATAATTATAATTTATATTGTAGCTATATTAGGATTTTTTTTACAGGTAAGTATTTAGCTTTAAATAGGAATAATTTATTTATAAGAGTTAATTAATTTTGTTAGATTAAAATTATATTTAATTTAGGGGGGTGTTAGTGTTAGGGTTAGACTTAGCTTTAGGGGTTAATACATTTATTAGAATAGCGGTGAGCTCCAGTCGGCAGATTAGGGGTTAATAATTGAAGTTAGGTGTCGGCGATGTTAGGGAGGGCAGATTAGGGGTTAATACTATTTATTATAGGGTTATTGAGGCGGGAGTGAGGCGGATTAGGGGTTAATAACTTTATTATAATAGCGGTGTGGTCCGCTCGGCAGATTAGGGGTTAATAAGTGTAGGCAGGTGGAGGCGATGTTGTGGGGGGCAGATTAGGGGTTAATAAATATAATATAGGGGTCGCGGTGTTAGGGGCAGCAGATTAGGGGTACATAGCTATAATGTAAGTGGCGGCTCTTTGCGGTCGGCATATTAGGGGTTAATTATTGTAGGTAGCTGGCTGCGACGTTGTGGGGGGCAGGTTAGGGGTTAATAAATATAATATAGGGGTCGGCGGTGTTAGGGGCAGCAGATTAGGGGTACATAAGTATAACATAGGTGGCGGTCGGCAGATTAGGGGTTGAAAAAATGTAATCGAGTGTCGGCGATGTGAGGGGACCTCGGTTTAGGGGTACATAGGTAGTTTATGGGTGTTAGTGTACTTTAGAGCACAGTAGTTAAGAGCTTTATAAACCGGCGTTAGCCCAGAAAGCTCTTAACTACTGACTTTTTTCTGCGGTTGGAGTTTTGTCATTAGATTTCTAACGCTCACTTCAGCCACGACTCTAAATACCGGAGTTAGAAAGATCCCATTGAAAAGATAGGATACGCAATTGACGTAAGGGGATCTGCGGTATGGAAAAGTTGCGGCTGAAAATTGAGCGTTAGACCCTTTTTTGAATGACTCCAAATACCGGGGGTAGCCTAAAACCAGTGTTAGGAGCCTCTAACGCTGGTTTTCACGGCTACCGCCAAACTCTAAATCTAGGCCTTAGAGATTAGATATTCTATATGCTAACCTAATTTGTGACATAGTATTACAAGCAGTGTTTATCCGCTGATACTATTTAAAAGTTGACCTTGCTTATAGCTCATTCAAGCTTACATTTTACTGTTATTGTTTAAATCTCAACTATTCCACATATTTACTAAGTGTAACTAAACCCACTAGGGTCTTAACTGTAACTACCATGTCTTACTAGTATTGCCTAAATCACTTGGTCCACCAGAGACCAGCTAAGTAGTCATACATATAAGCTTATAAAATCACAAAATAGAGGTTTCAGAAGCTATTACTAGGTTATCACCTCTTACTCTAATAATTATGTCCTATTTAATGGAAATGTTGTTATTTTTGTTTTAAAGCATATATTGTATGTTGTTTCTTTGCAAAACCTCAAAAAGAAAAATTAAAAAGAAAGATTATTTTAAAAAATTGCAATAAATAGTTATAAGGCCTCAAAGATATGAGGTCTCAGTGTTAAGACTTTAACATAGAGATATATACATACACATGTCTAAATATGTATATGTATGTATAAATATAAATATTTGTTTGTGTGTGTGTTTATATGTGTGTACAGATGTATTTATGTACTTATAGTATATATATATATGTATTTACAGACATATATACACATATAAACACATACTGTAAATACATATTTACATGTATATAATTGAATTGAAGACCTTTGCAGTCAAGTAGCTGAAAAAATGAACAATCATATTTATGCAATAGTTAACTGTAAATAATTCACATACCAATGTTCTTAACATAGGGGAATATGTTCTAAATATTTTAAATAGATATTTATTATATATATATATATATATATATATATAATATATATATATATATATAATTATTATTATTATTCTTTATTTATAAAGCGCCAACAGATTCCGCAACGCTCATTGTATAGATCATTTGACAAATCTAATCTAAGTCAGAAGGCTTGCTTTTCCCACAGAAAATTTCTGGTTACATTGTTTCCAATGCAACAAAAGATTCTGGGTAAGATATAAAAATGAGGTTCACAATGACTCACTTTTTTACTTCAGTCTGCTTTTACGCAGACTCCCATTATGCCATAGCATCGCTGTACAGTATACACACTTTTTAAACTTAGAGTTATATATATATATATATATATATATATATCGTCTCACAATGCGCACTCACACCTACTGCAGTGTCAGAATTATTTTACCCCAACAAAAAACAGTATATATAGATACAGTATATAAATAATAATAAATAAATAGATATATATAGATAGATAGACAGATAGATATATTTAAGAATAAATAGAACATATTCTGCTATCTGAAGAACATTGGAATGTGAAATATTCATATTTTATGTCGGGTTAGTGCACTTGGTTAAACGCAATCATGTTTGCACGATTTGTTGGGTGTTTTTTTTCCATTTTCGCACTCCATTGAAGTATATGGGGTAATACGTTAATGTGCTTGTGAAATTTAAGGTTTGGCTTTTGGGGTGTGACGAGTCTATGCAAAAACTTTTTACTTTCATCTTGTAATACGTGCAATACCTGACGTGCGGAAAAACGTTACTTCTGGTGGAGTTAACACACGAGCGCCGGAGGCAGAGCAAGCCAGGCATCTGAGCGGTCGCATTTTGAGAGAGCTCCGCTCATACAATATATAAAATTGACAACAAAACCGCTCAGTATTGCCTAACATATTACTGAATTGTGACCGATGACCAACATATCAATGCTGATCCAAGACATAAGGTCTGCCTGTGACCCTACACATGGTATATCGTAAGACGCCTTAGAGATCACTGAAGACAGCCTTATCACCACTGATACTGTGAGCTTCCCTTGTACCCAAGGGAAGGACATATATAATGAAGATAATACAAAAGAAGTATTGAAGATGTTCACTGTTTCACTGAGCAAGCTGCCGAGACCCGAAGACCTAAACCACCCCATCTTTCAATGAGGGAGCCAACACTGATAACGAGCCCAGTTAGGGAGCTGCATGACCTCCGGTTATTGACCAGCTGTGCAGATGCAGAGTGGGAAGCACCTAACAGCAATAGAGCCCTCTACAACAGAAAACCCTCATGGGCCTGGGTGGCAGTGTTAGGGGATGTGACCGGCCCTCTGATGCTCCGATCTAACTCATCCTTGCCAGTTAAATCCCCTGGAACTTGGCTCTGGCACCGGCGACATCAATGTCTATTCCCCTCATCAAGCACGGGAGGTGTTTGCCTGAGAGCGATCTGTAACTTTTTCACCTGGTCTCTTCCTGATTGCTGCATTAAGCTTGGCATTGGGTAATCTCCTCTAAGACTCTATATCCCATAAGGGAGAGACACTGACCTTCTACCCACCACCCAGATGACGACTATGAGGTCTGATGCTCAATCCATCGATGTATATACCCTTAATGAACAGTTGAGAAATATGTTATGCTCACCTTAATGCAAAGCTCTTTTTTTATTATTTACATTTGTTCAATATGTTTTTTCTTATATTTTATTAAGCTCATTGATTAGAGGTTCTAAGTTATTATCCTTCTTTCTAGACCATCCTATGCATCTAGATTTGAGCCTTTGGAGAACTCCATACTATGCTCTTTATACTTTCTAGTATGTTGTAATAATTCACAAGACATATTATAAACTGTTCAAACATGCTTTTACCATTTCACCGCAGATTTGATCCACTCTGACTGCACCTGCGCCCTATATGTTGTTTGTGATATTCTTATTGTAAGGGGCGCATGTTTAGGATCATGTAAAGTATAGTTTTAGGTCATACCAGATCTATTATTACTGTCCTATTGCTGTCATGTATACGGATCTTATTGTTAACTCTACCTTAGGTACATATGCTATACTCCTGCGTAGCTATCATTGGTTTTTAAAATATAGCTAGCCTACCTTGTACAGTTTTTAGTTTGTAGACCAACTATAATTGTTCCTGGGGTGGTGATCTACGATCTACATACATTCTCTTAATGTAGCTGAACATGACCAATATATTGCTCATCAGGGTGAAATAACATCCCCCATAAGCTGTAGGTTATCTTAACCCTTTTAAAAGGAACTTATCTTTATATGTTGTATTAATTTTAGCCTCCTACCATAACTGACATTATCCATTGTAATTCCCCTGAGCGTTAGAATAGTTTTACAAAGCTTTGGATCACAAGATTCTTAACGGTTGCCCTCTTTAATAAGCTATCTCATATATAGAGTCACTGAATGGTTAGTAACAGCCCCTGTGATCAATTATAATACAGTATTTTTTTTTTTAACCTTATAGATTTGCTGAACACAACTTCACAGCAGGTTATTGAGAGAAGTTGCCCTGTAGTATACAGCGCTCCGATACCCATTCACTAGCAAGGAGTGCTGTGGTGAAGTAGATTAATCACTTTAGTCCTGAAATAGGTAACGCAGGGTACAATTAAGATATGTCATTGGGTTTTCCAAAACCTGGTGATATACCTACCATAAGGGACATTCGTACAAGAACATTTAAACTACAGTTCTAGACCACGGTTGATCTATTATCTAGGTAATCTATATTAGTATCGCTCCTAACTTAACTCCACCAAAGATATAGGTGCTGGCCTCTAGTTAAATTTTATTCAGTTTATATAATATAGTCTGTTTGGCACAGTCTTTTGTTTGTAGATCTAACTATATACATTGTAACATTCTGGTAATCGGCTCCTATTTATTACTGACAACCTAAGTCTTGTATCGCCTGCGTTACATAGATACTCTAAGATTGGTCTTATATAAAATACAATCAATACAGCCAAAAGAGGACACAGACCTTTATATTCGGCCCGCCACCTCTTTATAATGAACATACTCCTTTCATCCTACCACCTACAGCTGTATATTAATTTCTAAGCTCCGCCCCCCCATTTTTCCTCACATCTCTCTGAACGGCTTTTGTCTGTTGACTTTACCCCCCCCCCCCCGTATACAACTTGGTCCAAGAGGGACCAAAACAATAAGCCAATACCCCACGTTTTAAATATATTAGTTTAGATAGAATCAAATGTGCGATTATTACGATAGTGTGGGAACAAATTTCTCCTTTTTATATAACATAAATATGAAGTTCTTGTAGATTTAGTCCAATTTCTCCTATGTCACTGATATTCTCTCCTCAAACTCTAGTTTTTTTTTAGATCTCCAATCAGACACCCAAAAGATTAGACATAGCCCTCTATCTTGGAGATATGGCTCCTCCATAAATTACATGTATACTTTGCAATACTAGAGCACAATATTGATATTTCAGACTATAAACCATTATCTATGTACCACTGCGTATGCGACTACAATGTATATTATAGCTTGACGTTATTTTGTTTATGGACAAACTTGTTTTCTTGTATTTTCTTGCAACTTCAATAATAAAAAAAAAAAAACACGAGCGGAAGTGATAAATAGTGCTCCACTCATAATCTAGCCCTTAATGTTGAATTGCTAGGGGCATATTAAAGTCCTTGTGGCAAACTATTCTCTGTGGTAAAATCTGAAATAAAAGTATAGGTACACTGATTTAAATCAGAGTCATTAATTTTAACATGATATGCTTTTTACCTTAGTTGCTTCCAAAATACCTTTATTAATACTCCCTTGTGTTTTATAGGTGATCTTAGTTTCATTTAGATTGATTTTCAATCTCATAATTCTTTGCATTTTTTTTTATGTGCACAATTAATGTTAACAGTTAATATTCTTAAACTGAACTGTAAACAGGAATATGCTGTCTTATATAAATAAATATTAATACAATGGCAACAACATATTATAACTTAGCCACAGTTTCTTAATAAAAAACAAACAGTAAACATTAAAATAAACTTCTGCTGCTATAGAATAACATATAAGCAATGTTTTAACATTTTTAAAAAAACATTATTTTTAATGCAGTTATTTTTTAATATCCAAGCCAACCACCATATACCTTATCTGGGATTTAGTCCACAGACAATAAAGCTAACCATGGTCATAATGTTAGTATAAAGTGAAATGTTTTGCTGTTGTCATCTGATAAAGCCAATTAGAAATTTGTTCACGTTTGAGATCTAAATTACATGAAAAGGGGCAAAATAATAATGAAAATGTATTGCAAAGTTTTTTTATTATGCATAATTTAACATTTAATTAAAAAAAAAATGTCAAGGTTCCTTTAAATCACAAGTATTTTTATAGCTTTAACCAAGTATTGCTAATAAGTCATAATTTAGTAACTGAAATAATATGAAAATGTGCATTATTTAAACAAATCAATCATAATATGAAAGGGACAGTAAACAACTTGAGATTTTACTAAAGTGAAAAATGTTTGCATATGCATAGTTAAAGGGACACTGAACCCAAATTTTTTCTTTCGTGATTCAGATTGAGCATAAAATTTAACTTTCTAATTTACTCTTATCAATTTTTCTTCATTCTCTTGCAATATTTATTTGAAAAAGAATGCATCTAAGCTTTGTTTTGGGTTCAGAACTCAGGACAGCAATTTTTTATTGGTGGATGAAATTATCCACCAATCAGCAAGAACAACCCAGGTTGTTCACCCAACAATGGGCCGGCATATAAACTTACATTCTTGCATTTCAAATAAGGATACCAAGAGAATGAATCAAATTTGATAATAGTAGTAAATTAGAAAGTTGCTTAAAATTTCATGCTCTATCTGAATCACGAAAGAAAAAATTTGGGTTCAGTGTCCCTTTAATGGGACAGTCTAGTCAAAATAAAACTTTAATGTTTCAGATAGAGAATGTCATTTTAAGCAACTTTCTAATTTACTCCTATTATCAATTTGTATTTGTTCTCTTGGTATCTTCATTTGAAAAGGTTAGAATGTAAACTTAGCAACCGATCCATTTTTGGTTCAGAACCCTGGGTAGAGTTGGCTGATTAATGGCTACATTTAGGGGCCTATTTATGATGGTGCGAGCGGACATGATCCGATATAGAGGATCATGTCTGCTGCACATCGATAAATGCCTACAGCATACTCTCTCGGCATTTATCATTGCACCAGCAGTTCTTGTGAACTGCGGGTGCAATGCCACATCCGGCAGATTCTTGGCCAATTGGCCGCTAGCAGGGGGTGTCAGTAAACCCGATCGTATTTGATCAGGTTGATTTTTGGCAATTTCCGTACGGAGCTTGATAATTATGCCCCATAGACACCAATCAACAAGCACTACCCAGGTGCTGAACCAAAAATGGTCCGGCTCCCAAGCTTACATTCTTGCTTTTTCAAATAAAGATTACAAGAGAATGAAGAAAATTGATAATAGGAGTAAATTAGAAAGTTGCTTAAAATTGCATGCTCTATCTGAATCATGAAAGTATAATTTTGCTTATGGCCACTGAATATTTACTAACTCACAATTATTTTTTGTTTGAGGGACGTTTCTATCTCCAAAGATGTGGAACAGCTATGAACCTATTTGTAGGTTGGTAGGAGCTCTTCCACATCTTTGGGTATAGCAATCCTTTTCGTAATAATATTATTTATTACGGACTGTATATTGATGACTTGGTTCTTGTTTGGGAAGGGGACAGGGAGTCCATCAACAATTTTCATCAGTACTCACAAAGTAATAATTTGAATCTTTGTTTCACTATTGAATCAAGCACAGAATTTCTGAATTTTTTGGATGTAACTCTGAAACCACATGATAATATTATTGAGGTAGAACTATATCATAAACCCACATCAAGTAACAGCATTTTGAAGTATAATTCTTGTCATCTTCCTCATCTTTTAAGATCTATTCCTAAGAGTCAACGGAATTGTTCTAATCCAGCAGTATATGAACAAGAGGCAGCAAATGTAGTAGAAAGGCTACAATTGCGAGGTTACCCGAAGGAGGTTCTAAAACAGGCTAAAAAGGTTGTGTATGAGATACCTAGAATTAAACTTCTAAAATATAGGCAGGTAACAAAAAGGGACACACATTCATAATCTCCCATTTTTATTACATCATATAGAATGGAATATGGTAATATTTGTAATTTGATCAGACAGAACCTTTCCATACTTCAAAATGATGAGAATTTGAATGAAATTGTGAAGAACTGTTTCAAATTTGTCTCATGGAAAGCAAAAACAGAAACATATAATCTCCATCAATGTTACCTAAAGAAATATCTGGTACATGGTTGCAGAAAAGAAAGAAATGGTTGCTTTAAATGCAATGCTTCTAGATGTAAGACCTGTTCTCACATCATTCAGGGTAGTTCTTGTAGGTCTGAGGTACTTGACAAAGTATTTGATATTCGTTATTTTATAAATTGTAATAGCACCCATATGGAGTCCAGAACACCTATAGCCAAACATTTCAGATAGCAACATAATTCTGATAGTTAGTGATGTCGCAAAAAGTTCGCTGGCGAATAGTTCCCGGCGAACATAGCATTTTCGAATTTGCAGCGGACGGCGAACATATGCAATGTTCGGTCCATCCCCTATTCCTCATCATTAAGTAAACTTTGACCCTGTACCTCACAGTCAGAAGACACATTACAGCCAATCAGCAGCAGACCCTCCCTCCCACCTCCTGGACAGCATCCATTTTAGATTCATTTGGAAGCTGCATTCTTAGTGAGAGGAGGGACAGTATAGCTGCTGCTGATTTAATAGGGAAATTGATAGCTAGGCTAGTGTATTCAGTGTCCACTACAGTCCTGAAGGACTCATCTAATCTCTGCTGTAAGGACAGCACCCCAAAAAGCCCTTTTTAGGGCTAGAACATCAGTCTGCTTTTTTTTCCCTGTGTAATCTAATTGCAGTTGTCTACCTGCCAGCGTGTGTGTCAGGGTCACAGTGTATACTGTACCCACTTGCCCAGTGCCACCACTCATATCTGGTGTTACAGTAGTGTACATTTAAAAAAAACAACACTTTTATGACTGTGAAATAATAGCAGACAGCTGCCAGTACCCAAGATGGCCACCAATAAGGCAGATGGGGAGAGTTAGAGAGCTGTTGGGGGGGGATCAGGGAGGTTGGGGGCTAAGGGGGGATGCTACACCACAGAATATGTAAATTTGCTAAAAAAAAAAAAAAAAACCATTAAAAACCTTTTATTTTAGTACTGGCAGACTTTCTGCAAGTACTTAAGATGGCGGGGACAATTGTGGGGTGGGGGAGGGAAGGGAGCTGTTTGGGAGGGATCAGGGGGTCTGATGTGTCAGGTGGGAGGCTGATCTCTACACTAAAGCTAAAATTAACCCTGCAAGCTCCCTACAAACTACCTAATAAACCTCTTCACTGCTAGCCATAATACACGTGTGATGCGCAGCAGCATTTAGCGGCCTTCTAATTACCAGAAAGCAACGCCAAAGTCATATATGTCTGCTATTTCTGAACAAAGGGGATCCCAGAGAAGCATTTACAATCATTTGTGCCATAATTGCACAAGCTGTTTGTAAATAATTTTAGTGAGAAACCTAAAATTGCTAAAAAAAATTAAGTTTTTTTTAAATTTGATCGCACTTGGCGGTGAAATAGTGGCATGAAATATACCAAAATGGACCTAGATCAATACTTTGGGTTGTCTACTACACTACACTTAAGCTAAAATTAACTCTACAAGCTCCCTACGTGCTCCCTAATTAACCCCTTCACTGCTGGGCATAAAACACGTGTGGTGCGCAGTGGCATTTAGCAGCCTTCTAATTACCAAAAAGCAACGCCAAAGCCATATAAGTCTGCTATTTCTGAACAAAGGGGATCCAAGAGAAGCATTTACAACCATGTATGCCATAATTGCATAAATTGTTTGTAAATATTTTCTGTGAGAAACCTAAAGTTTGCGAAAAAGTAAACAATTTTTTTTTATTTGATCGCATTTAGCGGTGAAATGGTGGCATTAAATATACCAAAATGGGCCTAGATCAATACTTTGGGTTGTCTACTACACTACACTTAAGCTAAAATTAACTCTACAAGCTGCCTACATGCTCCCTAATTAACCCCTTCACTGCTGGGCATAAAACACGTGTGGTGCGCAGTGGCATTTAGCAGCCTTCTAATTACCAAAAAGTAACGCCAAAGCCATATAAGTCTGCTATTTCTGAACAAAGGGGATCCCAGAGAAGCATTTACAACCATTTATGCCATAATTGCATAAGTTATTTGTAAATAATTTCTATGAGAAACCTAAAGTTTGTGAAAAAGTAAACAATTGTTTTTTATTTGATCGCATTTGGCGGTGAAATGGTGGCATTAAATATACCAAAATGGGCCTAGATCAATACTTTGGGTTGTCTACTACACTACACTTAAGCTAAAATTAACTCTACAAGCTGCCTACATGCTCCCTAATTAACCCCTTCACTGCTGGGCATAAAACACGTGTGGTGCGCAGTGGCATTTAGCAGCCTTCTAATTACCAAAAAGCAACACCAAAGCCATATAAGTCTGCTATAATGGCATGTCTGGCACACAGTGTTGGGGCAAGGGTCTATCTGGTCAGGGCAGGTATATCACCTACACTGCGCACTGTGAAGCGGGCGTAACCCTTAAACTACCTGATCGATACAACATCATACCTGATGTTTTAAAGCACTGTTATTACAAACAATTTAGGAATGTTAGGTGATTTATGCCCTTTATGGATTAAAACCAGACTCTGCATCAACTATGTAATTTTCCATGGTAGTTTTGCCATGGATCCCCCTCCGGCATGCCACAGTCCAGGTGTTAGTCCCCTTGAAACAACTTTTCCATCACTATTGTGGCCAGAAAGAGTCCCTGTGGGGTTTAAAATTCACCTGCCTATTGAAGTCTATGGTGGTTCGCCCGGTTCGCGAACTTTTGCGGAAGTTCGCGTTTGCCGTTCGCGAACCCAAATTTTTATGTTCGCATCATCACTACTGATAGTACTTTACTTAAGGTACAGGGCATTGACTTTATACCTAGGCACCCTAGGGGTGGTAATAGGGAGAAGAAATTGGATGAAAGAGAGGTCTTTTGGATCCTCCACCTAAAAACTAGGGTGCCATTAAGGTCTAAATTCAAGAATGGATGTCAACATGTTTATTAAAAAATAATGCAAGTTATAAATATATTTTTTTATTTGATGTATATAATCATATTATTATTTTTTCAAATTAAAGAATTTGTAATTAATATGTACTTATAAAAACGTAAAAATATGCGTTTGTGAAAATATTTGTATCAAATTTGAGGCTTATCAAATCATGCAGGCTGTTTGTTATATTATGTTAAGGATCTTTAGGGGTTAATTTAACTATGTAATTGATGTTTTTCTATTGGATGTTAAAAACTACATATAGAGCACACCTACCCCTTATTCCCTATCAGTAAACAAGTGCCCCAGAGGCATGAAACGCGTATGATGTCACAGGGGGGTCTTGGTTCCCCTTGGTTTTCCTAGCAGTTTTTGTTTTTATCTGGGCTACCATCCATGTCTATGTTTTTAAACTCATTGTACTGAATAAAGGAGCTTTTGTACTCATCTATACTGGAGTGCCCGAAGACTTTCTTGTGTTTCCATATAATTTTGCTTAAACTATCCCTTTAAACAAAAATAACATTTAGCTCTGAACCTTATGGACCTATTTACTAACGGCCATGCAAACAAGGTTCTCTGCTTAGCCCAAAAGGGCAGCAGGCCCTGTACATCCGCTACCCTGATGTTTAATTACACACTTGCTTGACTTTGTAATGCTGCCCCCTTCTTTCATGCGACCAATCGTGCGACAGAAGGGCCTGTCAATCACTCTGAGCGAGCTTGTTCGGGGAGATGTCAATCCGCAACACCAGAGGTGATGGACATTATACGAAGCAGTGGTCTAATGACCCCTCTTCTTACATTGTCCTTAAAAGGGCTTAAAAGCACCGTACACTGCCTAGTACATAGAGCCCTAGTGGTTTTCTCCTTTGCAGAACTGGACATGCACTTTATACAAACATAATGATCATAGCTGGCCTTGTTGTCTCCCGTCTCAAATCCTTCAAATAAAACAAGCAGTGGGTGGAGTCTTGCTATTGGAAAACAATTGCAGCAAGCAGGATTTTTATTTGTTTTAAAATGTTTAGACTTGGCTGATATGCTATTCTATAACAAGATGTTTACCATCCCTTTAATGTTTTTCCTTTAACCCCCTAACGACCAAGGACGTGCCAGGAATGTTCTACAAAAAAAACACCCTTAACGACCAAGGACGTTCCTGGCACATCCTCTGCGGTTTAAAGCTCTTCCAGATGCTTCCAGGGTATTGCAGTGATGCCTCAATATTCAGGCATCTCTGCAATACACTTTTTACCCCACCGATGCAGAGCGAGCCACTTTGTGGCCCTCGCTGCATCGCCATCGATGGGGCAGATTGTTGGTGGGTGGGAGCTGCAGTAGGGAGGCAGGTGGGAGGCCCCTTGATGGTGACATCCATCTGTGATGTACCGGACCCCATTGGCAAGTGACACGGTTTGCGACATGGGGCATTTACCCGTTAAAACTTTGACTCAATGCAAAGGAGGCAGAGGGTGAGTGTCATCAAACGTGCTGGGGAAGGGATCTGGGAAGGGGATGGTGGGTAGGGTATTGAGGGGGGCAGCTACACTACAGAAAATATAATTTTGAATTTTTAAAAATAAAAAAACATATTTTTGGGGGCTAATTGGGTACTGGCAGACAGCAGCAAATAAGTGGGGGGAGGGTTAGAGAGCTGTATGGGGGGGGGGGATCAGGGAGGTTGGGGGCTAACGGGGGATCCTACACAGAAGAATACGTTTTTTTTTTGTTTTTTTTTAAAAAACAAAACAAAAAAAACTTTTATTTTAGTACTGGCAGACTTTCTGCCAGTACTTAAGATGGCGGGACAATTGTCGGGTGGGGGAGGGAAGAGAGCTGTTTGGGAGGGATCAGAGGGTGGGATGTGTCAGGTGGGATGCTGATCTCTACACTAAAGCTAAAATTAAGCCTGCAAGCTCCCTACACGCTGCCTAATTAACCCCTTCACTGCCGGGCATAATTCACGTGTGGTGTGCAGCAGCATTTAGCGGCTTTCTAATTACCAAAAAGCAAAGCCAAAGCGATATATGTCTGCTTTTTCTGAACAAAGGGGATCCCAGAGAAGCATTTACAACCATTTTTTCCATAATTGCACAAGCTGTTTGTAAATAATTTCTGTAAGAAACCTAAAATTTGTGAAAAAGTTTGTAAAAAAGTGAACTTTTTTTTATTTGATCGCTTTTGGCGGTGAAATGGTGGCATGAAATATAACAAAAAGGGCCTAGATCAATACTTTGGGTTGTCTACTACACTACACTAAAGCTAAAATTAACACTACAAGCTCGATAATTAACACCTTCACTGCTGGGCATAATACATGTGTGGTGCGCAGCGGCATTTAGCAGCCTTCTAATTACCAAAAAGCGACGCCAAAGCCATATATGTCTGCTATTTTTGAACAAAGGGGATCCCAGAGAAGCATTTACAACCATTTGTGCTATAATTGCACAAGCTGTTTGTGAATAATTTCAGTGAGAAGCCTAAGGTTTGTGAAAAAAAATAGTGAAAAAGTGAACGATTTTTTTAATTTGATCGCATTTGGTGGCATGAAATATACCAAAATGGGCCTAGATCAATACTTTGGGATGTCTTCTAAAAAAATATATACATGTCAAGGGATACTCAGGGATTCCTGAAAGATATCAGTGTTCCAATGTAACTAGCGCTAATTTTGAAAAAAAAAGTGGTTTAGAAATAACGAAGTGCTACTTGTATTTATTGCCCTATAACTTGCAAAAAAAGCGAAGAACATGTAAACATTGGGTATTTCTAAACTCAGGACAAAATTTAGAAACTATTTAGCATGGGTGTTTTATGGTGGTTGTAGATGTGTAACAGATTTTGGGGGTCAAAGTTAGGAAAAGTGTGTGTTTTTTTTTTAATTTTTTCCACATATTTTTTATAGTAAAATATAAGATATGATGAAAATAATTATATCTTTAGAAATTCCATTTAATGGCGAGAAAAACGGTATATAAAATGTGTGGGTACAGTAAATGAGTAAGAGGAAAATTACAGCTAAAAACAAACACCGCAGAAATGTAAAAATAGCCTTGGTCCCAAACGGAAAGAAAATGGAAAAGAAAAACGTGTCATCATTTCAAAAGTGAAATCTCTCAAAAAATGTAGCAAATTATTTTTTCTGCTGCCATTTCACTTCCTTCTCGAGCTTTGTAAAGCAATAGAACCCCATGAGATAGTTATCATGCAGACAAAAATCTTTTTGAACTCTTGACATATTAATGTGACAGAAGTGAAAGGTAAAAAAAAAGATTGATAGAAGAAATGTGTACACAGCACATAATAAAGTGAAAGCCTGTACCCTAAACAAAGAAATACAAATAACCAATGTTATTTTTTTGACCTTCCTTGCGACCTAAAGTAGTAATTCAGATCCCTAATGGTTTAACATTCTTCCTTTGTAATAAATGTAGCAAATATAATGATATATAAATCATGAAAGCAGATTACAAAGATTGGACCTTTCTATTTCCCAAGACAAGGAAACCTCTACTACTGCATTGGGTATATTGACAGAAAAGGTGTTTTATGATAGATTTAAAGGGACTGTCTACTCCAAAATTTGTATTGTTTAAAAAGATAGATTATCCCTTTATTACCCATTCTCCAGTTTTGCATAACCAACACTATTATATTAATACACTTTTTACCTCTGTGATTACCTGGCTTCTAAGCCTCTGCAGACTGCCCCCTTATTTCAGTTCTTTTGACAGACATGTATTTTAGCCAAAAAGTGCTGACTCTTAAATAATTCCATGGGAGTGAGCAAAATGTTATCAATATGACACATGAACTAGCAGTGTCTAACTGTCAAAAACTGTCAAAATGTACTGAGATAAGATGCAGTTCAATGGCTTAGAAACTAGCATATAAGCCTACCTAGGTTTAGCATTCAACAAAGAATACAATATATTCTTTTGTTGCTACAGTTTTACATGTAACTAATTCAATTATTGATCCTAGTAAATCAAAAGCTTATAACACAGCAATTTATGGTTTATTAATGATCAGAGACCTTGTGTTGCTGGTTGGCTGCTGGGGAAATATGTATTGAAACAAAAATAAAAAAGCAATTCAAAAGCTTTTGATTTCTAATCTTCAAAATTGATAAACAATAGTTTGATAAAATATGTACAGTAAGAATATATTAAAAAATACAGTTGGGATGAACATTTCTAGAATTAGCACACTAATATGTTTAAATACTTAAAGATACAGTCTACACCAAAATTGTTATTGTTTAAAAAGATAGATAACGCCAATTACTTCTCATTCCCTAGCTTTGCACAACCAACATTCTTATATAAATATATTTTATAACATTTAAACCTATAAATGTCT
Source organism: Bombina bombina (assembly GCF_027579735.1). Lineage (NCBI taxonomy): Eukaryota > Metazoa > Chordata > Amphibia > Anura > Bombinatoridae > Bombina > Bombina bombina. Next base: position 186,077,016 of record NC_069502.1, read on the forward strand.
GCCTGTTTCTAAAACACTACAGAGAGCCTCTTATCACATGCATTTTTATTAGCTTTTTACAACAATAGACTCATGTGTGCCATATAGAGAGCATTGTGCTCTCTCCCATGAAGTTGTGCATGACATAGCACTAATTGGCTAAAATGCAAGTCAATAGATAATAAATAAAAAGTCATGTGATCAGGGGGCTGTCAGAAGAGGCTTAGATACAAGGTCATCACAGACTTTAAAAGTATATTAATATAACCAAGTTGGCTGTGCAAAACTGGGGAATGGGTAATAAATGGATTATCTAACTTTATAAAAAATAACAATTTTGGAGTAGACTGTACCTTTAATTTACATTTAGAAGGTACTTTATTATTTAAAAAAAAAAAATAATGTATGCAAATGTTTTTTACATTTTTCAATCTTTAACATTGCGTGGTCTAGTAAATTTTTCAATCTGGGCTAGTAGAATTAACACTTGACTAGTAAACTATTGTGATATTTTTCCACCCCTGCATGTCATATACATATAATTTTTCATTTAAAGAGTGAAACAATGGATATTTTCAAAATCCTACAAACAGAGCAGTAAACTCACTATTTTAATTATTTTTTGTTAAAACATCTATTTTGCATATGCAGTTTCAATAGTAATAGCACCGCAAAGCACTCCAGATAAACTAAAACATATTTTGCAGTATGTCCATTTATTTGCGAATACATGTTATACATAAATAAAATTTACTTGGTATGCAAACAACATACACTAACCTTTCCTAATACCAGTTCCTCTCCTCCATTGCTATCCACCATGAACCCCCTTAGAATGTAAGCCTTCACAAGAGCTGACTACAACATTACTACTCTAGGCAGGGCCCTCTACACATCTGATCCCTATAATTGCTACCTTGTATACAGCCCATGTTTATAGCGCTGCGGAAACTGTTGGTGCTCTACAAATAACCAATAATAATATTATTAAGCACCCCAGTCCATTAGTTAAAGAGACAGTAAACACCAAAATGTTATTGTTTAAAAAGATAGATAATCCCTTTATTTACCATTCCCCAGTTTTGAATAACCAACACTCTTATATTAACACACTATTTACCTCTGTGATTACCTTGTATCTAAGTCTCTGCAGACTGCCCCCCATCTCAGTTCTTTTGACAGACTTGCATTTCAGGCAATTAGGGCTTACTCTTAAATAACTCCACGGGCGTGAGCACAATGTTATCTATAATTCACACGTGAACTAATGCCCTCTAGCTGTAAAAACTGTTAACTGCATTAAGATAAGAGGCAGCCTTCAAGGGCTTGAAAGTTAGCATATGAGCCTACCTAGAACTAGCTTTTAACTAAGAATACCAAGAGAACAAAGCAAATTTGATGATATAAGTAAATGGGAAAGTTGTTTAAAATTGCATGTCCTATCTGAATCATGAAAGTTTAATTTTGACTTTTTTGTCCCTTTAATAATTAGAATGTTATTATTATTGATAAGGCTTTCCTTCTTATAGAAAATAAGTGTAGTTCCATTGGTTGACGTTCAATATCAATTTATTTAAACCAGATACCACCCATTAATAATAATAATTCTCTTCAAGGGAAACTACAAAATACTTGGATAATTATACTTTGCCTAATAAAATAACCATTACTGGAAGTGATCCTAAAGTTTGAGGATCTACGGGAGCAAGTTAAATACAGGCTTTAATTTTTTTTATTTAACTGAGAAGGCCATCGCAAATAATACCCCTTTGGATCCACACATAGAAAGGAATGGATTTTTGGGTAATGCCAATTAATCTATTGCTATGGATTGAAGAATATTTATTTTTTATAGCTTAGATCTGAAACTTTTGGATTTCGCCTCCAATGAAGTGTCATCTGACTCAACAGGGCTTCTTTTTGGAGAAATTAAACTTCACAGATTAAATATTTATGAAACAACATTTTCTTCACCCTCTAACACTAAAACTACTGTCAAAAAGATTCACAATTATGCCTTTTGACGGGGCCAGGAAACTTGGTGGCAATTTTTCTATTATTTACGCAACATTTTCATTGTAAAGAAAAAGAACATACTATTTGCCCAGTCATTACCTTACGTACCTTGAATGCCTTTGCACGCTATCATCATTTCAAATTAGAAGGAATTCACATTTTCATAGATTGTCTTTTAGATTGCGATTTGTTAGTTCAACTCAGAGATGCTTGTATAACTGTTCCTATCCATCAGTACTTCAGGCATTATCTCTGGAATAATATTCTTTGACAATTCACTTGCCTCTCTTTCCATTTATCCTCAGCTACCTAAATATACGTAAAGATTCTAAAACCAGCTGTTGCCTGGCTTAGACTCACAATTCACCTCATAATTTACTTGGATCACATCCTTATCACCAACTAGGAAAATACTATTTTCTCGCATTTCCAACTCAATATAAACTTTTTAAAGAATCTAGGTTTCTTTATTAACAGGGAAAAAACTCTTGCCTTATCCCCACTCAAGGTTAGATTACGAGTAGAGCATTATTTGTCACTGAACTCATGTGTTAACTCCGCTAGAAGTAAGCTTTTTGTGCATGTTGGGTAGCGCACGTACAAGTTGAAAGTAAAAAAGTTTTCTCACAAACGCTAAACTGAGGGGTGCACAGAATATCGTGACTGCATTAACATATCCCCCATAGACTTCAATAGAGCGTAAAAAGTGGAAAAAAACTAACACCCAAAAAGTCTTGAAAACCTGATAGGGTTTTTTATACAGATATTTATTTTTATATATATATATATATATATATATATATATATATATATATATATATATACCCCGTATTGTTCCGCATATAGGCCGCACTTTTTTCCCTTGATTTTGACCTTTAAAGTTGCAGTGCGGCCTATATGCGGGGCGCGGCCTATATTCGGCATTTTTTCTTGTTTTTTTTTTTATTTTGCTTAAACCTGCCTTTTATAGTAATAACCGGGTAAGGAATGTACCGGTAACTTATACAGTGGTATGGGTATGCAGTAATATGGTAGCCCTATATGTTAGAGTGATCCCTGAGCGAGTAACTACGGACTCTGCATGCCTTTGCGTTCAGACACAGCTCCTACTTTGATGTCATCATCATCTACAGCCACATCTGCCGCTCCGTCCCTGCAGACTGCAACGTCTGTGAAAGAAGCATTTAGCAACGTCTTTGGTTCACTCCTAGAAGACTGCTAATGCTTAGTCGCAGGTATTGGTAACATTAGCAGTCTTCTAGGAGTGAACCGAAGACGTTGCTAAATGCTTCTTTCACAGGCGTTGCAGTCTGCAGGGACGGAGCGGCAGATGTGGCTGTAGATGATGATGTCATCACAGTAGGAGCTGTGTGCTGAACGGAATGGCATGCAGAGTCCGTGGTTGATACAAGTACCCATGCAGAGTCCGTGGTTGATACAAGTACCGGTACAAGGAGGATGCTTATACCGGTAGGGTGATTATAGGAATGTGCCTTATGGGTATTGCAGTGTGGGTAGGGAGGAAGTGGGCAGAGCACAGGATGTCCCATGTTAGTCAGTTTTGCCTGTGATAATTTCAAATGTGAAAAAGCCTTTAATTAGCCATTATAGCTTTAATGCCTGAATAAAGTTTTTTTTTTTCACATTTGAAATTACCATACTAAGGAGTTCAGCATCTTTCCTTTGTTTTATTTTATACTCTTGAGTCTTGGGGAAGTGGAAAAGGATCCCCCTGGGAGCTGGCACCCTACATTGGGACTCTGCTGGTCTCACTTGCAAACATTGCAGCTTTAAAATTTAATTTCTTTAAAATGGCACCAAACTTTAAGGGTGCGGCCTATATTCAGGTGCGGCCTATATGCGGAACAATACGGTATATATATATATATATATATATATATATATATATACAGTATATGTATATACTGTATGTATTTGAATCCATAGAACTAATTCTGCATTGCCTCACAGCTCAGAAATCGGTTGCTGTACAGGGTATAGCGGTCATCTTTAAGGGCTTAGCGACACTTGACAGAATCCATTGTCAAGGGGTTAGACCACTATAATTAGAATCAGCATATGTTAATGTCTTTGTGGCAATTAATATATATTGTTTTACTTTTACAGATCATTAATATTTTTATTATTTATCTACACCTAGATTACAAGTTGTGCATTCATCTTTTAACGCTGAAAACATGGTAATTTCAGCGTTAAAACAGCACTGCAGCCATTACAAGTCTTGTTGGTATAGCTATACCGCAAGCCTTTTAGCCTGTAATGCAACGTCAGTCCTGCACACATACAAATTACATTTTTTCATGGGACTTCCATAGCACAGCCATTACTAGTTTTGCAGTGAGGCTAAAAAGCTTGCGTTACACCCTGTAACTACAAGATCCGTACCGCCATCTGAGAGCAGTAGTTATGAGTTTTACGCAACAAAACTGTTACATAAAACTCATAACTAAACTCTTACAAACTACACTAAACACCCACAAACTACCTATTAACCCCTAAACCGAGGCCCTCCCGCATCGCAAACACTATATAAAAGATATCAACCCCTAATCTGCCGCTCCCGACATTGCTGCCAGTGCCACTAATAAAATTTATTAACCCCTATTCTGCCACTCCCCGACATTGTCATCACTATAATAAGTTATTAACCCCTAAACCACCGCCCTCCCGCACCGTAAAACACTATTTAAATATTATTAACCCCTAATCTGCCGTCTGTCCACATCGCCCCCCACTATACTAAAGTTATTAACCCCTAATATCAGCTGCCACTATAATAAACCTATTAACCCCTAAACCGCAAGCCCCCAAAACGAAATATACTAAATAAACCTATTAACCCCTAAACCAAAAGCAACCCACATCGCAATATACTAATTTAAACTAGTAACCTCTAAACCTAATGCCCCCCTAACTTTATATTAAAATTACAATTTCCCTATCTTAAATTAAATCAAAACTTACCTGTCAAATTAAAAAAACTAATTTTAAACTAACAATTAAACTACTATAACTATTAAACTAAAATTAAACTAACTACCAATTAAATAAACTATATTAAAAATTAAAAAAATCCTAACACTACTCTAAAAATTATAAAGTATCTAATTACAAAAAATAAAAAAATACTAAACTACAAAAAATAACAAACACAAAATTATGAAAAATAACAAACAAAATGATCAAAAATAAAAAAGAATTACACCTAATCTAATAGCCCTATAAAATTAACCCCCCCCCAAAAAAAGCACAGCTTACAATAAACTACCAATAGCCCTTAAAAGGGCCTTTTGTAGGGCATTGCCCTAAATTAAATAGCTCTTTTACCTGTAAAAAAAATACAAAGACACAAAGACCCCCCAACAGTAAAACCCACCACCCAACCAACCCCCCAAAATAAAAAAACCTAACTCTAACAAAAAGCTACCCATTGCCCTGAAAAGGGAATTTGTTTGGGCATTGCCCTTAAAGGGGCATTTAGCTCTTTTGCATTGCCCTGAAAAGGGCATTTAGCTCCTTAAAGAATAGCCCAAACCCTAAACTAAAAAAAAACCCTACCCTAAAAACCTTAAAAAAACCTAATTCTAACCCCTCTTTAGGTACTCACAGTTGATGAAGTCCCGCTTGAAGGATCTTCATCCTGGGCGGCTCCATCTTCATCCAGGCAGGTCCATCTTCATCCAGGCAGCTCCATCTTCATCCAGGTGGTATCTTCTATCTTCATCCTGGCGGCGTCTTATATCTTCATCCCTTTCCTTTATGTATTTAGATTTTTTAGCATTAATCAGTTTTATTCTGTACCCCCTACTTAAGTACATATTAAAGCTAATAATAATAATAATAATTATAAAGCTACCGCATAAAAAGGGTTTATTATTTACCACATAACCTGAGGTTTTAGACATAAGGTCATATTTGTGACTTTCTGCATTTGTACTTCAGTAATAGCTCTGAAACATCTGCAGTTCCTACTTTATATAAGACAAATGTCTAAATTACTAATTTAACCAGTCATTATTAGTCTTTAGAAGGCATTTCCCAAACCAATGCTGACAAAATATAAGCAGTCGGTGATAAAGGAGGACAGTGTCAAAAATGTATTGTATCTGATGACTCCTTGTTTGTTTGTTTGCAATTAATTATTCTTACATTCCATGACATGCCTGCAATTATCCCTATACTGTCCTCACTACTGATAGCTAGACAGCTAGTTAACAAAACAGGCAGAAATAGCCTTGTGTTTATTCCAAACTGATTTTACTTCTGTGTTCTTATTTTGTAAAACTGCAATACAATCAGATAAATAGAAATGGCAATATGTACTTACACGTGGTGCTTGCAATACATACAATAATACATATTCCGAATACAGAGGGCTTACATTTAAATCTTACAGCAAAATAACAATGCAATTCAAATGTACAACGAACTCTTCACAAACAATAAATAACTTACAGGCATATGTATATCTAGAGGCAAATATGAAGAGCTGATTTCCATGCTTCTTGAAGCTAAGATGGCTGCTGGGAAACTGAAACTAAAAACTTTTCATTGACAAATTGTGAACTTTATTAACAAAAGGCAGGACACTTCCTGATTCATTCTTGAGAGGAACTAAGCTGTAATTACAAAATAAAACCACCAGATGTCATCAACATAATAACCATATAATAGACAGAACACTCCCGCCTGGTATAAACATATACCACTATTGCATGATCTATAAATTATTATTAATTTCAATCAGATAACTCTTTACTTTGAAAAAGAACAATCAAATCTGACACAGGTCTGAGATATACTTTAGCAGTCCCTTGTTTAATGATTTTGACCTCTACTTTGTCAATTTTATCATTATCACTAGGAATGGCTTTTACAATAAGACCCATTGGCCATTCATTGCGCTTTACTTGAGAGTCTTTCAATTATACAAGATCTCCTTCTTGAACATTTGGTTTCTCCTCTTTCCACTTTCTTCTTGTTTGGATTGATGACAGGTACTCTTGCTTCCAATGTTTCCAAAAAGTATCAGCAAGATTCTGAACTTGCTTCCACTGGCACTTGTAAAGTTCCTTCAAGGGGAACTCACCAGGTGGAACTGATGTTGTACAAGCCTTTTGAGTCAAGAGCATTGCTGGTGTAAGAATTTCAGGTCTCTCATGGTTTTTTGAAATAGAAACCAATGGTCTAGCGTTCATTATAGCTGTAACTTCAGCCATCAATGTAGTACGCACTTCATGGGACAGTCGAGTATTTTTGCTTTGCATCAACATTGAGTCTAGAATACGTCTAGCCACACCAATCATTCTCTCCCACACTCCTCCCATATGAGATGAGTGGGGGGCATTGAAAGTCAAGGTGCATCCCTGATCCAGTAGGTAGTTTTGAATCTCGGGATCCTCTGAGTTAATTTGTAGTTCCTTACAGGCTCCTACAAAGTTTGTCCCTTTGTCAGATCTGAATTGCTTAACTGGTCCACGAAGGGAAAGAAATCTTCTCAGAGCATTAAAGCTTGAAGATGACATAGATTCAATCAGCTCCAAATGAACTGCTCTAGTGCCTAAACAAGTGAACGTCACAACCATCTCTTACTCTCTGCAGAGTGTCCTCTAGTATAGCGAGATACTACATTCCAAGGACCAAAAACATCAAGCCCTACATGTGAGAATGGAGGAGCTACAGTAAGTCTGTCTGTCGGGAGATCTGACATTTTCTGTTCCTGCAGCCTTCCTTTCAGCTTCTTACAGGTGACACACTTGTGAACAACACTGGAAATTAGTTTTTTAGCTCTAATGATCCACAAACCTGCTGAATGTAGAGCACCTTCAGTGAAATGACAACCTTGATGTGCTACCTTTTCATGATAATGTTTAACTAAGAGTGTAGCTATGTGATGGTTGGCAGGAATAATAAGAGGATGTTTCTCATTTTCAGTCATATCTGCATTAAGCAAACGCCCTCCTACTCTAATCAATCCATCTTTGTCAATTATAGGATTCAAACATTTGATCGGGCTTTGATCAAGGACTTTCTTTTATTTTAATAAAGACCTTTTCTCTACAGAAAACAACTCTTGTTGGATACATTTGATAATCACTGTTTCAGCTTGCAAGACATCTAATGAATGGCATAACCCTTTGCAGCAATGCCAGCCTGTACATGACTCCTTTTGAGTGCTGCTAGAAAATTACTTGACAATGTGAATAAGTGTTGCTATACCTCTCCAAGGGACTTCCACTTTGAGAATCTGAGAAATCTATGTGAGCCTAACTGGTGTTCATACACTTCAGTTATTAAAGCTGTCACTTCAGGTCTGATCTCACTGTCAGAATCTGGTTCAATGAGGTCAAATACTTTAGCTTCAGATTGATCACTTGTATCTGCCTGATGTAAGAAATCTGGGCCTGAGAACCAGTTGGTATGTTTTAGGTGAGCTGCCTGAATTGGTCTTGTACCATGATCTGCTGGATTCTGACTGGTGTTAATATAATTCCACTGATCTGGATTATTAGATTTTCTAACACAAATTATTCTGTTTGAGACATATACATGAAATCTCCTACAAGTATTGTGAATTTTACCTAACACAATTTTGCTGTCAGTGTAATATTTAACTGCATAAAGTTCAATGTCCATTTCTTCAGTAATAAGTTCAGCTAGCTCAACTGACACAACAGCTGCACATAATTCTAGACGTGGCACTGTATGGGTTGGTCTTGGAGCTAGTTTAGATTTGCCCATAATAAAGCCTACATGATATTGACCACTGCTGTCTATGACTCTGAGATATTCCACAGCTGCTATCGCTACAGTAGAAGCATCAGAAAAAACACATACCTCTTTTCTCACTGTGGACTTTAGTGACACCGGCACATAGGGTCTAGGAATACTGAGATCTTCAAGATGGATCAGGTCTTCTGTCCATGCTCTCCATTGAGCTTCTCTATCTGGTAAGAGTGGGAAATCCCAGTCACATTGGTCTGTTGAGAGTTCTCTGACTAAAGATTTACCTTGCATAGTAATTGGAGATGCAATCCCAAGTGGGTCATAAAGACTATTTACAGTAGCCAGGATACCTCTCTGTGTGAATGGTTTTACCTCTTTAGACACTTGAAAAGTGAAACTATCGGTCTGTAAGCTCCAACTCACTCCTAAGCTCCTTTGGCGGGGTAGAGGATCAACACTTTAGATCTTTAGATCTTTAGCTCTGTCATCTGCAGGAAATGCTTCTATTACTGGACTGCTGTTGGATGCCACTTTGTGTAGCTTGAAATTCAATCCTGCGAGCATGTCCTTAGCCCTCTGCAGAAGACTGACTGCTTCAGCTTCAGTAGGCACAGACGCGAGTCCATCATCTACATACAATGTCCTCAAGATAAACTGTTCTACATCTTCACCATACTCACTTTTTCCTTGCTTTGCTACTTGTCTTAGACCATAAATGGCTATGGCTGGAGAAGGGCTGTTTCCAAAGACATGTAACTTCATCCTGAACTCTGTTATTTCTTTGTTAAAGTCATTGTCACGAAACCAAAGAAATCTCAAATAGTTATGGTGATCTTCTCTAACCATGAAACAGTAAAACATTTGTTGTACATCAGTGGTAATTGCAACTTGCTCTTTACGGAAACGTAAAAGGACGCCTAGTAGTGTATTATTTAAATCAGGCCCACTGAGTGTGTCATTCAGTGAGATGCCTTCAAACTGAGCACTTGAGTCAAAAACTACTCTGATCTGTCCTGGCTTCTGAGGGTGATAGACACCAAATATTGGTAGGTACCAACACTCCTCACCTGGTCCCAATGGTGAGGCAGGTTCTGCTTGGTCATGGTCAAAGATCTTTTGCATAAAGTTAACAAAATGTTCCTTCATTTCAGGTTTTTTCACAAAGGAACGCTGTAGAGCAAGGAGTCTTTTCTGGGCTTGCTCTATGTTGTTTGGTAGTCTAAGACGAGGTAAGCAAAATGGTAGGGGTGCTACCCAGTAATTTGCTTCATCGATAAGCATCTCTTTTTCAACTACATCAAGGAACATACCATCTTGAATAGACATAGCAGGTTTGTCATTATTTGGAGTAATAACAAACACATTATCATCTAAACTGTCCACATTGAGAGTTGCATTTCCTAAATAACACAATGAGGGGGTGTATAGCTGTTGTTTACAAGCATTAAAAGTCTCTTTTACCTGTATATAGCTAGTGCATGGGCTGAACAGAGAAGTGCATCCACTAGGCAGCACATTTGTCTTGAAAGAGTTCACATCTGCTGGTCTATGAGCTCCTCCTAAGCATACTTCCCTAACTATGACCCAACCTAAGTCTAAATGTTGTGCATAAGGACTGTTATGAGGCCCATTAATCTGCTCACGTACTCTGTGCACCTTCAGAATATATCTTCCTAACAAGAGAAGTATTTGTGTGTTAGGGTCAAGTGCTGGGATCTTGTCTGTTAAGGATTTCAGATGAGGGAAATGCTGTGTAATCTCAGGTGTTGGAATTTCTGACCTGTCATCAGGTATAATGTCACATTCAATGAGTGTGGGAAGTTTTATGTGTGTTTTCCCATCAATAGACTGAACAGTGAAGTTGGATACCCTACGCCCTGATTTCTCTGTAATGTCTGAGCATGTTCTTAGAGTGTAGGAAAATGTTTCACCACTAATGTTAAACACATTAAAAAACTCTGATTTGGCTAAAGAATGGTTACTTTGATCATCTAACACTGCATACATCTTTACAGAACAGTCAGGTTTATTAGAGGGATATACAGCCACTAAACAAATCTTGGAACATGATCTGGGCCTTGTCCCTTTCCCGCATACCTCTGAACACTTGGATATGACAGTGGGTGGGGTAGCTTCTTCTTGCTCCCTGCCTTGCTCTTTCTTAGGTAAAGGAGTCTCTACTACCCAGGGAGCCTGACCTGGATGCAAAGCTGAAGTATGCTGGTCAATGTTGCATTCTCTGCATCGTAAGTTATTTTTGCAGTCTTTGGCAATGTGTCTGGTGGATGTACAACATCTAAAGCAGATAGAATTCTCCTTCAGGTAAGCTTTACGTTCATCAATGTGCTTGCTTCTGAACCCACGACACTTTGACAGTGAGTGTGGTTTATTATGAATTGGACATGGACTGTCTGATTCCATGGATTTCCTTGCAGGGCTGTTCACTTGTGGAGTTGCATTAGTAGCTGACACTTCTGTCTTTATTACTGACACTGTTGGTCTGTTACTATACCTTGGTCCCATCTTCTCTGTATTTACTGGAACTTGGTTGCTGCATGTTGAGAATATGAAGCTTGGATCATTTCTGGTCTTTGCTTGGTTGACAATAAATCTGATGAAGAAACTGAATGGTGGAAATGAGACATGATGGTCTTCTTTGTACTTGGAACCTTGAAAAATCCACTTTTTTTCATGTAATTAGCAAGAGTCCATGAGCTAGTGACGTATGGGATATACTTTCCTACCAGGTGGGGCAAAGTTTCCCAAACCTCAAAATGCCTATAAATACACCCCTCACCACACCCACAAATCAGTTTTACAAACTTTGCCTCCCATGGAGGTGGTGAAGTAAGTTTGTGCTAGATTCTACGTTGATATGCGCTTCGCAGCAGGCTGGAGCCCGGTTTTCCTCTCAGTGTGCAGTGAATGTCAGAGGGATGTGAGGAGAGTATTGCCTATTTGAATTCAATGGTCTCCTTCTACGGGATCTTTTTCATAGGTTCTCTGTTATCGGTCGTAGAGATTCATCTCTTACCTCCCTTTTCAGATCGACGATATACTCTTATATACCATTACCTCTACTGATTCTCGTTTCAGTACTGGTTTGGCTTTCTACTACATGTAGATGAGTGTTCTGGGGTAAGTAAATCTTATTTTTTGTGACACTCTAAGCTATGGTTGGGCACGTTTATGTTAAAGTTCTAAATATATGTGTTTAAACATTTATTTGCCTTGATTCAGGATGATCAATATTCCTTATTTCAGACAGACAGTTTCATTATTTGGGATAATGCATATGAATTATCAATTTTTTTCTTACCTTTAAATTGACTTTTTTCTCTGTGGGCTGAAAATGCTTCATTTTATTGCGTCATTCTTGGCGCAGACTTTTTTGGCGCAAAAATTTTCTTTGTCATTTCCGGCGTCATACTTGTCGCCGGAAGTTTGTTCGTGATTGCGTCATTTTTTTGACGTTTTGCGCCAAAAATGTCGGCGTCACCGGATGTGGCGTCATTCTCGGTGCCAAAAGCATTTAGGCGCCAATAATGTGGGCGTCTTTTTTGGCGCTAAAAAATGTGGGCGTCATTTTTGTCTCCACCTTTTTTTCCCATTATTTAAGTCTCATTTTTCTTTTGCTTCTGGTTACTAGAGGCTTGTTCATTGGCATTTTTTCCCATTCCTGAAACTGTCATTTAAGGAATTTGATAGATTTTGCTTTATATGTTGTTTTTTCTCTTACATATTGCAAGATGTCTCAGATTGACCCTGGATCAGAAGCTACTTCTGGAAAATCGCTGCCTGATGCTGGTTCTACCAAAGTTAAGTGCATTTGTTGTAAACTTGTGGTATCTGTTCCTCCGGCTGTAGTTTGTGATGAATGTCATGATAAACTTGCTAATGCAGATTCAATTTCCATTAGTAATATTCCATTACCTGTTGTTGTTCCATCAACATCTAATACTCAGGATGTTCTTGTTAATATAAGAGATTTTGTTTCTAAATCTATTAGGAAGGCTATGTCTGTTATTCCTCCTTCCAGTAAGCATAAAAAGTCTTTTAAAACTTCTCATTTCTCAGATGAATTTTTAAATGAACATCATCATTCTGATTTGTCTGTTTCTGATGAGGATTTTTCTGGTTCAGAGGATTCTGTCTCAGATATTGACACTGATAAATCTTCATATTTATTTAAAATGGAATTTATTCATTCTTTACTTAAAGAAGTTTTAATCGCTTTAGAAATTGAGGATTCTAGTCCTCTTGATACTGAATCTAATAAGCATTTAAATTCGTTTTTTAAACCTCCTGTAGTTATTCCGGAAGTTTTTCCTGTCCCTGATGCTATTTCTGAAGTAATTTCTAGGGAATGGAATAATCTGGGTAATTCTTTTACTCCTTCTAAGAGATTTAAAAAATTGTATCCTGTTCCATCTGACAGATTAGAGTTTTGGGACAAAATCCCTAAAGTTGATGGGGCTATCTCTACTCTTGCTAAGCGTACTACTATTCCTACGGCAGATAGTACTTCCTTTAAGGATCCTTTAGATAGGAAGATTGATTCCTTTCTAAGGAAAGCTTATTTATGTTCAGGTAATCTTCTTAGGCCTGCTATTTCTTTGGCTAATGTTGCTGCAGCGTCCACTTTTTGGTTGGAGGCTTTGGCACAACAAGTGTCAGATCATAATTCTCATAGAATTGTTAAACTTCTTCAACATGCTAATAACTTTATTTGTGATGCCATCTTTGATATCATCAGAGTTGATGTCAGGTATATGTCTTTAGCTATTCTAGCTAGAAGAGCTTTATGGCTTAAAACTTGGAATGCTGATATGTCTTCTAAGTCAACTTTGCTTTCCCTTTCTTTCCAAGGTAATAAATTGTTTGGTTCTCAGTTGGATTCTATTATTTCAACTGTTACTGGGGGGAAAGGAACTTTTTTACCCCAGGATAAAAAATCTAAAGGTAAATTTAGTGCTGCTAATCGTTTTCGTTCCTTTTGTCAGAATAAGGAACAGAAGCCTGATCCTTCCCCTAAAGGAACGGTTTCTGTTTGGAAACCGTCTCCAGTCTGGAATAAATCCAAGCCTTTTAGAAAGCCAAAGCCAGCTCCCAAGTCCACATGAAGGTGCGGCCCTCATTCCAGCGCAGCTGGTAGGGGGCAGATTACGATTTTTCAAAGAAATTTGGGTCAAATCTATTCACAGTCTTTGGATTCAGAACATTGTTTCACAAGGATACAGAATAGGTTTCAAGGTAAGGCCACCTGCAAGAAGATTTTTTTCTTTCTCGCATTCCAATAAATCCAGTGAAGGCTCAGGCATTTCTGAAATGTGTTTCAGATCTAGAGTTGGCTGGAGTAATTGTGCCAGTTCCAGTTCTGGAACAGGGGCTGGGGTTTTACTCAAATCTATTCATTGTACCAAAGAAGGAGAATTCCTTCAGACCAGTTCTGGATTTAAAAATATTGAATCGTTATGTAAGGATACCAACATTCAAAATGGTAACTATAAGGACTATTCTGCCTTTTGTTCAGCAACGACATTATATGTCCACAATAGATTTGCAGGATGCATATCTGCATATTCCGATTCATCCAGATCACTTTCAGTTTCTGAGATTCTCTTTTCTAGACAAGCATTACCAATTTGTGGCTCTGCCGTTCGGCCTAGCAACGGCTCCGAGGATTTTTTCAAAAGTTCTCGGTTCCCTTCTATCTGTAATCAGAGAACAGGGTATTGTGGTATTTCCTTATTTGGACGATATCTTGGTAATTGCTCAGTCTTCACATTTAGCAGAATCTCATACGAATCGACTTGCGTCGTTTCTTCAAGAACATGGTTGGAGGATCAATTTACCAAAGAGTTCATTGATTCCTCAGACAAGGGTAACCTTTTTAGGTTTCCAAATAGATTCAGTGTCCATGACTTTGTCTCTGACGGACAAGAGACGTCTGAAATTGATTTCAGCCTGTCGAAACCTTCGGTTTCAATCATTCCCTTCGGTAGCCTTATGCATGGAAATTCTAGGTCTTATGACTGCTGCATCGGACGCGATCCCCTTTGCTCGTTTTCACATGCGACCTCTTCAGCTCTGTATGCTGAACCAGTGGTGCAGGGATTATACAAAGATATCACAGTTAATATCTTTAAATCCGATTGTACGACACTCTCTGACGTGGTGGACAGATCACCATCATTTAATTCAAGGGGCTTCTTTTGTTCTTCCAACCTGGACTGTGATCTCAACAGATGCGAGTTTGACAGGTTGGCGAGCGGTATGGGGGTCTCTGACAGCGCAGGGGGTTTGGGAATCTCAGGAGGCGAGATTACCAATCAACATTTTGGAACTCCGTGCGATTTTCAGAGCTCTTCTTCTTCCAAGAGTGATTTCCAAGATTCTAAAGGAGCGTTCGTTTGTACTGCTGGTGGCTCCAGCATGGCCTCACAGGTTTTGGTATGCGGATCTTGTTCGGAGGATTTTTTCAAAAGTTCTCGGTTCCCTTCTATCTGTAATCAGAGAACAGGGTATTGTGGTATTTCCTTATTTGGACGATATCTTGGTACTTGCTCAGTCTTCACATTTAGCAGAATCTCATACGAATCGACTTGCGTCGTTTCTTCAAGAACATGGTTGGAGGATCAATTTACCAAAGAGTTAATTGATTCCTCAGACAAGGGTAACCTTTTTAGGTTTCCAAATAGATTCAGTGTCCATGACTTTGTCTCTGACGGACAAGAGACGTCTGAAATTGATTTCAGTCTGTCGAAACCTTCGGTTTCAATCATTCCCTTCGGTAGCCTTATGCATGGAAATTCTAGGTCTTATGACTGCTGCATCGGACGCGATCCCCTTTGCTCGTTTTCACATGCGACCTCTTCAGCTCTGTATGCTGAACCAGTGGTGCAGGGATTATACAAAGATATCACAGTTAATATCTTTAAATCCGATTGTACGACACTCTCTGACGTGGTGGACAGATCACCATCATTTAATTCAAGGGGCTTCTTTTGTTCTTCCAACCTGGACTGTGATCTCAACAGATGCGAGTTTGACAGGTTGGCGAGCGGTATGGGGGTCTCTGACAGCGCAGGGGGTTTGGGAATCTCAGGAGGCGAGATTACCAATCAACATTTTGGAACTCTGTGCGATTTTCAGAGCTCTTCAGTCGTGGCCTCTTCTAAAGAGAGAATCGTTCATTTGTTTTCAGACGGACAATGTCACCACCGTGGCATATATCAATCATCAAGGGGGGACCCACAGTCCTCTGGCTATGAAAGAAGTATCTCGAATACTTGTATGGGCGGAATCCAGCTCCTGTCTAATTTCTGCGGTTCACATCCCAGGTATAGACAATTGGGAAGTGGATTATCTCAGTCTCCAGACGTTGCATCCGGGCGAATGGTCTCTTCACCCAGAGGTATTTCTTCAGATTGTTCAAATCTGGGGTCTTCCAGAAATAGATCTGATGACTTCTCATCTAAACAAGAAACTTCCCAGGTATCTGTCCAGATCCAGGGATCCTCAGGCGGAGGCAGTGGATGCATTATCGCTTCCTTGGAAGTATCACCCTGCCTATATCTTTCCGCCTCTAGTTCTTCTTCCAAGAGTGATTTCCAAGATTCTAAAGGAGCGTTCGTTTGTACTGCTGGTGGCTCCAGCATGGCCTTACAGGTTTTGGTATGCGGATCTTGTTCGGAAGGCCAGTTGCCTACCTTGGACTCTTCTGTTAAGTCCAGACCTTCTATCTCAAGGCCCATTTTTCCATCAGGATCTCAAATCATTAAATTTGAAGGTATGGAGATTGAACGCTTGATTCTTAGTCATAGAGGTTTCTCTGACTCTGTAATTAATACTATGTTACAGGCTCGTAAATCTGTGTCTAGGAAGATATATTATCGAGTCTGGAAGACTTACATTTCTTGGTGTTCTTCTCATCAATTTTCCTGGCATTCTTTTAGAATTCCTAGAATTTTACAGTTTCTTCAGGATGGTCTGGATAAAGGTTTGTCTGCCAGTTCCTTGAAAGGACAAATTTCTGCTCTTTCTGTGCTGTTTCAAAGAAAGATTGCTAATCTTCCTGATATTCATTGTTTTGTACAGGCTTTGGTTCGTATCAAACCTGTCATTAAGTCAATTTCTCTTCCTTGGAGTTTGAATTTGGTTCTGGGAGCTCTACAAGCTCCTCCTTTTGAACGTATGCATTCTCTAGATATTAAATTACTTTCTTGGAAAGTTTTGTTTCTTTTGGCCATCTCTTCTGCTAGAAGAGTTTCTGAGTTATCTGCTCTTTCTTGTGAATCTCCTTTTCTGATTTTTCATCAGGATAAGGCAGTGTTGCGGACTTCATTTAAATTTTTACCTAAGGTTGTGAATTCTATCAACATTAGTAGAGAGATTGTGGTTCCTTCATTGTGTCCTAATCCTAAGAATTCTAAGGAAAGATCATTACATTCTTTGGATGTAGTAAGAGCTTTGAAATATTATGTTGAAGCTACTAAGGATTTCCGAAAGACTTCTAGTTTATTTGTTATCTTTTCTGGTTCTAGGAAAGGTCAGAAGGCTTCTGCCATTTCTTTGGCGTCTTGGTTAAAGTCTTTGATTCATCATGCTTATGTTGAGTCGGGTAGAACTCCACCTCAAAGGATTACAGCTCATTCAACTAGGTCAGTTTCTACTTCCTGGGCATTTAGGAATGAAGCTTCGGTTGATCAGATTTGCAAAGCAGCAACCTGGTCTTCTTTGCATACTTTTACTAAATTCTACCATTTTGATGTGTTTTCTTCTTCTGAAGCAGTTTTTGGTAGAAAAGTACTTCAGGCAGCTGTTTCAGTTTGATTCTTCTGCTTATAATTTCAGGGGTTTTTTTCATTCTAAGATTTAAACTTTGTTTGGGGTGTGGATTATTTTTCAGCGGAATTGGCTGTCTTTATTTTATCCCTCCCTCTCTAGTGACTCTTGCGTGGAAGTTCCACATCTTGGGTATTTATTATCCCATACGTCACTAGCTCATGGACTCTTGCTAATTACATGAAAGAAAACATAATTTATGTAAGAACTTACCTGATAAATTCATTTCTTTCATATTAGCAAGAGTCCATGAGACTCACCCTTTTTTGTGGTGATTTTGATTTTTTTGTATAAAGCACAACTATTCCAATTCCTTATTTTTTATGCTTTCGCACTTTTTTTCTTATCACCCCACTTCTTGGCTATTCGTTAAACTCATTTGTGGTTGTGGTGAGGGGTGTATTTATAGGCATTTTGAGGTTTGGGAAACTTTGCCCCTCCTGGTAGGAATGTATATCCCATACGTCACTAGCTCATGGACTCTTGCTAATATGAAAGAAATTAATTTATCAGGTAAGTTCTTACATAAATTATGTTTTCTTGCAGGCTATATGGCAGTTTTTCAATAATTGGTTTGATGCCACGAGCTGTGTCTAGGTATGCCAGTCCTGGCAAAAAGCCTCCTGTCTTAGCTGCATTCACCTCCAACAACATGTCACCAAGTTCTCTTAACTTTACATTGTCTTTGTTTGAGATTTTGGGGAAGTTTTCTAGCTTCTTTAACAGTGCATTCTCAATAGATTCAGGGCTGCCATAACATTCCTCTAGTCTCTGCCATACCATTTTAACTCCATCAATTGGGTTCCATGCCCAGTAGTTCCCTGGTCGATAATCAAATGCCAGTAGCCCTGTACTCACTAACTCTCGACGAAATAGGTGCTTTGCTAGGTCAGTAGCCTCTGAAGTTCCTAATGAATTATTTCTGAGAGGGGATATGTGAGAGTCCATATAATGTGATGGATGTTGTGGATCAGTGTAGCCTCTGCTTTCTTGAAAGCACACCCTTGGTGTTGAGACATTCGCAGTGTCAGTCTAGGAAGGAGGGTGCAAGTCAGGAATACTTGGAGTGGACTGTAAATATGTTGAGTCAGGAAACTGTGGTATTATGCTGGATATAGGTTGGATAGGAGCATGCTCTGTTTTATCTTGGTCCAGAGCATGGTTCTGTACATACTCACAAGTCCTTTGTACTGAATCGTGGGTAGTTATTTCTGCAAAATCTTGAAGTGGTTCCTCTTCAAGTTCTGCTGCTGCTTCATAGACTGCTGCTTCTGCAGATGCTGCAACTGCTGCCCTTTGAATCTTTAGTACATGCATATTAGCTTCTAACTCTGCACTGTTTCAGCTTCCATATCTGCTTTGCGCCTAGCTGCTTCTGCTTCCATATCTGCTTTGCACCTTGCTGCCTCTGATTCCATATCTGCTTTGCGCCTAGCTGCCTCTGCTTCTAGTGCTGCTTTCTGCTTTATCATGTCTGCTTCTTTTTCAGCATAAGAAACTTGTACCTGAGCTGCTTGTGCTTTAGCACGGGCTCTGAGTCCTGCAGAACTGGCTGAGGATCTGCAGGAGCGCATGGAATATTTAGAGCCAGAGGCATAGGATCTGGTCTCTAAAGTTTGCTGCGTCATATCAACACTCTTATCTTGGTTCATAGTGATCAGGTTAAAGTAGCACAATATTTTAAATGTAGTTCTTGTGCAAATTATTTTTACTGCCTTTCACTTTAAATTGCAGGTTTTGTATCTTCCCTTGATATAGCATGCCTTTTTTACTATACTGCCCTCACTACTGATAGCTAGACAGCTAGTTAACAAAACAGACAGCAATAGCCTTGGGTTTATTCCAAACTGATTTTACTTCTGTGTTCTTATTTTGTAAAACTGCAATACAATCAGATAAATAGAAATAACAATATGTACTTACACGTGGTGCTTGCAATACATACAATAATACATATTCCTAATACAGAGGGCTTACATTTAAACCTTACAGCAAAATAACAATGCAATTCAAATGTACGATGAACTCTTCACAAACAATAAATAACTTACAGGTAAATGTATATCTAGAGGCAAATATGAAGAGCTGATTTCCAAAAGGCAGGACACTTCCTGATTCATTCTTGAGAGGAACTAAGCTGTAATTACAATATAAAACCAACAGATGTCATCAACATAATAACCATATAATAGACAGAACAATCCCTTGTATACCATTTGTATAAATTATAAAAAATGTCATCACTTAATTACATTAATAAACAAATATTCTGATGTTGTCTCATTTCAAGTCTGCAATTATCCTTTATGTATAATTTGTATAAATAATTCAATTTTACATCAAGTATTCTCATTAAAGAACAAATACTATGATGTTAATATGTTTTAATAAAAGTGTGAACTATTGACGACTAGTTTAACATTTTAACAAAACCGGTAAACGGTTATCTTTATTAAAAACTGGAATGAGTATGCATGAGGTTGAGGCGATTCTTGGCGATTGAGACAATGAATTTCAAAAAAAGGTGTAGCTTGAGTAAAATCCAGTAAACATGAGTATGAATAATGATTGAGGCAAAGAAGGTCTTCAGCAGAGAAGAGGGTGTGGGTTGGGAGAAGGGTGTTGTGTTGTGGAAGATTTTGAATATTATTGACAAGATTTTAAATTTAAAGAAACCAATTAAGCCACTGACATAGAGATGCATCAGTTGAGGAATTTTGTGTAAGGAAGATGAGTCTACCAGAGAAATTCATCATAAAATGAAATAGGGAACCAGCAGGGTTAGAGTTATGGCTATCAAGATGGGGCATATTAATTTAATGGATGATAATATTAGATTTGTCTTGTGTGGAAACAAGTGGTATATTTTAAGTATAGTTTTGAAGGGAAATGCAGCAGATTTTAGTCAGGGGCAAAAAAAGTTATAAACCAATATTGCCATTATAATATCCTGAGGTAGCTAGACTAGTCTCTCATGGTGTGCTATATGTATATGTGTGTGTATATACTTCTGGGGATAAGCAAACTGGGATACTTGTCTAGATTTGCTAATTTTCTGTACAAGAATTCTATGGCTCTTACGTTTATGAAATGGAGGATTTTAATATCATGCTTTTATCTCCATCATATAATTTTTGAGGTTCAACAGTAATTCCTTTTAGTAACGCCAATGAACATACAGTACACTCCTTTGTAATAATAAGACTTTACTATTAAAAAATAAAATAAAAAAATTCTTAGTATCAAAAAGTAAAAAAAGAAATTCTTATTATCACAAATTTTTGTCCCAATTGTCATCAAACTTCAAATGAAATCCAGTATTACAGATTATTGTTAAGAATTGGAATAAAGTGCATTGTTTTAAATTGTTCCTGTAATATATCTTACTTAGATTGGAATGTTTCAATTGGTTGGGACATTTTTGAATTGGACTAATAAGAGGACACTTGTTGGAATAAAATCTGCATACCGAGGAGGATTTCTTCATCCTTGAAAAGGCAACATCACGTGGGAAGATGGATGCTAGAGAATGCCACATCCACCAGGAGGGACAAAGAACCGTTATTAAATATTGCAGCATCTCTAATCAGGTCCAGTCAAGCTAGTGTCAATAAAGCACACTTGATATAAACTATATGGCCTAGATTTAGAGTTTGGCGGTAGCCGTGAAAACCAGCGTTAGAGGCTCCTAACGCTGGTTTTAGGCTACCGCCGGTATTTGGAGTCAGTCAGGAAAGGGTCTAATGCTCACTTTTCAGCCGCGACTTTTCCATACCGCAGATCCCCTTACGTCAATTGCGTATCCTATCTTTTCAATGGGATCTTCCTAACTCCGGTATTTAGAGTCGTGTCTGAAGTGAGCGTTAGAAACGACAAAACTCCAGCCGCAGAAAAAAGTCAGTAGTTAAGAGCTTTCTGGGCTAACGCTGGTTCATAAAGCTCTTAACTACTGTGCTCTAAAGTACACTAACACCCATAAACTACCTATGTACCGCTAAACCGAGGTCCCCCCACATCGCCGCCACTCGATTAAATTTTTTTAACCCCTAATCTGCCGACCGCCACCTACGTACTTATGTACCCCTAATCTGCTGCCCCTAACACCGCCGACCCTCATATTATATTTATTAACCCCTAACCTGCCCCCCACAACGTCGCCGCCAGCTACCTACAATAATTAACCCCTAATCTGCTGACCGCCACCTACGTTATCCTTATGTACCCCTAATCTGCTGCCCCTAACACCGCCGACCCCTATATTATATTTATTAACCCCTAATCTGCCCCCCTCAACGTCGCCTCCACCTGCCTACACTTATTAACTCCTAATCTGCCAAGCGGACCGCACCGCTACTATAAAAAAGTTATTAACCCCTAATCCGCCTCACTCCCGCCTCAATAACCCTATAATAAATAGTATTAACCCCTAATCTGCCCTCCCTAACATTGCCGACACCTAACTTCAAGTATTAACCCCTAATCTGCCGACTGGAGCTCACCGCTATTCTAATAAATGTATTAACCCCTAAAGCTAAGTCTAACCCTAACACTAACACCCCCCTAAATTAAATATAATTTAAATCTAACGAAATAAATTAACTCTTATTAAATAAATTATTCCTATTTAAAGCTAAATACTTACCTGTAAAATAAATCCTAATATAGCTACAATATAAATTATAATTATATTATAGCTATTTTAGGATTTATATTTATTTTACAGGTAACTTTGTATTTATTTTAACCAGGTACAATAGCTATTAAATAGTTAAGAACTATTTAATAGCTAAAATAGTTAAAATAATTACAAATTTACCTGTAAAATAAATCCTAACCTAAGTTACAATTAAACCTAACACTACACTATCAATAAATTAATTAAATAAAATACCTACAATTACCTACAATTAAACCTAACACTACACTATCAATAAATGAATTAAATACAATATCTACAAATAAATACAATTAAATAAACTAACTAAAGTACAAAAAATAAAAGAGAACTAAGTTACAAAAAATAAAAAAATATTTACAAACATTAGAAAAAAATTACAACAATTTTAAACTAATTACACCTACTCTAAGCCCACTAATAAAATAACAAAGACCCCCAAAATAAAAAAATGCCCTACCCTATTCTAAATTACAAAAGTTCACCTTACCAGCCCTGAACAGGGCCCTTTGCGGGGCATGCCCCAAGAAATTCAGCTCTTTTGCCTGTAAAAAAACACATACAATACCCCCCCCAACATTACAACCCACCACCCACATACCCCTAATCTAACCCAAACCCCCCTTAAATAATTCTAACACTAAGCCCCTGAAGATCTTCCTACCTTATCTTCACCTCGCCGGGTATCACACCGATCGGTCCTGGCTCCAAAATCTTCATCCAACCCAAGCGGGGGCTAGACATCCATCATCCGACGGCTGAAGAAGTCCAGAAGAGGGTCCAAAGTCTTCATCCTATCCGGGAAGAAGAGTAGATCCGGACCGGCAACCATCTTCTTCCAAGCAGCATCTTCTATCTTCATCCGATGAGGACCGGCTCCATCGTGAAGACCTCCAGCGCGGACCCATCTTCTTCCGACCACGTCCAACTGAAGAATGACGGTTCCTTTAAGGGACGTCATCCAAGATGGCGTCCCTCGAATTCCGATTGGCTGATAGGATTCTATCAAGCCAATCGGAATTAAGGTAGGAAAATTCTGATTGGCTGATGGAATCAGCCAATCAGAATAGAGTTCAATCCGATTGGCTGATCCGATCAGCCAATCAGATTGAGCTCGCATTCTATTGGCTGATCGGAACAGCCAATAGAATGCGAGCTCAATCTGATTGGCTGATCGGATCAGCCAATCGGATTGAACTTGATTCTGATTGGATGATTCCATTAGCCAATCAGAATTTTCCTACCTTAATTCCGATTGGCTGATAGAATCCTATCAGCCAATCGGAATTCGAGGGACGCCATCTTGGATGACGTCCCTTAAAGGAACCGTCATTCTTCAGTTGGACGTCGTCGGAAGAAGATGGGTCCACGCTGGAGGTCTTCACGATGGAGCCGCTCCTCATCGGATGAAGATAGAAGATCCCGCTTGGAAGAAGATGGTTGCCGGTCCGGATCTACTCTTCTTCCCGGATAGGATGAAGACTTTGGACCCTCTTCTGGACTTCTTCAGCAGTCGGATGATGGATGTCTAGCCCCCGCTTGGGTTGGATGAAGATTTTGGAGCCAGGACTGATCGGTGTGATACCCGGCGAGGTGAAGATAAGGTAGGAAGATCTTCAGGTGCTTAGTGTTAGGTTTATTTAAGGGGGGTTTGGGTTAGATTAGGGGTATGTGGGTGGTTGGTTGTAATGTTGGGGGGGGGGGTATTGTATGTGTTTTTTTACAGGCAAAAGAGCTGAATTTCTTGGGGCATGCCCCGCAAAGGGCCCTGTTCAGGGCTGGTAAGGTAAAAGAGCTTTGAACTTTTGTAATTTAGAATAGGGTAGGGCATTTTTTTATTTTGGGGGTCTTTGTTATTTTATTAGGGGGCTTAGAGTAGGTGTAATTAGTTTAAAATTGTTGTAATTTTTTTCTAATGTTTGTAAATATTTTTTTATTTTTTGTAACTTAGTTCTTTTTTATTTTTTGTACTTTAGTTAGTTTATTTAATTGTATTTATTTGTAGATATTGTATTTAATTCATTTATTGATAGTGTAGTGTTAGGTTTAATTGTAGGTAATTGTAGGTATTTTATTTAATTAATTTATTGATAGTGTAGTGTTAGGTTTAATTGTAACTTAGGTTAGGATTTATTTTACAGGTAAATTTATAATTATTTTAATTATTTTAGCTATTAAATAGTTCTTAACTATTTATTAGCTATTGTACCTGGTTAAAATAAATACAAAGTTACCTGTAAAATAAATATAAATCCTAAAATAGCTATAATATATTATAATTTATATTGTAGCTATATTAGGATTTATTTTACAGGTAAGTATTTAGCTTTAAATAGGAATAATTTATTTAATAAGAGTTAATTAATTTCGTTAGATTTAAATTATATTTAACTTAGGGGGGTGTTAGTGTTAGGGTTAGACTTAGCTTTAGGGGTTAATACATTTATTAGAATAGCGGTGAGCTCCAGTCGGCAGATTAGGGGTTAATGTTTGAAGTTAGGTGTCGGCGATGTTAGGGAGGGCAAATTAGGGGTTAATACTATTTATTATAGGGTTAGTGAGGTGGATTAGGGGTTAATAACTTTATTATAATAGCGGTGCGGTCCGCTCGGCAGATTAGGGGTTAATAAGTGTAGGCAGGTGGAGGCGACGTTGTGGGGGGCAGATTAGGGGTTAATAAATATAATATAGGGGTCGGCGGTGTTAGGGGCAGCAGATTAGGGGTACATAGGGATAATGTAAGTAGCGGCGGTTTACGGAGCGGCAGATTAGGGGTTAAAAATAATATGCAGGGGTCAGCGATAGTGGGGGCGGCAGAATAGGGGTTAATAAGTGTAAGGTTAGGGGTGTTTAGACTCGGGGTACACGTTTTTGAGGCTGGCCGCGTCCGTAAGCAACTCTGGTATCGAGAGTTGCAGTGGCGTTAAATATGCTCTACGCTCCCTTTTTGGAGCCTAACGCAGCCATTCTGTGAACTCTCAATACCAGAGGCATTTAAAAGGTGCGGCCAGAAAACAGCCAGCGTTAGCTACGCGGGTCGTTACCGACAAAACTCTAAATCTAGGCCTATATGTTTATTATCTGGAGTAATTTTTTTTTTTGTTTGCTGCTGGTTTTGAATGCCTGAGTGACTGTTTTATGTGCCATTATATTGCATCACTTTTAATGTAATTTTTTTAAATGCTATGTGAATAAATTCTTTATAGAAGAGTCCCTGCTTTTACTGGAGAGCTTATATTTTGAAAGCAGATCTTGGAGCTATCATAGCTCTCATTGTGAGTACTATCTGTGTAATTTGTAAAACATTTTTAATAACAGTATTACATTATGTTTTTTACCTTCTTTTCATTTTGAGGATACTACATTATACACCAAGTCTGGGACTAATTATTAAAAGCCATTTATCAATAAGTATAATTTTATGTTATATTTTTGTGGATCAATAATTGGCACAATGTTTTAGTATTGTATCACTTTATTTTTCTTTGCATTTAACTGGAAAACAGTAAGGTAGAGAAAATGTATCTGTTTGTGATTTCTACTTGTAGACCTTGTTACAATAATGTATATTTTGATTTGGGTCTAAAACAAAAGTTGTGCGGGAAGCATGTAAATATTAACAAACGGCTAGATTACGAGTTTTGCGTTATGAGTGAAAAAGCTTCATAACAATGCTTTTTCACTACCGCTGGTATTACGAGTCTTGCAGGTAGAGCTGTACCGCACACTTTTTTGGCCGTAATGCAACGTAACTACCGCAGCTTTCAAAAAGTCCTTTTTCAATGGGACTTCCATAGTGCCGGTATTACGAGTTCGGCCAAAAAGTGAGCAGTACAGCCTATAACTACAAGATCCGTACCGTAAACTGAAAGTCAGTAGTTATGGGTTTTATGTTACAAAGCTGTACCATAAAACTCATAACTAAAGCGCTAAAAAGTACACTAACACCTATAAACTACCTAGTAACCCCTAAACCGAGGCCCTCCTGCATCGCAAACACTAAAATTAAATTATTAACCCCTAATCTGCCGCTCCGAACATCGCCGCCACTATAATAAACATATTAACCCCTAAACTGCCGTACTCCCGCATCGCAAACACTAGTTAAATATTATTAACCCCTAATCTGCTGTCCCTAACATTGCCGGAACCTACATTACTGTTATTAACCACTAAACCTGCTGCCCCCAAAATCGCTGCCACTATACTAAAGTTATTAACCCCTAAACCTAACCCTAAGGGGTCTATATATCAAGCTCCAAATGGAGCTTGAGGCCCTGTGTTTCTGGTGAGCCTGCAGGCTCGCCAGAAACAGCAGTTGTGAAGCAGCGGTCTATAGACCGCTGCGAAATAACCCTGTCCGCCTGCTCTGATGAGGCGGACAGGAATCGCCGGAATTCAACCCGATCAAATACGATTGGGTTGATTGACACCCCCCTACTGGCAAGTCTGCAGGGTGTGGCATTGCACCAACAGCTCTTATGAGCTGCTGGTGCAATGCTGAATACGGAGATCGTATTGCTCTCCGCATTCAGTGAGGTCTCCGCATTCAGTGAGGTCTTGCGACCCGAAAGAAATCAGCTCTTTTACCTTTAAAAAAATACAAACAACCCCCAACAGTAAAACCCACCACCCATTCAACCAAACCCCCAAATAAAATCCTATTTAAAAAAACCTAAGCTCTCCATTGCCCTGAATGCATTTGGATGGACATTGCCCTTAAAAAGTCATTTAGCGATTTTTCTGTGCCCAAACCCCTAATATAAAAATAAATCCCACCGAATAAACCCTTAAAAAACCTAACACTAACTCCCGAAGATCCACAGTTTTTGAAGACTGGACATCCATCCTCATCAAGCCGGGAGAAGTCTTCATCCAAGCGGGCAGAAGTCCTCAACGAAGCCGGGAGAAGTCTTCATCCAAGCGGCAAGAAGTGGTCCTCCATATGGGCAGAAGTCTTCATCCAGACGGCATTTTCATCCTTCCGACACAGAGCGGCTCCATCTTCAAGACATCCAGTGCGGAGCATCCTCTTCTGTCGATGGCTACTGAAGAATGAAGGTTCCTTTAAGGGACGTCATCCAAGATTGCGTCCCTTGAATTCTGATTGATATCAGCCAATCGGAATTAAAGTTGAAAAAATCCTATTGGCTGATGCATTCAGCCAATAGGATTGAGCTTCAATCCTATTGGCTGATCCAATCATCCAATAGGATTGAGCTTGCATTCTATTGGTGGATTGGCAATGGGGAGCTTAGGTTTTTTAGATAGGATTTTATTTGGGGGGTTTGGTTGTGTGGGTGGTGGGTTTTACTTTGGGGGTTGTTTGTATTTTTTTTACAGGTAAAAGAGCTGATTTCTTTGAGGCAATGCCCCGCAAAAGGCCCTTTTAAGGGCTATTGGCAGTTTAGTTTAGGCTAGGGTTTTTTTTATTTTGGGGGGGCTTTTTTATTTTGATAGGGCTATTAGATTAAGTGTAATTAGTTTAAATATTTGATCATTTCTTTTTTATTTTGTGTAATTTAGTGTTTATTTTTTTTGGTACTTTAGTTAATTGTATTTAATTAATGTAATTTATTTAATTTTATTGTAATATTAGGTGATAGTGTAAGACAGGTTAGGTTTTATTTTACAGGTAAATTTTTATTTATTTTAACTAGGCAGCTAGTAAATAGTTAATAACTATTTACTAACTAGTCTACTTAGTTAAAATAAATACAAACTTGCCTGTGAAATAAAAATAAA